>NC_058103.1:105624642-105938928 GCF_020171115.1 Neogale vison
ATGCAACTGTCCAGGTCTTGCTTTCCATTCGCTGGGGATCTGGGAGGTACGAGAACCATCAGGGGCTTGGATGGAGGGCCTGTCCAAACTCCCAGGGCTGACTTATATTTTCCAGAGCACACTCCACATATGACATGAGTTAATCTACTGAGATTTTGAAAATATTCTTTATGGTATACAGAAGTCAGCTTATATGGCAAAACCGAATCCTTCCCATCTTTGCCTTCAACAGTCCTGACTGGAGGCAGCTGCTGCTAAGGAGGTCATGGATGGGGGAACAACAGCTAAAAGGGACTCAAATCGGGGCTGGGCATGTCCTCTGAGAACCGGTCACTTTAATAGAAAGCAGAGTGTGCCAGGCACCGGACCGCAGTTGCCGAGAGGGGCAGTGGGATTGGGGTAGACCTATCCATAAAACCTGCCATTTCAACTGGACAGGCAGGCACTAATACTCATGTTCCAGCACTGGGCAAACCCACTGACCTATTAGGTTACCATGAGGACCGGGCTGCCAAAGGCTGCTGAACAGCCCAACAGGGGTCACCAAGTCCAACCATAAAAAAGCCCACAAAAAGTCTTTCTCTGTCAGGAGATCCTCCCTCTCAGACCCCAGTGAGAGCAGTGAGACAGCTTGAAAGAAAAGAAGGAGACAGAGAAACTCTAAGTACACAGAACGGAGCAAGCATGGCAGCTTGCGCTGGTGACAACCAGTGGTATGGACAGTGACAGCTCACTAGAAGAGGGCACATCACTGTCACGGACCAGGAGCCTTGCTGGGAGAAACAGAGACATCTCAAGAGCATCCTAGACCCCAACTCCTAGGGTTTTACAAACAGAGAGAAGCAGGTGATTTCCCCTGCAATTAAAGAATAAAATTCTTTCATTTTATGAAAATGATCCCCTTCCTGGGGACTGATCCAAAAGGATTATTTCAAACAAACAAACAAACAAAAAGGTGGGAAATTATGAGAAGAAAGTTGTTTCATGGCCATAAAATCTGCAATGGTTAAAAGCTGGGAAATAAAAACCAAATGTCTAACAATAAAGATACACGAGTATGTAATTCAATGAAACGTGATAACACTCAGTTAAAAGAAAAAACCCTTTTTGTGAAATTATGCTAACTGAGGGGGGAAAGTAGACCAAGAAATTGTACAAGTACAATGATTGTATACAAACAGATAAAGACGGAGAGAATCACAGAAAAACATAAATAGCTATGTTTGGGTGGTAGGATTATGAATGTAATTTCTTTTCAGTTGCTGGAAAGTTTTTTTAAGCAGTGGCCTTGCCTTCCCAGCAGAGATGGGCTTCTCACTCTGCTGGGAACCAGTGTGCCAACTGCCCCACCTGAGCCCCGCAGGATGCCACATCTCGGGCTGTCCACATGGCTGACCACACCTGCAGGACACCCCCAGGCTTGCTGAGTCAGCAGAGGCATTTACCAGCTAGTGTGACTGGCTGAGAAGACCACGGGAGAGACATGAAGGACGCTGGAGTGAGAAAGGAGTAGCACGAGTGATTTTATGCATTTAAACAGAGAGATGCATAATTTAAGCATCCAATGCAAGAGTATGCAAATGACCATCTGCTATGTAAATCTATATCCTGGTACTACAAGGGTTTAGCTCTCAAACTAGAATTATTTCAAATGTCAGGTGGTCCACCCAACCTGTAGGCAGGCGAAGGGTGGCTGCCGCATTTATGGATGAGAGCTGAAGCTCAGAGGAGGGAGGTGACTGGCCCAAGGTCACAAAGTCAGGGATTACCAAAATAAATGCTACCACCCTTCTGTTAACCGGCAGATGCATAGATGCCTGTGAGGCTCAGAATATTCCCAACACGGGTCTTGCTGCTTGACTGGACACAGCCATTGTGCCACAGTCCAGCTCAAACTCTGTTGTCTGACAGAGTCCCATCTCCACATTCCATGGCCACACCTCTGGAGGGACACTAGACTGTGACATCTCCCCCCATGAGGCTGGCATAAGGCCATCCCACCTCACACTCATCGCTGTCCACGCAAGCCTGTGGACTCTGGTCCTGGCCCCGCCTCTTTCTGGCTTTGGGACCAATAAGCAACCTGGCTTCTCAGTGTTCTTGTCTGTAAAATGGGAAGAATAAGAGCTTCTGTTTGCTAAGATTGTTAGGAAGATTAAGTAAGGTAATAGAAGTGCTCAGTATAGTGAATACAAAGTAAGCCCTCCAGGTTAGTAGGACACTTCCCTCAAGAGTCTTTGTGAGAACTGAACAAGACGCAAACATGAGGCACCTGACAAATAGTTGGCTTACCATAGGGGTGGGGCGCTCTCAATAACAGCTATTATTAGGATAATGAAGGCATCAAACAGCACAAATGCAGACATTTTTTTCTCAGGAAAGGGCCGGAGAAGGGCTCTCTGGGACCTGGAGCATGACTGCTTCTCTCCTCCTCACAGAGAAGACCCCTCCCAGATTGCCTCTCCTTCCCTCCCACCACTTTCTTACACCCTATCCCCCACCGCCCCCACCCCCACTCCCCCCCCCCCCCCCCCACCCCCGCCCACCGCCACGTCCTCCCCTGAGCTCTTCAGCGGGGAAATGACCCCAGCACCAGCCACTGCTTCCCTTTTATCCCCAGGGTCCAATGAAAGCCAGACCTAGACTCTAGCCCTGTCCCCACTACTCAGCAAACCCACCTACTTTGATCCAGATTGCAGGGGGCGGGGGCGGTAACCAAGGGAAACAACCCTCCGCTGACTTCATCTGCTTGCTACTGACCTCTGGGACCTGTGGCTGCACCATCCAGCACCCTCCCCGCCCCCACCAGGGGTCCCGGGCACCCACTCACAGCTCCAGGATGAGCACCACGTCGGTGCGGTTCTCGAAGACGTCGTGCAGCGTGATGACGTTGGGATGCAGCACCTGCCGCAGGATGCTCACCTCCCGCTCGATTTCTTCCCGACTCACGCCCCGCCGGCTGGCCCGGCTCTGCCGCTTTTTTATGAACTTTGCCGCGTACTCCAGCCCCGTGCTTTTCTCTCGGCACTTCTTCACAATGGCAAACTGGCCGCTGTGGGGGACACAGACCGGGACAGCTGGGTTGTTACTATGTCCATCCAGGAAGTGACCCAGTTGCCAGCCCCCAGGTCACACTAATTCAGAGTCATGCTGCAAGGGTAGGACAAATCATGCTACCAGCCAGCATCCTCACCTGCCTGTTAACCGTGGCTGAGATGGGGGAGGTCCTGGGCTTCCCTTTGGTTCATACGAATCCTTCACCTTTACTAGGAATGAATGTTAGTATTGTCATTCCCAGTGTACAGATGTGACCACTGAGGCCCTGGAAGGTTACTGATTTGATGAGGATGACACAGCCTCATCGTTCCTAAATCTCAGTTAGAACTGGAGTCCAGTATCCACTAGATAAAACCACAGGGACCAGAAGCTTGTATTATGTCATGTAAAGTTTAAAAAGGAAAAACATAAAGATCAGATCGGCATGGTCAAAGTACTAATGGTAACAGTTATTTATTTCCATCCTTATCTGGATACAAGTACAAATCCATCGATTTATAACTGTGATATCTCCATATTCCCTATATTCTTATTCTACCTTTGTTCCCAACCTCCTCCCAACAAATAAAATCTCAATGACCTGATCAAAGCAGGTCTACAGTAAGAGAGCAGAGCCAAGCTGAGGGTGATGCCCTTAAAATAAGGGCAAGGCCAGAGGACATGCTGGCTGGGTTGGTGGGATACTGGTGGAGGCCAGGTGGATGGAGGCAGTCTCACACTGTTAATAACAATAAGTGGGAGCTCGCCATGGTGAGAGGGCTAATGGGACCACAGAGTTGTAAAGTGTTAGAAAACTGATGCGAGGAGAGGTCAAGCGACAAGTGTGAGATCATCACAGAGTCAATGGCCAAGCCAGGGGCCCAGCCCACTCTCCACAAAGCCACTAAGTCGTTATAGAAGTCGAGACCATGCTTAGTGCCCTTCAGGTTTGAGCCTAGAAATGCTTCACTCTGGAAACCAATACAGTAACCATGAAATGGTGTGCCTCCCAATGGCAGGTGGCCCTGAGCCAGCTTCTCTGAGTGCTCCAAGGACAGCCCACTCTACAGGGAAGGGCAGCAGCCTTCTGTTCGCCATCTCAGATCAGATGGGCAAGGCAGGTTGGCAGCTTTAAGTCCCCGGAGACTACCCAGTGGTCGCCCCCTTCTGGGGTCCTCCCACTCTTCTTCCATCATTTTCCACAAGTGCCCCATGTTTTCTCACCCACAATACCCACTTCTTAAGATAGAACTCAGAAAGTGTTCAGGTTCAGTTTAATGGCTTAATAAGGGAGCACCATACTCCACAGACAGAATGTACTCTCTTAGTGGCTCTGGGGTAAGAGTTATGCACAATGAAATTCTCCAGATATTTGCCTCAACCTCAGAAAATAGCTTCACATCTGAACCACTCCATTCCTAGAATAATTCTCAGTGAGAGAGCCTTCAAAATAAACTTAAGTGGGGAAAAAAAAAAGTCAAGTAGAGCAAGCAAGGAATAGATATGCCAACACTTAAATAGCATTCTATGGCAACCACCTTAGAGACGTCACCAGACGCATATTCCCGTAACTCTCCATCCCCTCATCCTCCATTCACTCAGAACTGTCTGAGTGTCTGCTCTGTGCCAGGCCCTGTGCGACAGAATAAGGGGCAGGGACCAAAGGCACAGACAACAGGTACAGAGGAAGCTCTGGGGAAGGAGAGGGTCCTGGGAGCTGGTCTAGGCTGGGCAGGAATGGCTTTATGGAACCAAATTTATATTACACTGTCTACTAATTCTAAAGTTTCAGCTATTTATGCCATGAGTATTGGCTCCTAGCTGTCTACACACTAGGGGTTGATGCGGGTGGAGGGAAGCCAGGCCTCTCAAAGACAGAGTGAACACAGTCAGTGAGATTTCTAACACAGCTGGTCCCCTGGAGCTACTTTGGGCCTCAGGGACACTGGGTCCCTCAGTCGGAGGCAGCAAACACCTGACAAAGCTTCCAGTCCCAGGCAACTGTAAGTCTCAATGTCAGGATGGCCATGTTTTTCTTTTCTCTAACATCTCAGGGGCCTGGCGTCAGCAGCCCTCAGGGCAGGCAGGGCTCACTCCTTCCCACTGACTGATGGGGAAACCAAAGCTTAAGGATTTTAAGCATTTTGTTTAAGCTCACAGAACACAGATGTGGAGGCACAGAATCTTTGTAAAGCTGAGAGAAATATTTCTAAGTCAACTTGAGAAAGCTCCACCACTTTGACTTATGAGGGAAACAGAGGCATTTTCCTGTATGACATGACTTAAAAATTCCTCAGAGTCTCAAAAAAAGCAAATGAGTGTTTGCTTTTCCTGGCTGAGTTTTCTCCTTGTTGAGAGCAACTATGGATGGCCATGAGAGGTGACTGGGGGAGGGGGGGGTCAGTCCTAATATACAGGCCATTTCCTCCCACCTCACTCACTATGGGGAGTAGGGGAGGGAGGGAGAAGAAGGTATTTTGAGAGTGGGTGAATAATGAAGCCAAACACCAAAGAACACCACTCATCTCCCCTCTCTTCCTGGGGGAGGGGTCCTCCATTCAACCTGACCTGGGGAGTCCAAGGGGAGCCCAAGGAGAGCTTAGGCCACTGATGCCCTTCTTGGTGGACCATTACTGGAAAGAGGGGAGAATAGCTCCATGAGGGCCAGCACCTAGGCTGAGAGGTTTGGGCAGCAAAAGCAGCACTCCAGCACAGACAGGCCTGGACTCAGGAAACTTACGCTGTCCCCTGCGGCAAGTGGCTACCTGCTCTGAGAATCAGTTTCCTCATCTGTAAAATGGGAATCATGACTTCCTACTAGGGACTCGTGGTGACTGGAAATATCTGCAATGCTGGCCCACAGTCAGGTCTAATGGATGATAGCTATTCTAACTGTTACCGGTTTACGCTCCTCTGAACGTCAAGCTAGAGGCACCATGGAAGTCACTGATCTACATGGTGGGCAGTGTGTAGCCAGGGAGTCGGTGTCATTTTTAAAGTCCTCCTCATGATTCTAGTGCATAGCTAGATGCAGGGATATCTTTGTCCTAAGCAGTTAACCAACTCTCTTGCCCCTTCGAGGAGTGGTTCTCAACTGGCTGTACACAGGAATCACCCAGGGGACTCCAAAAGTGGCTACCTGGGTCTCATCCCCAGAGATTCCCATCTCCTGGGTCTGGGTGGGCTACCGTCTGGGAACTGAGATATTTAAAAACCTCCCAGGTGACTGGTGCAAGCGGGGGCTGAGAAACCCACTTACCACAGTCTTCTGATTCTCTGCATTTTACGGAAGAAGAAACCGTACTGCTATTACTCATTTTATTCCTTGTCCTTTTCAGTATTCATTACCTTCTCTCTTGGTTCTTTGATCTGACATTCAAGGGAAGGAGGATGGGGAGTACGTGAGGGAGGGAGAAGAGTGTTGTCTCTCCCACTAGGGCCATTTCTTTCTTTTTTTTTTTTTTTAAGATTTTATTTATTTATTTGACAGAGAGAGATTACAAGTAGGCAGAGAGGCAGGCAGAGAGAGAGGAGGAAGCAGGCTCCCTGCTGAGCAGAGAGCCCGATGCGGGACTCGATCCCAGGACCCTGGGATCATGACCTGAGCCGAAGGCAGCGGCTTAACCCACTGAGCCACCCAGGCGCCCACTACTAGGGCCATTTCTGCCTGACAGGTCTGGTGTTGAACTGCTCCAAATCAAGACAGAAGATGACCCTAGGCTTTGGGGGTACCAGGAGTAGAAGTTTACATTCAGGCTCACCCTGGTCACTGTATCCACAGCAAATGCAAAAATCAGAGTGGAGGTGTAAAAAAAAAAAAAAATCAGAGCAGAGATGCCTCTCTGTTATGCCCTGTTGACTCATGGATGGGCCCTCATCTGTCCATTCAGATGTTCCAAAGCCAGGGGCTCAGGCCACACAGCACAGAAGTTGCCCAGCTAGGCTATGAGGGCAAAGGGTAGGCAGTGAGGGCCTCTCTAGGCCAGGTTAGGTTAGGACAGAGCCACCCGGGGTGCCATCCAGAGAGGGAACAGAGAGGAGCCACCCAATCTCTAATGAAAATCATTACCCATATTAAATCAGAAATTCTGGGAATGCTGAAACATTGACACACATGTGAAAAGCATGCATATTCCAATCCTCCTGCCTCCCCCTCCCCCACAACATTGCAGTCAATACCCAACCCATGGTCTCACACTGCAAAGGGCCGGCAGTCTCCTGGTCCTGCCATCAGAGCCTCATGGGCTCAGGCAAGGCACTGCCTTCTTGGTTTGTGTTTCTCCACCTGCCCCCTGAGGTCTCACCTCAGAAACCTTCAGTCAGAAAGCTCCAAAGAGCCCATGACAAACTGAACAGAAATAAAGCCTTTCCCTTTATTCTCCACATGGGTTCTAGTCAGAGCCCTACCCCCGACCTGGGACAGCTCAACTCCCTGGGCTTCAGTTTCCTCCCTTGTCAAGCAGGGGTGAGAAACCTTGGCCTGGCCATGTCACAAGAGAAGTCATAAATGGTGCCTGAGAAAGGACTTTATCATCTAGCACTGTAGAAGAACAGGAGGCATGGGGCAGAGTGTGTGTTTGTGTGTGTGTGTGTGTGTGTGTGTGTGTGTGAGACTCTGAGCCTGGGGCTGGACTGAAGTCACGTAGCACGGTTTAGTGACGGACATGCAATCCACCAGACACAAACTAGCCTCCATAATTCTGCCAGCACACTCTCCTGTAATTAAGTCAGGAACACACCCCTCTTCCCAGCCAAAGGACTCAGCTCCTCACTCACTCAGCACCCCAGGAAGATGGAGGAGCCTGCATAAACAGCGAGACAGATGGGCCTCGTTCAGCAACTCAGCAGGGCCCAGGGTGGTACCCCACAAGGATGTCCTATTGTCTGCCCAGGAATCAGATGAAAAGGCATGAACCTAGAACAGTTTCTCGGTGCTGAAAACCATGTTATCTCTCCAATACCAGCTTCTCAACTTCATGAAGAGCCTGGCTTGATCACCCCCAAATTCTTCACTGCCAAAGAAGAACATCCTGAATGTGACCCAGATCTCACACCATTTAGATTTTGTACAGCAATGTGGATACCACGACATTGATATCCAGCTTTTCCCTTTATAAGCTAATTTTATATTTATTCTCTCTTTTAATATTTTCAGGTCTCCTTCATAGGTCCATTTCACAGAAAAGGAAACAGAAGCTTAGGGAAGAAACTTGGTGGTTGGGCCAGGGAGCCAGCCCTGAAAGCTGGGCTAGGACACAAAACCACATCTACTGACTCTAGCTTCGGTAGTATACCAAGCAGTGGGGAGAGGGGCCCACTCCAGAAAAGAGGAGTATTTCATCACTGATATTATTTAGAATTGCACATGGACAGTGAAAATTAAAAAGCAGACTTTTTTTTAAAAATTTTATTGTTGGTGTTCA
Organism: Neogale vison; assembly: GCF_020171115.1. NCBI lineage: Eukaryota > Metazoa > Chordata > Mammalia > Carnivora > Mustelidae > Neogale > Neogale vison. The sequence goes on from NC_058103.1 coordinate 105,633,102, forward strand.
TTTTCAAAAGAAAATGCACCAATCATGACCTGCCTCCAAGAGACCCCTATCTTCCATGGAAAGCAGCAGCCAACCAGACTTGCTCTGGCACGCTGCTAAACATGTTTTGTAAGGTCTAGGAACAGAGCGGACCTAACTCAGTTCCTTTCTCAGTCAACTGTAAAGTGTCCATGAGTTTAGTAATCTGACCCAAAGTCACCAGTGTATTAAGGTAGAGATGAGGCAGGGCTTCCTAGAACGTAAATCCCGGGACGAGACGTCATGTGTGTGGAGTGGTAGTGAATGGGAAGTGTTCCAAGGCACAGGGATGTGGAGACCTGGTTCCTCCTCCTACTTCCCCCAAGGGGTCACTGTAGTTCCTCTTCCCACACTGCAGAACAATGAGCCACCATTCCTTTGGAATTACCCTGTAAGTTTTCAGGGTCAAGGAGCAGGTATAATGCTTAGATGCTTCCAGTCAAGACCTTCCCAAAGGCAGCCCAGCAGGTTGGGGAACAGGCCCTTGAGCTAACATATCTCCAAGGCATGGGCCATGGGGCATCTGGGGAGCTCAGTTGGCTAAGCATCTGACTCTTGATTTTGGCTCAGGTCATGATCTCAGGGTCCTGGATCAAGCCCCACATCAGGCACTGCGCTCAGCATGGAGTCTGCTTGAGGAATTTGCTTGAGGTTCTCTCTCTCCCTCTGCCCCTCCCCAGTATGTTCTCTCTTTCTCTCTCTCTCAAAATAAATAAATTAAAAAACAACAACAACAAAAGGCATGGGCCAGGAGCAGGTCAAATCTGTAGTCAGTAGGAACCAGATCAGCCTGATCCCAGAGGACACACACCCCATTCCCACAACAATAGCCTGCCTGGGGATGGTGTCATGGAGCCCCCCAACTCCCCTGTCTGCCTGACCACCTTTGACTGTGGGGCCTCTGTGGCTGCCTCTGCCTCTTATCTCCCTCCCATTACCAACACATCTAACTCCTAGCCAGACCACTTCTAACTCCCATGAACAAGATCCTTCTCATTGCCTTGGCACTCAACCTATTCTTATCTCCTCTACCCTAGCCCAGGATATAGAGTCCAAAGATCTGCATTCTACTTCTGCTTCTACCTTTAGTAAATCACATCCCTGTGTGTAATATAGACATAAGAATGTCCCAGTGTCACCAGATTGTAATAAGAATGAAATGAGACTGTGTATGAAAGCACTATGTGCTTTCGTAACTTCTCCGTGGAAGTAAATTCTTTTTTCTTTCCAGCCAATAGACTCTGGTCCCCAAGTTCCAACCCAGCCTATCCTTGAAACTGATTCAGCCCCAATGAACTGGATCCTCAGATCCCAGCTTAAAAACAGATAATGCTGGGGAAGGCCATGGCAGATAAAAAGCAGGGTTCCCATGTAATGCCCGCATCCAGGAAGACAGAAGACACCTGAGACATAGTTACTCAAGGGCCAGGCAAGAAATTAGAGAGCCAGGAATCCAAAATAGGGCGAAGAAATATAAAGTTGCCAGAAATCAGAGCAGGAAGCAGGTCGGAATTCTGGGCCACAGAGATAAGGGTAAGGAGCAAAAATTTACCAAAAGCCAGGTGGGCAGTGTGTCAGGAACTAGGTGGACAAGCAAGGAGTACTAGGCACCCAGGAGCAGCCTCCAAGCCAGTCTGAGGCGAGCGGAGACTCTGGAGTGGACAGAAACATCAGCACCAGAGATGCAAACACCAGAGCACCCAGAGCCCTTCAAATGGCCGTTTCTGCCAGCTGGCAAGACAAGCCTGCGGGCCGATGAACCCGTTTCTCCTCTCTGACCATGTTGCCAAAGTCTTCATAGTCTTCTGACATTGGTGCTTAAAATTTAGGTGAAGTGTGGAACCCTCTCTCCAATACATCTTGCCCAGAAGCCCAATATGTAAAAAAGATAAAAAGCAGTACTTCTTTTTGGGAGGAGGGACACTGGGAGCCCACGGACTCAGAGCCCACACCCTGATGCCTAACAGGCTTCGTAGAACCCCGAGAGCTCCAGGAAACACAACTGGAGAAGTACCCTGTACAACGTGAAAACATGCCCTTTGCTGGTCCCCAAACATTTCCAAACTGTAAGTGGGGGAAAAAGAGAGTGAGCGAGAGATAAGCAGAAAACACTGAACGCTTCTCAAAATTATCTGGTCTTTCAAGAAGTCACTCCACCCAAGCCAAGCTCAGGGTCAACCAGAGGATAAGAGGATAAGAATCAGGGACCAGGGGCGCCTGGGTGGCTCAGTGTGTTAAGCCGCTGCCTTCGGCTCAGGTCGTGATCTCAGGGTCCTGGGATTGAGACCTGCATTGGTCTCTCCGCTCAGCAGGGAGCCTGCTTCCTCCTCTCTCTCTCTCTCTCTGCCTGCCTCTCTGCCTGCTTGTGATCTCTCTCTGTCAAATAAATAAATAAAATCTTTAAAAAAAAAAAAGAATCAGGGACCAGATCAGGGAGCTGAGCCCTGACCTACCAGTGGCCTCCAGCCACAGAGTCACACGTGTCTGCTCATGCTGGCCAATGGCAGCTGGGTTCACAGGTTAGCTCACTTGATTCCCTGCAGGCTAACTTCCTTCCTCTGGCCTGTTTTGTTTACTTTTTTTTTTTTTTTTTTAATCCTGTCAGAAAAAAAACACCTAAAGCCTGAAAAGGAAGGAATTGTTGAGCACAGCCAAGTCAGGCTGAGGTACGATTACTTTTCAGAATCTATTTTTAAGTATAACCACGTTTTGGTAGTGCTGTCAAATGAACCTGAGCCCACAAGACCAAGACATGAAGTAAGTGAGACCAGATTTAAGCTGGACTTGGCTATCCAGAGAACAGTTTTGACTGAAAATACAGCTCAGTGTCCTCTGGCATATCCCCTGGTGTAGAGCCTAGGCTCTGGATGCCGACATGATGTGGGTTACATAATATAGTGTTGGGCTTGGAGCCTTCCACACACTCACCTCCTATCTCCCCAACCCCATTCCCCACCACCATCCATCTGAGGGCCCATTCCTGTCTCCATCCCTTCTCTCATTCATTCCTCCATTCCTCACTTGTCAATCAGTGTCCTGAGTGCTCTAAGCATAACACATTCCACAACTTGAAGGACTTATAGTCAACTGGGGAGATGAAACACACATTAAGGAAAAAAGAAACACAGCATGGGTGTGTGTAAGAGGAACATGTGTCATGGTCAAGTGAGTGGGCAAACAGAAGCTGCAGAGAACTACCACCTGACAGGGAGGGGGGTCAGGTAGAGCCCTGTGGAGCTGGCAGGATTTGAACCAGGCCTAGCAGAAAAAGCTGGATCCAGACAGGCAAAGGGGAAACAGTTCACCAAAGCTGGAAAAGCAGAGAGGGGGACACGAATGCTGTGTTCTGTGGAGGCCCCAAATCACCACCTCTCTACCTCACTGCCTTGCTGGCGAGTGGCCACTTTGTCGAGAACATATATCAGAAGGCTATGCTTGCCCTTTCCTCTCCTCTGTGGGAGCGGAAGGAAGGCAAGAGTAAAAGGTCAGCAGACAACGATGTTCACTTAGGCTGGGCCCCCTTCTCACCACCTGGTTCCTGACAATCAGATGTACATTTGGTTTGTGAAAGAACTTCCACAGAATGGGTCACTTAGCTCGATCCTAGAAACGTCAGCCCATTGGCTTTCAGAGTCTGGCAAAGCCCAGACTGGACCATAAGAGATGAGAACTTAAGTGTGAGCTCACTGTGCAGAGCAAGAACAGCACTGCCAAGGAAGACAGAAAAATCCAAGATGGCTGAGGTTCTGCCATTCCTGTGGGAGTACAAGTTCATCCTCAAGAAAGGGCAAAATAAGTAGTTTATCTTCTAGAATCCCCTCGAGTGCAGAGTTCTGTGCCTATCCTGTCTCCTGTGAATGTTCACCTCCCCGTGGCCCACATTGCTCTGGGATCCTTTCCATAACTCACAGAAAGTGTTAAAGGATTCCCAAGGATTCATCTGACCTCCTTCCAAAGTAACACGTTCACATTTTAACAGCGTCCTTGACCAAGGGGGACTTTAGGACCACAGAGAGCAAGTGGAGAAATTCCTTGGAGATAAAAAGGTCTTTCCACTTTCCTAAAATTCACACCAAGTAAGTGGCTCTACAGAGAACTGACTATGTGTGTCTGTGTATGTGAATGTGGGTGTGTGAACGAATCATGACCAGTTATTTCTTGCTGGTTCTCTTCTGTACCTCTGGATCCTAATTTTTTTTTTTAGATTTTTAAAATTTATTTGAAAGAGAGAGAGAGAGAATGAGCAGGGAGGAGGGGCAGAGGGAGAGGGAAAAGCAGATTCCCTGCTGAGCAGGGAGCCTGAGGTGGGGCTCCATCCCAGGAACCTGAGATCATGACCAGAGCCAAAGGCAGACGCTTAACCAGCTGAGCCACCCAGGCGTCCCTGTCTCCCTGGATCTTAATGTCCTAGGAATTCTTGTTGCAACTTCTTCATTGATACACTCAGTTCCTTGTCATCCTCTGTTTCTCAGAATTTCGGCGAATTTTTTCTCCCAAAGTTTGTTTCCTTGCCATTACTTGACAATGGCCCAGATCACATCTCCCAAACACTCAAGGATAACTGTGGGCAGAGCACAAGTTTAGGAGTCCTGGTTCTGTTACCAACTACCAAGTTCTCTTCTCTCTTGGGGCCTCAGTTTTCTTTTCTGAAAAATGAAGACTTAGACCAGATGCCTCGTTCAGGTCCACAGGGATGGAGGTAGCTCCACCCCAGCTGGCTCTCTTAGGATTCTCTGATGTAGGTCAGTAAGTCACATGGATCTATCCTTTTGAGATACAGATGGTAACTTCTCGGTTTCCCATAACACAGGGCCCAACCATGCATTGAGGCTACTGAGAATTATCAGTCCCGTGTTGACCAAATAAATTTCCAAAGAAAGAAGAGGATTAGGGTTTTCGGCAAGAAAAACAAATCTCAGGCACTCTTAGCAAGATGCCCCTATACCATCTTTATATCCAACAAAATGCTGAACACACCAAAGGCCAAAGGTATGTCTATAGCAAATGATCTAGACCTTAGCCCTTGACGGCTAACCAGCCCCTAAGAACCTGGAGAGTAAGAACTCTCACAGACCCCACTCAGCACTTAGCACTCAGCACACAGCAGGGAGGCAGCCAGGGCTTGCAGAAAGGAAAATTTTTTTCATTTTAAAAAATTTTCTATTTAAATTCCATTTAGTTAATATGTACCATATTATTAGTTTCAGGGATAGAATTTAGTGATTCATCAGTTGCATATAACACCCAGTGCTCATTATATCAAGTGCCCGCCTTAATGTCCATCACCCAGTTAGCCCAACCACCACCCACCTTCCCTCCAGCAAGGGGGATTGTTTCTTATGGTTAAGAGTCTCTTATGGTTTCCCTCCCTCTCTGTTTTTGTCTAATTTTATTTTTCCTTCCCTTCCCCTATGTTCATCTGTTTTAGTTCTTAAATTTCACACAGAGTGAAATCATATGTATTTGTCTTTCTCTGACTTATTCCGCTTAGCATCATACCCTCTAGTTCTATCTACGTCACCGCAAATGGTAAGGTATCATTAATTTCTGATGGCTGAGTAATAGTCCATCTTAGATATATACCACATCTTCCTTATCCATTTATCTGTCAATGGACATCTGGGCTTCTTCCGTATTTTGGCTATCATGGACATCGCTGCTATCAACTTTGGGGTACATGTGCCCCTTTAAATCACTATGTTTGTATCCTGGATAAACACCTAGCAGTGCAATTACTGGGTCGTGGGGTAGTTCTGTTTTGAACTTTCTGTGCTCGCTTCGGCAGCACATATACTAAAAAAAAAAAATGTTTTGAACTTTCTGAGGAACCTCCATACTGTTTTCCAACCTCCAAACGGGCTGCACCAGTTTGCGTTCCCACTAACAGTGTAAGAGCATTCCTCTCTCTCTCTGCATCCAAATGGCCAACAGACCCATGAAAAAAAGCTCAACATCACTTGGCATCAGGGAAACACAAACCAAAACCACAATGGGATACCACCTCACACAATGACTAAAATTAACAACTCAGGAAACAACAGATGTCAGCGAGGATGCAGAGATTGGAGAAAGGAAGATTTAAATGGAGGCAGCAGGAAGTGTGGTGAAGTGATCACCCACAGCCAGCCCTCAATGTAGCAGAAGCATTACTGGCAGAGTCACTTAAAAAAGAACATGTTCCTGGTATTTTTTTTTTTATTATTACAAAAGCAGCATGTTCATTATCTAAGAGAAAAGAAAGCAAACACAGAAAAGCACAAAGAGGAGGCTAAAAACTCCTTAATCACGCCTTCCTGAGACAATCATTGTTATTTGGTGTTTGCTCTCTGGATTTTTTTCAGTGCATCACATAGTATTTTCTATTGGTTTCTTAATTTTTTTTTAACATAACGGGAATGATACCTTAAGTACTATTTTGGAACCTGCTTTTTTACATGCTTCACTTAACAATATATCCACTTCACATTTTCCTACATAATTAAAAATTCCTTGACTACCTGATTTTAAATGGCTACCTAATAACCCATTTTACAGATAAACTATGGTTTTAAAAGCAAATTCTTAATTTTGGACATCTATTTTACCTCCAACTGTTAATGTAATTAATAACACTGTTCTAAATACCCTTACATATAAATCTTTGTATATGTCCCTGATTTTCTTTCCTTAAGATAAATTCCAGGAAATAGAGTCCTTAGCCAAAGGTTATGTACATTTTTAAGGTTTTTCATGCTGACAAATTATTCTCCAAAAAGACTGTGCTACGAAGATTCCTAACAGCCATAAATATTGTCAACCCCTGCATTTCCCACTATATGCATCTCGCCAAATACCGGCTCATTACTTTTTTCGGCTTTACCATCTAGATACTCGAAAGATGAAATCGCATTTGTTGTTTTAACCTGAATGAAGTTAATTAACTTGTAAAAAGAAGGTAATTGACTTGTAACTGATTATTAGTGAGAATGAACATCTCTCCCATGTTTATGGGTGATCTGAACTGCATACTCACATATGTTTTGCTAATTCTTCTACTGGAGTGTTGGCCTTTCTCTTAGTGTTTACAAAAGCTCTTTATGTATTTGTGGTATTCATTTGTCACATACATTGCAAATATTTTCCCCAACTGATTGGACTGTCTACAGAGGAGTTTCAGGTCTTCTCAGCATCGCGTGGTGTTAACCAGTTTTTCCCCTTTACCTCTCCCTCCCCCTGTCACTTCAACCACCCAGATGCTGTGCTTTAGGGGCACCATGAAGGGAAGTGGGTTGAGCCCTGGGGTGAAACTCTTCACTTGGTTGGTTACCTAGGGACCTGATTCAGGCTATACCTTCAGACTCACTGCGCAGGCCCAGAAGAACCACCGCCATCTCTCATCCCCCACGCGTCCTCCTTTCCTCGAAGTCACCTCACTTTTCCTCCTGGCAATGCCCCCTCCCTGTAGGGGAGGCTGTAGGAAGGCATGGCATCTCAGAGTGAGCAAGTCCTAATGCAGAGTGGGCCTGGTGCCCCCTACAGAGGTCACAGCTGCGGAGTGGCTGGCACAACAGACCTTGAGGGACACAAAGCATCTCTCCTGTCCCCTAATTATCCATTATGTCATTTAGCATCCTTTGTCCCAGGATACACCTAATGGCTTTCTTTCAGAAATCAGCTCCATGAAGATGTCTGGCTACCCTGAAAAACTGATATCCTTCTTCATTTCAGAAAATGAAAATGACATTACCTTATTTCCTTTTTGTTATCTTGGTGGTCAGTGATGACCACTGTGAGGGCCTAGATCTGGGGTGTATTTCCTTCCTCCTTCCTTCACACCAGTGGTTCTCAGACTTGGGCATATTTCAGAATTATCTGGGGAGCTCCTTTAAAATACAGATGCCCACTTGTGCTCTCACTCTGTCTATAAATAAATAAATAAATAAATAAATAAATATAGAACTAGATAGAGAGGTAAATAAATAAATAAATAAAATCCTTTTTTTAAAAAATGGGGAGCCTGGGTGGCTCAGTCAGTTCAGCGCCCAACTTTGGGTTTCGGCTCAGGTCATGACCTCATGGGTTGTGAGATCATGTGCCCTGCCAGGCTCTGCACTCTCCATGAAGCCTACTTGGGATTCTCTCTCTCCCTCTGCCCCTCCCTCTGCTCTAAACAAACAAACAAACAAATAAAGTCTTTCAAATGCAGATCCCCAGGCCTTGCCACAGATTTGATAAATCATAATCTTTGGAGGGCATGTGGCTTTTGGATCTTCTACCTCCATTTTCCAATTCTGTCTATGTGCCTCTTATCCTATGTTGTCTCCAACGCCAACACACATGAACAGGAAGAACTAACTGTAAGTGGTTCTGTGTCACCATCCCTCCAGCAAGAGAAAGACTGAGCTGGGGAGCACACCTGCAAAGACAGAACTCGGCCCGTTTCACAGCCTCCAAACTGTTGAAGGTTCAAGACAGAACCACCCAAATACTTAAGGTTCATCCCAACAGCCAAGCTGATGGGTCTCAGAGAAGGAGCCATTTCCCTCAGGAATAAAATGGTGACGCTTCCATCCCCCTTCTGTCCCCAGCTCTCAGGTGGCCCATCCCTTCTTCCCCACCCTCAAAGGGATTTGACTTTAGGTCCACACCCAGTCTCCCACACGCCTGGAGGTAGGGTGGGGGTGGAGGAACAGGTCCAAGGCCTCTTGGAAACAGATTTCTCTCTCAACCCTCCTCCCTTCCCTCCCTGTCTCCTGAGCAGAAGCCAGAAAACTCTGCTGGGCAAGTGGCTCAGAGTTGCGGCTTTGCCACCTCCTGTCATCACCAACCCCAATTACCAGCTACCTGGCGCCCTCGAGGCTGCCACTCCTTCTCAATTCCTCTAACTCGGCTGCTCTAAGTCAGCCTGGCATGTTGCCTCTGAACCTAATTGTCAGAACACAGGAAGGGTACGGGTCACATCTAATGTGATTCATTTTTACCTCCGTCAAGCCAAACTGCAATCTAGAACAGTCCCCCAGCCCAAGGCCCTCTAAAAATCCACCTGCCAGGCAGGCCTCCCTCACCAGCCATTTCAGTGCGGCCTTGTCCTTGCGCATGTGACCCATGCTGGAGTCACAGTGGACCAGAGGTTAGCCAGCAGGGCTCTGAGGGAGCAGGGGGCTCCGATCCAGAAAGGACCCCCAGAGGACACCAGCCCGGTTCTGTTAACTAGCTGGCTCTGGAGACTTGGGTGGTTTCTTAAGTTCTCTGTGCCTCTGTCTCTTCCTCAGTAAGATGTTATGACAGCCACCTCCCAGATAAGGATTACCCATACTGACAGATCTAAGGGCTCAGAACAGCTTGTGCTGTATGGTAAACATACAAACATTGAGGTCAGAACTATGACCTCAATTTTAGCTCTCTGGGCTTCAGTTTCCTCATCTGCGAAATGGAAAGAATACACTTAAGTTGCAGGACTGCTGAGAAATCTCAAGATTGCGTGTGCCAAGGAGCCTGGCATAACCTTCTTGCCCGGTGAACAGTTTCTGAGTGTGAAGGATGAATAAATCAGACAATGAATATCCTGATTCAGAGCAGATGTTTTCCCCCATGGTTGCAGGCTGCCTTTCTTGCCCCCTCAGGATCTCATAAAATCACTTCTACTCTTAGGGAAATAGGCCAACAGAGCACTCACCCGTCCCCACAAGGGTCCCACACGTGTCCCACATGGGCTGCAGACTGGCCAGACAGGTACATTCTTGGCTTATCTTGAGAGCTGGCAGGTTCCAGCTTTCCCTCCAGAGTAGAGTGAGAAGCCAGGCCACGTCTAGACCCATCAGAGCTCAGGAGAGCCAGGGGACAGACTGTCTCCCTTGGGTCTTCTGCCACTATACCATTTTCTGCAGGTCAGGGCTCTGAGGGGTATCCTGCTGGACTCTGTGTCTAGCTGGTGAGCTTTATTTACACACAGAGGAGGGTCCCCGGATCACCAGAGCTCTCTACCTGGGTCCCTGGGTCTCTGTTGGGTGGCCCACCCCCAGAGAAGGCCCTGGGGAATTGCCAGGGAGTGCAGGCAAGAGGGCTGTGATTGTCATGACTGTGGCAACAGGTGCCCTCTATGTACCCAACGCAGCATTCACCACAGTTCTTCCTGCCCTGGGCTAGTCTGACTGTCTCCTTTCCTGAATCCCAACTGCCATGCCTTACTCCCATTCTTTGGAAATATAAACTCCTAAGAGGCAGGGACAGCAGTGTCTTGCTCACTGTTGTGCTTCTGACATTTATCAATGCTCAGTGCATGTGAGTTGTGTAACTGAGTCTGGAGTGTAGGCACCAGGGACATCGAGAGGCAGCGGGAGCAAGAGGCAGGTCCCGACTCATGTAAGAACTACAACATATTCGAAGAAGGCACCCTCGCCAATCTCTCTTGTAAACATGCTGTGTGTCTCCTCTCCCGTGCTCTCTGAGGATAGAGCTGTTTTGTCAAGCCCTTCTTTACCTTCAGGATGCCTAAGCTCACACGGGGTACACAGTAGGTGCCTCTTTGACACACACTAAACTCAGCTCAGAAGCATTTCATGTATACTCTGCTGACAACCCACCCAGTCCCTCTCTGTTCTGTAAGGAACTTTCTCATGATCCCAGCAGCAAGTAAGATGGATAGTAATTTGGTCAATTCCCCTTCCCCTCCAGCCGAGGAATTATCTGACCAGGCTGGGACCAGGGTCCAGGTCAATCCACAGGCCAGGTGTCAGACCCCACCCTGGCCAGGGCACAGCTGGGGAGTGGGAGGGACCATCCTGCTCCCACAGCTGCCAACAGCTGCTTCTCGTGAACTGCAGGGTCAAACCATGGGGGAGAGGAAGGACCCATCTAAACACTCAGAGCTTGTCCAAGATCACAGAGCAATTCACAAAGAAGCAGCCTGAGACCCTGGGCCTCTCAGCACCTGTTCGGTGACTTTTTAGGATGGCAAGGATTTCCAAACTTTTTCTGGTAGCAGAGCTCTTTTTCTTTTCATTCTTTCTTTCTTAAATTTTTAGCAAAGTAAGACCCATGACTGTGGCTAAATAAAAAAAAAATTGCACACAAGGCCTTAGAGTAGAATCTCTCTCTCTCTCTCTCTCTCTCACACACACACACACACACACAGGAAAGCCCCATAAGATTCAGCGGGAAACCACACACCATACCCTCTACAGCAAACTTCCCTTTACAACGCAGCCTCCTGCTTTTCGCTACAGAGGCAGAGAGAACTTCGCTCCTTGCACCTGCAACCAGGTATGCCTGAGTTTTGTCCCCACAGCTCCTCCCACACTCAGACTCCTGAGGTAGCAATATCCATAGTGAAAGAGACCTCTACAAAGCCCTAGGCTTTCCTTTGGCTGCGGCTCTGGTGAGACAGAAGTAGGAGTCCGCCTGTGTCACAGCTCTTAAAACCATAAGTAACGAATGGTTAGTTCGCTTAGCAGTCATGCAGGCCTAAATTAGTTGAATTAGATTACTTTCCTACCAATTGGCAGAATTCAGCCCTGCTGGGGAAGAAAAAGGAAATTTTGATGCAAACAAGAAGAAGGGGTGAACTGTGAGTGGGGAGAATTGGGGTACCCAAGAGAAAGCAGGATAAGATGGGCCCTGCAGAGGAGGTGTTTGGGGTGCCAGAGGTCAGCATGAGGGCACCCAGCTGGGACTAGAGGGTGACAAAATGTGTCAGAGGGATGCAGAAAGAAGTGGGGGAGTATCCCTATTGCTTACTCCTCAGTCCTTCCCTTCTCCAAAACACTTTAAGTTCACATTTTTCAACCACCTCCAGGACTGGCAAAGTTAAAAGTTCTGGTCTGCATTACATTATGATTCTGCTGTTGACCTTTGGATGGTGAAGGTGGGAACTGGCTCATTCTGCTCTCTCTAGATCACTGCCCAGCCATGAGGAAATGCAGCTCGTCACCTAGATAGGACAGTTACCCTCTGAGATGGTGCAATCCTCCTTCCTTCCTCCTCCCTCCCCCAAGCATTCATAAGGCACATTTTCTTCCTCCAAAATGCAGAGCAAAGACACAGTCCAGGAAGATAACAGCCTGTTCCAGATGGGGATAGGAAGGAAAGAGGGGCAGACAGTTGTAATCACAGCTCTCAACACAACCTTCCTGGAAATCTCCCTCCCAGGGTCCTGGGCTGCACTTCCTCTCCTTTGCTCACCACTGAACCCTGTACCCCCGAGAACATTGCTCCTCATAGTGAGAACTTTGGACCAGCAGCATTAACTTCACCCGGAGGTGGTTAGAAAAGCAGAATTTCTGACCCCATGCCAGCACTACTGAATTAGAATCCGCATGTCAATATGACCTCCCATGTGAGTCACCCACATATTAAAGTTTGAGAAGCAGTACTTTAGAAAAACTTACAGCAAGTCCCCAGTCTACTACTTAATAGAATCCTGGGTACCCCAAAATTCATTTCATCGAGAAGGTTCTGGACCTTCTTGCTGGAAATCTGGACCTAGGAGATTGTTTCATACTTTGGTAAAGGCAGAATGGTGAGCAAACACAAATTAATAAATATCCGTTGAATGACTTCTTTCTTGAATGATAATAATAAATGAGAAAGAGTAGCATTATGATTTACAAAGTGGTTTTATGTGTCTTCTCTTATTTCATATTCACCAAATCCCTAAGAAGACCCTGGGGACAGGTATTTCTGACTCCGATTTACAGACGAGGAGCCACACCCGGGGGTCTTGAAGAGAATGACACTGACAGCCTCCAATGTCACACTTAGGAGCCAGATCTGGTGGAAAGGTCACGGCTCAGCACGGACTAACCATACATAGTGTTTGGAGGAAAGGATGACCTGATTTTAAAAAATGTTTTAGTAACAAAGTTCATCAGAAATTCCTTTTTTTTTTAAAAGATTTTATTTACTTATTTGACAGAGAGAAATCACAAGTAGATGGAGAGGCAGGCAGAGAGAGAGAGAGGGAAGCAGGCTCCCTGCTGAGCAGAGAGCCCGATGTGGGACTCGATCCAAGGACCCTGAGATCATGACCTGAGCCAAAGGCAGCGGCTTAACCCACTGAGCCACCCAGGCGCCCCAGAAATTCCTTTTTTATTTGGGCACTCTTGTTGAGAATATGAACCAGCTTTACCTTCCCTGGTAATGAATAAGATCCTGTGTATATATATATGTGCTTTGATCAAACATGTTTTTAAAGATTAACAGATCTTGAAAGGTCTTCAAGTTCTCCCACTGTCATGTCTTCAATAGCATCTATCACAGTAATCTGCATGTAACTGTCAGTAAATGTTTTGAATGAATGAATGGTAGATATATAGATGTGGCAAATTTGTCAGAACATATCTTTTCATTTGTCATTGGAGAAGGCTGTAAACTGACCTATAGGTGTGAGAAACTGGGGCCTTACCCCTAAAATATGAACTAGATTCCTGATACCATCTTGTTTTCTTTTAATCTGCCTATTTAAAAGGTCACACATATACACATGCTCATAATTCCACTTGGCAAAGGATTATAGTTAAAAGAAGTTTCATAGAATGCGACCATAATGTGTCCGATTGTCTCATAAGGTTTGCAGTCTGGCACAGAAGGCAATTTCCAGGAAGGAGCTTCAGGACTATTTTCAGAATTGACAGCATCCTTGGAAGATTCTCCAGTTTATTTAAAAACAATAACAACTGATCGTTCATTATTTTGTAGTTATATCTTGCTCTATTTACAAAGACTTTTCACTCTGTTTAAAAAATAACAGCTATCATTTATTTCCTGCTACATTCTTTTTTTTTTTTCAGGAAAAACTCATTTTTTATGAAGATTTTATTTATCTATTTGAGAGATCACAAATAGGCAAAAGGCAGGCAGAGAGAGATTGTGGGGGTGCTGAGCAGAGAGCGGCGATGTGGGGCTCAATCCCAGGACCCTGAGATCACGACCTGAGCCGAAGGCAGAGGCTTAACCCACTGAGCCACCCAGGCACCCCTCTTGGTATATTCTAAACACCATTCTAGAATGTATTAACCCACTGGGTCCTCTTAGTGATCCCAGCAGGGAGGTATCATAATTGTCTCATTTACAGATAAGGCAGCTCCTGGAGCTCAGAGAAGGGAAGCAATTTCCCAGTCACACAGCTAGGAAGGGGCAAAGCCGGAATTTAAACCCAAAAGAACTGGCTCTAGAGCCTTACTCCTGACCTTGATGACCTCATCTTGAGTTGGTGGGAAACTGGTAAAAAATGGAGTCAGCAGCCTGGGGAGAGATGATGAGAGGAGGCCAGGATCTTGACCACTTTGAAAACCAAGCAGGACTGGTTTGATCCATCCTTGAACATCACCAGAGTATGCTGGGAACTTGGCCATGACAGAGCTTTCAACCCAAGTTTTCACTTACTTGTTCCACAGAAACAAAAGTCACCAGTGGACCCCTGAACCCGAATGCTTCCTTCTACCTCAGTCACAGGTGACTGTAGACTTTTAGGGCAGGCCAGCGGAAGCAGAGCACCCATCCTGAAGCAGAGCACCCATCCTGAGACCTGACAGCCACTTGTCTACAGCTAGGATGTGGGGTCCCAGGAATCAGGTGGCCTGGGATCTGGTAGTCACTCCCTTGAGAGAGCTGTCATTCTCGGGATAAGTCATAAACTCTCTGAGCCTCTGCTTCCTCTTCTGTAAAATGAGGATAACCCCTGCCTACAGGAGGCTGCTGTGAGGCTCACACATGAAGATGGAAGCAAACACACTTTGTAAACTGCAAAAGGCCATGCAGACACATGGAGCAGCTCCCTGGGTCTCACGCATAGGCAGTGAGCTGCCATTGGTAAGAGTTCAGGCACCTCTGCCCCCACAGTGCATTTCTTTAAAGTAGTATTCCTTACAGTTCTGGAGTTTTTTTAACAGAGAATCATCCAGCTAATGAAATGGAGCAGAGGATGTGTGTTGGGGTGTGTGTGTGTGTGTGTGTGTGTGTGCGTGCGCACGCGCGCACATGCCTATTGCTGGAGATGGTGAGGTGGTGGGGTAGGGTTATAGCCAAATCCCTTATTAACTCATTCAAAGCAGGAATTCGTAAGAGTGGGACCTAGGCTGGGAGGCCAAGGAGGGCAGGGATGAATGCAGGGAGGTGAGATGGGAAGGAACTGTCCTTGGGAGAGAAGACTGGGCCTTCCTGCTTTAGGGATACAGACAAACCCTGCTGGCTCTCCTCGGCTCCCCCCAGGTCACATACCCAGATTTTGTCACTCTTTAGTGACTGAGTGTTAAAGCTCAGAAGACCAATACCACCAAAGAGTGTGAAATCAACCCAAATTCATGAAAATGTTTAGTGACTGTGCCCCACTATAGCCAGAGCCATTGCTGGCAGAGACCTAGATATACGTTGTAGACTGTAAGGTAAGGTCCTTACAGGACATCCAATGCTTCCAGCATGGAACTCCTGAGGGAGTTCCACAACCCGGGTTTAATCTACGTGATGGAGAGTAAATCAATCATCCTCTCTGGACCTTAGTTGCCTCGTTTCGGTTTTTGTTTTTTAAATTTATTTATTTAGTTAAAGAGAGTAAGAAAGTGAGCATGGTGGGGAAGAACAGAGGGAGAAAGAGAATCTCAAGCAGACTCCCCGTTGAGTGCAGAGCCCAATATGGGGCTTGATCCCACGACCCTGAGATCATGACCTGCGCTGAAATCAAGGGCTGAATGCTTAATCGATAGAGCCACCCAGGCACCACTAGTTGTCTCATTTTAAATGAGATGACTGACATAGATCCAGTCTTCAAACTTCTCAACTAGTAAAGCCCAACATGTAAAACCAATGGAAACAGAAATTCTAGGTGTGGAGAAGCCACATGCTCAATCCCCCATTCCCTTTCCCCTGTGGTGGCCCTGGGCAGTGGGCAGGGGGAGCCATGGCTCTAAGGAGCACAACTTGAAAATCACTTGGTCAGATGGACTCTACGTTCCCGTCTATCTCTAGCCTATGGGACTCCGTGATTTATCCTGGGAACTGGTGACAAATGTCAGAGTGAACTAGGAGCCAAAGTGATTCTTATGGTCAATTCTAGGAACCAGGCTACACAGGAAACTGGTCAAGCTGGGAGCTGGGGGATTCACAAAGTTAAACAGACACGGCTTGTGGTGGCCCATGGAGAATTCATCCCTTGGGTGAGCTAGCTTGCCACTGTGCCACTTCCCTAATCTTTAAAATAAGGTTATCCATCTTCCTTACAGAAGAACCCCAAATAATATAGAGAGGTACTCCCCTGTCCATGAGACAAAGCCAAATTCCCTTCCCCTTGAGTATGGGCCAGACTCAGTGACTCACGAACAGAACATGGAAAGGGAAAAACAGTGACCTTCCGGTGGAGAAACCTGGCTGACACCATCTTAACCGAGTCATCAAGATTAACAACATCTGTGATAAGTCATGCTGATGCCAGGTACCCCCTACTAGCTCCTACTAGCAGGTGATAAGAAGGGTACTTCCCCTTTGTGGCATTCTTCCCTCCCACCCCCAGTCCAGAATGTCATGAGGAAAACATCAGACAAACCGAAACTGAGAGAAATTCTGCAAATACCTGATCAGTACTCCTCTAGCTCCTCAAGATCATGAAAAACAAAGACAGAAATAGTCACAGACCAGAGTTCCTTTGTCCCCTCCTGTAAGTTAGTAGTTGGGTAGAGGTTTGCTTAGATTCAGGTTTGAATTTCCAGCAAAACTCCATAGGTGATTCTGTGTCTAAGGAGACATGACAGCTAATGCACAGTGGAATCATAGAGAAGACCTTGGAATGGAAAAAAGAACCTAATGGAAAGACTAGTGAAAGCCACAGGAAGTCTGGAGTGTACTTAATAATAACGTACCAATGCTGGTTCCTTAGTTTTGAAAAATATACCAGGGGTATGCAAGATGTCATTAGAATTAGATGGAATTGGGTGAGAGGTATCCAGGAACTCTCTGTGCTTATCTTTATAACTTTTTTGTAAATCTTAATCTGTAATCTAAAAAAATTTCAGAATAATAGGATCTACCTTACAGAGTTGTGATGATCCAATGAACAAAGGGCATAGAACAGCATGTAATACACAGTAGATCCTCTACCAATATTAATTACTCTTATTATCACTACTACTTTGTGCCAACCCAGAAAATCGTCCTATTCTATTTCATGTTCTATTATACTGGAGTTCATTTGGTTTGCAAATATTTAATAACACCTGTGACACCAAGACTTTGTGGCACATCTTCTGAATAAGGTTTCTGAATCAACTTGGGGGTTAAGCAGACCCAAAAAAGTTTTTTTTCCAATCTCATTAAAACCAAATTTTTCTAATTTCCACAATTATCAGTTCATAGCCATCTCATTTCATGCCTACCTACCCTCCACTCTGCTGGAGTATCTGAAAGCAAATCCCAGATATAATTTTATGTCATCTGTAAATATTTCAGTATGTGTGTCTCCAAGGCAAACGCTCTTTTTTTTTTTAAAAAAAGATTTTTATTTATTTATTTGACAGAGAGAGATCACAAGCAGGCATAGAGGCAGGCAGAGAGAGAGAGAGAGAGAGAGGAGGAAGCAGGCTCCCCGCTGAGCAGAGATCCCGATGCGGGACTCGATTCCAGGACCCTGAGATCATGACCTGAGCCGAAGGCAGCGGCTTAACCCACTGAGCCACCCAGGTGCCCGCAAACGCTCTTTTTAAAGAACTACAGCCACAGTACCTATCACACTTTTTAAAAAAGATTTTGTTTATTTATTTGACAGGCAGAGATCACAAGTAGGCAGAGAGGCAGGCAGAGAGAGAGAGGAGGTAGCAAGCCCCCTGCTGAGCAGAGAGCCCGATGCGGGCCTTGATCCCAGAACCCTGGGATGATGACCTGAGCCGAAGGCAGAGGCTTTAACCCACTGAGCCACCCAGGCGCCCCCCTCATCACACTTTTTAAAATAACAATAATTCTTAAATATCATCAATATCTTGTTGGTGCCAATATTTCCCCTATGGTGTCATAAGGATTTTTCACAGTTTGTTTCGTCAAATCAAAAATCCAAATAAGGTCCATACATTGCAACTGATTGAAAATGTCCTTAAATCTTTTAATCTATAGGTCTCCTCCCCTCCTCCCCTTTCCCTACTTTACACACACACACTTCTCTCTTTTCATCGCTCTCTTTTTCTTAAAATACATTTGCTGAAAATACTAGGTCTTGTGCCTGGCAGAGTTTTCCAGTTCTGGATTTTGCTGACCATAGTGTTGCTGAACACGTTCCTCTGTCCCCTATATTTCCTACAAAGTAGAAGCTGGGTCTAGATGTTTGATTAGATTGAGGTTTGAGTTTCTGGCAAAACTGCATAGGTGCTTCCATCAGGAGGTATATACATGCATGGCTGTCTCTCTCTCTGTAACATCAGCAACTTTTGATGACCAACACTTAGAGCCATTCATTCAAAGTAGGGGAGGGAAGTCATTTTCTAAAAAATTATCATCACTGGGGCACCTGGATGGCTCAGTTGGTTGAGAGTCCAGCTCTTGATTTCAGCTCAGGTCATGCTTTCAGGGCTATGAGATCATGGCCTGCATCAGCCTCTGCACTGGGAATGAAGCCTGTTTAAGATTCATTCATTCTGTCTCTCTCTCTCTCTCTCTCTGGATTCCTGGGTGGCTCAGTCAGTTAAGCATCTCCCTTTGGCTAAGGTCATGATCCCAGGGTCCTGGGATCAAGTCCTACATTGGGCTCTTTGCTCAGCGGGTAGCCTTCTTTCTCCCTCTGCCTGTCGCTCCCTCACTTGTGCGTATTCTATCTCTGACAAATAAAAAAATCTTTAAAGATTTTCTCTCTCTCTCTCCTTCTGACACTCTTCCCCTCTGAAAAAAAAAAAATATCATTCTCATCCCATGACTGGCCTCATGCTGATACCTTTGCTTGGATGAGACAGCTTTTTAGACCAGTACAATGTTCTGAGGGTTTGGAGCTCCTTAGTGCGGTATAGGCTTTCAGAGCTGTTACTGCCCCCATTGGCATGGAGTCAAAGTCAGAGTCTCTACTGACCAGTTTGGTGGGGTCTTCCCCTCAGCTTTGATCAAAACAATCACATGGTAGGCTCCAAGGTTCAGCACAGGCTCTGGGGGTGCGTACAGGCTCCTTTTCACAGGGTCTCACAAATGCACTGGGCATGGGCAGAACTGCCTCCCGCATCAGCCAAGGCACAACCCAAGACATAACTCTGAAAGCCACACCCTCCCTTTCAGCAGCCACAAGTTTTTTGACCTCACATTCTTGGCTTCAGGGCCAAAATAATGATGACTTCTCTTTCCTTCCTTTGAAACATTAATTCCTTCTACTCCCATAACTCCTCGGAGATGAGGGTTTCAAGAGCTTTCAAAACACTTTCTTACCTAATCCTCCCACCACTTAAGTGTGTGAGGAAGGTGACTAGCAGAGAGCTCCACTCCCCAGGCAGGGAAACTAAGCCCAAAGAGTTTAGCTGGACTTTTTGCTGTCCTGCTCTGGCCTAAGGCCTGCGCTTCAGATCTTGTCTACACCAAGAAAAAGACATGTCTTCGGAGTAAGTCCAATACCCACCCCCAAGGGATTTTCCTACCTGTGGTACTGGAGGAGCTAAGAGGCTCTCAGCAAGACGGGTTCCAGTCAGCTCACAGCAAATTATCCAGCCAGATTCCCCCCGAATAGCAGCAATTGCAAGCACTTGTCCTACTCGCAGGCTGTGTGTGATGCCATGTGTTTTGATCAGGGGTTTAGTAAACACAGTCACCACAGATATTGGAAACAAGAGCAGAAACATTATCCTCCCTTGACCTAAATCCCAGCTGCCAGTCCAGAAATACCACATGCAGTTCAGGAAAGCTATGCAGGTGCTGGAGAAAATGGAGAAAGGGATGCCCGAAACAGCCCAGGAGGCAGGAGGACAGCCACGTGCCCTCCCACGAAGGGAATGGGCTTGTACCGATCTGCCCAGAGTCCCTCATGCTTGAGGCCAACAGCAAACACTGGGAGACAGATGGCCAAGGCGGAGGCGGGAGGGGGGGAAAAAACAAGAAATTATCTTGCCCACAAAGGAAGGGAAGTGAACACAAGGACTGGATCCAGGAGTAGAACTAGACCCAGCCCACGTAAATCTCTGCAGTGTGGGCAAAACCAACCTGCCCAGCATGGCTCTGCCTGCGCCCTCTCCTGGCATCCCAACAAGAGGGCTTCAGTACCAACTTACACTGGGAGATCCCAGCCCACCATGCGGTCCACCTGGCTCCCCCCAGCCAGTCCTGACCCCTCTCTTACCATAGCAGCACCTGCCACCAAGGTCTGTACCAACCCGAATTAGACCCATAGAGCTTTTGCCAGTTTACTGAAAACAGACCAGAGTCAGAGAATCAGCTCTTAGCAGCAGAGGCCCCAGGCTTTCAGGGTGACTGATCAGGGAGCAGGAGACACCAATACAACTTCTCTCCTCATATCATGTCCTGGTTTATACAATACATGTCAGCCCTGACACTCCCCAGCTGAGGATGTGCCATCCCTATGTCAGGACCCTCAAGGGAAGCCACAAACCCCCCAAAGCAGGACAAAGCCAACCAAGGAAATTGTCCGCAATCTCCCTGTGCAACCTCATGGAGCCATGGAAATAAAGGGAGCTTCTCACCATCACCCCTTACTTTACAGTTGGGGCCACGAAGGCCCAGCAGAGGGAATGGCCCTGCCCAAGTCTCCTGTTCTCCCAGGCAGTGACAGATCCCAGACCAGACAGGTCTCCTGACCGGCATCCCAGGTCTCTCTCATCTCCAGCACGCCTCAGGTTTCAGACAGCCCAGACCTGGCGCCTGCATGGGGAAGGCCAGGCAGCTGGGAGAGGAGAAGGCCAAATCTAGATTACATCAATCTCGCAGGTCGCCAAGAAGGAAGTGGAGACTATTCTTCCTTCCCACCCACACGGAGCCCAGTGCAGACTAGTAGCCTGGCTCCAGGTAGCCCCTGAAAATGCAGGAGGCTCAAAAGCTGAAAACCAGGGGTGGGCCCATCCCCACTTCCTCATGCTCATCATCACATGACCCTTTCTCACATATCCCCCAAATGAGGGGAAGGCATAAGATCCCTTCAGCTCACCATGTGGCCAACCCAATGCCCCCAAGTTCTCCCTCAGCAGTCCTATCATGGCAACCTGTCCCCTGCTTATACCTGTCCAAGAGGTCCGCCTCCTCCTAGTTCCAGCCAGAGCTTTCTATCCCTCTTTAGGGGATAGAAAGTTGGCAGCTCCCTCCTCCAGGCAGCCTTCTCTGTCTCCTGAAGCCCTTCCCCTGATCTCCCAGCCCTGGATAAATTTAGTGCTAGGAAGGAAGGCAGAGGTATCATCCTAGAAGCCGTGTGTTTACTTTGTCTGGGATTCCTCTTAACTCCCTGGGAACAGTTCTCTGATGGGTCTATTAACAGTTACCTAATTTCAGTGGTTTGCTGTTAATGTTGAAAGGTGTCCAAGAGTAAGACCAAGAGGGCGCCTGGGTGGCTCAGTGGGTTAAGCCTCTGCCTTCGGCTCAAGTCATGATCTCGGGGTCCTGGGATGGAGTCCCACACTGGGCTCTCTACTTGGCAGGGAGCCTGCTTCCTTCTCTCTCTCTGCCTGCCTCTCTGCCTACTTGTGATTTCTCTGTCAAATAAATAAATAAAATCTTAAAAAAAAAAAAAAAGGACCAAGAGTCCTACTTCCTGGCACATCCAAAAGCTTGGGACATGCAGGAGTGTTTGATAAACACCATTTAGCACTGTATATCTGGTAGAACCTAAATGACCATCAGTTGGATAAATAAAATGTGTTATATTCATATAATGGAATATTATTTGACAATTAAAAGGAATTGAGGTTTTTGATGTATGCTAAACATGGGTGAGTCTTTTTTTTTTTAAGATTTTATTTATCTATTTGACAGATTGAGACATAGCGAGAGAGGGAACATAAGCAGGGAAGCGGGAAAGGGAGAAGCAGGCTGCCCCCTGAGCAGGGAGCCAGATGCAGGGCTTGATCCCAGGAACTTGGGATCATGACCTGAGCCAAAGGCAGACGCTTAATAACTGAGCCACCCAGGTGCCCAATGTGTACCAGGTGCCAAGACAATGAGTCTTAAAAAACATTATGAGAAGTAAAAGAAGCCAGTCATAAAACACCACATATTGTATGGTTCCATTATATAAGATGATCAGAATAGGCAAATCCATAAAGACAAAATTAGATTCATGGTTGTCTAGGGCTAGCAGAATGGGGAGACTTGAGAGTGATTCTTAATAGGAACAGGGTTTCTATTTCAGGGTGATAAAATGTTCTAAAATCGATAGTGGTGATGCTGTAACTCTAAATATACTAAAAGCCACTAACTTGTGTAACTCTAGCTGGTGAATTATATTACTTAAAGGGATTGAAAAAAAAGAGGAACCATAAAAATACTCACATTACTTTACTGGGTGATGTCAATTAAAGAAGTAGGTATTTATGAAACACTTCCACACACATCTGTCCTGAGTCCTATCCCAGTACCCTGTACAGTCACTATTCTCTCCATCTTACAGGATCAGGAAGTTGAGGCTCAAGGAGTTGAGGTCCCATTGCTAACTAGCCACAGACCTGGAACCAAAAAATCAGATGATCTGATTCCAGGTAAAATTTTCTCTAGGAATGCCAGGTATGAAGAGACTTTGAAAGAAAAAACACAGCTTCACACACAAGGAAAAGCTGAAAACAAACAAAACATCTTCCGGAGGCACCTGGGTGGCTCAGTCAGTTAAGTGTCGGCCTTCAGTTCAAGTCATGATCCCAGGGTCCTGGGATTGAGCCCCACATCAGGCTCCCTGCTCAGTGGGGAGTTTGGTTCTCCCTCTCCCACTTTCCTTGCTTGTGTGTTCTCCCTCTCTGTCAAATAAATAAATAAATCTTTGGGGAAAAAAAAAAAAACAAACCCTCCTCCGCTAAGGAACTGCAGTGGCCCCAAGTTGTCCCGGATGCAATGGAAGAGTACACACCAACATTAACATCATAAACAGGAGGCTGATGTGTTATAAAATAATGTCAAGTAAACATGTGCAAGTGGCATGTCAGTTTGGTTACCGTTTTTTGTTTTGTTTGAAATACCCTTGTGTGGCCAAAACACAGTAGAGAAGACGGATGCAAAAATGTGCTGGGGTGATGAATAGTTCAGTGAAAACTTTCCTTTAAAAATTTCCTGTGTTGTTTTAACAGTAAAAAGAGAGAGAGAGAGAGAGAGAATAAACACTTGAATGGACACCCCCCCCAACCAGCATAGCAGAACACAGTAATTATCCAAACAGGGGTGAACTCCCTGAGGGTCGGCACAGGCCACTGAGCCGCAGGGTCACCGAGGGCCTTCCAGGCACCAGGGAGGAGAGGGCAGGACCCCTTTTTTAGTCTGCAAACATCAGCTCAAAAGGAACACAGGGAAGTCAGGCAGAATGTACTCTGTCACTAGAGATCTTTCCTTCAGAATGTTCCTTGTGTCCTGAACCGGGGATGTTCTCCTGTCTTCATCTCTGGAGCGTACCTCCTCATGGCATTCAGCACATTTTACTGGAATTCTCTCTTTATATATTCTTCTCCCTCAAGAGACTGCGAGGTCCTCAGGCAGAGCCAGTCATCACTCATCCTTGTACCCTCAGGCACCTGATAGAGCGCTGGACACACAGTAGGTCTACAGTACACATGTTCTGAATGAAATCGTCTAGACTCTCTTCATACCCGCCACCCTCCTGAGCTAGACTTTTACACACAAATACACTGAACACCACCTCCCGATCAGCATACCATCCTCCACCCACACATCCCCACATCCGCCTTCCAGAAATGCTGATATCATCCCATTCCCCCCTGCTCCAGACCTGTTTCCCCCTTCCCATCAAGCCTGGGCACCTTGGCCAGGCCCCAGGGCCCTTTCATCACCTGGCCCCATGCTACCTGGCTTCCCAGCAGGCACAGCCCAACACACTCATTCCCACCTCCGGGCTTCCACTAGCCCTCTTTGTCTATCCTGAGATAACTTCTACCTCCTCAGCTCCCACCTCTGCTGAAATTCAAGTTCCAACTCCTCCTGAGGCCTTCCCTGACCATGCCAACCCCTGGGGATCCTCGTCTCTGAATGTGTCAGCTCCAAAGCTGAGTACACTTAATAATCTTTTTGTGCCCTTTTCTTTCCGTGTTTGTCTTTTTCCCACCCTCAAACTAGATTAATCTTCTTAAGGGCAGGGCAAGGTTACACTTCATCACTGTGACCCACCACACCCAGTGTAAGACAGACACTTTCTAGAAGCTCAACCTTTACTGGTGGTTACATCTCAAATTTGGAAACACAGCCTCAGTTAGTAATGACAATAGTGTTTTTTCTTCCGGGTGGTACAGAGGCTTGTTCTAGGCAGCCGTGCATCGTGGGGCATGGGTAGGAGGATCTTCACAAGAGGGGTTTAGAAACTTCAATCTATGCCACCGAGAAACAAGGGGAGTCCTCTCTAGCCCCTGATGGCACCCAGACCAGGAGCTTCCTCATCACCTGGAAACTTGTGAGAAATGCAGATTCTCGGGCCCTAACCCAAACCGCCTGAATCAGGAACTCTGGGGGTCGGGTCCAGCCTCTGTGGTTTAACAAGCCCTCCAGGGGATTCCAACGACCACCAACATTTGAGAACCACTGGCTCAAACACTTAAGAGGAATATCCTGATAATCAGAAAGAACAATTCCTTCCGTCTCTAAAGACTGCCTATGGATATAATTTTTAACTCATGTCTTCCTGTTTACTATTACCCCTACTGCTCCTAAAATCAACAACCAGAGTTGGCAAAATAGGCAGAGCATACGAGCAATTGATATATTATTACTAGTCAGTACTACTACCAGCAGTAATAGTGACAGCAATATCACTACTACTAACTACCAGTACCAGCAATAACACCAGTTAATTACTGACTGACCCTCTGTCAATTTTCCCAGCTAAACAGTAGTTTTCAGGAGTGAAAGGTAGAGCAGAGGATAAAAATCTATGAGGCATGGGGTATATGCATTTGTGACCCTCTCAGGATAACCATGTTCCCCATTTGTTTCTCAGTTTTAACCAGTGGTTACTCATCACTCCCTAACCCCAGAGGACAAATGAAGACCAAGGCAGAACTGGCTGCCTTCTCAATCATCTTGACTTGCAGTTTGAACTCTTTGAAAAAAAAAAAAAAAAGATTTCATTTATTTATTGGAGAGAGAGAGAACACAAGTAGGCAGAGTATCCAGCAGAGAGAGAAGCAGGCTTCCTGCTGAGCAGAGAGCCCAATGCAGGGCTCGATCCCAGGACCTGGGATCATGACCTGAGCTGAAGGCAGATGCTTAACTGACTGAGCCAACCAGGTGCCCCTGCAGTTTGCACTTTAATCGTTCTAAGTCCCTACAGAAGACTTTGGTCTCTAATTGGGATGCTTGCCCCCATATGTGAAATCACTGGGTCAGTTTGCTAACATCTCCAGTCAGACCCCATCCATGAGGACAAACTGTACAAGCTCTCATTCTTCAGCACCCGTCCATCCCAGGGCAGATTGCTGGGTGGGGTGGGCTTGTGCGCAGCAGCGGCCCAGCTTCCTGTAATCTTGTTTATAAACTGTGGATGCTTGTCCTGACCTCGTCAAAAGAGGTTCAAGAGGAGGCCTGCAGTCTGGGGGGAGAATCTGCAGGGAACAGCATTGCCTTGCAGAGGTGGCTGGCTTACTCCGTGGTCTCCCGGTCTTGGGAACAGAGCGAGAACACAGACCTGGGGCTACTTGGCAGAAGGCACCTAATCTGGGCCCTTTGGTTCAGCCAGGGGTCAGGGCAAGGGAACAGATGAAGCCACAAGCGAAGGGGTGGGGGGGGGGGTCCTCAGGAAAAATGGGGCAGGTTGGAGGGGAGGAAACACAGGAAGAGGGCTGGCTCTCGCTATAGCTTTGCACATCCAGCTGTGTGACTGTGGATGGCCAATCTCTCCCCATCTGTGAGCCTCCTTTTCCCTACCTATACAGCTGGAAAATGAAAACCATCTCAAAAATTCCTCCCCCAGATATCCAAGCTGATGCTACAGCCTTATTGATACTCTAAGCCAGTGCCGCAGATGATGGAATGTTCTGTAACTGCACTGTCCGACGGGCTAGGCGCTAGCCACATGGGCCTACTGAGTGCCTGAAATGCTGCCTGAGGAACTGAGTTGTAGTTTTATTTCATTTTAATTACTTTTCATTTGAATTTAAATCGTCACGCATGGCTGGTCGCCCCTGCACCGCACAGCACAGCACAAAGGGAATTCATGAACCACAAGTCCTTTAAAACTCTATCACCAGATTGTAAGTGACAAGAAAAAAGCTAACTTAAGCTGCCAGTTTTAAAATGCTATAACTGATTTTTTTTTTAAAGAAAGTTTTTATTTTAAAGTCATCTCTATACCCAACATGGGCTTGAACTCACAACCCTGAGATCAAGAGTCACAGGCCCCACTGACTGAGCCAGCCAGGTGCTCCAAAGATGTTTTAACTTAAAGAGCAGAAAGTCTGAGTGCTCCCTTAAGAAGTCCCAGAAAGCAGAGCCCCTCTTCCTGGGTCCTCATCCCAGCCTTGTCCCCAGCCAGCTCTGTGGGGAGCTGGGAGTCCCATGACCAACCTTGGTTTCAGTCTTATCCCTCTGTGCCCCAGTTCCTTCTGTGAAATGCACACCAGTCCCTCTGAGTCTCCTACACAAGCTGTGAGGACACACCGCAAAGCTGTACCCTAAGGAATCTTAAAAGTGCTAGCAAACACATTATAGTCACCACTCACTACCCATGAATGCTATCACAACCTTCCAGAAGCCTCACTAAATGGCCCTTCAGCCACTGGGAGGCTGGGGAGAGGATGATGATAATGTGGCCAGGGACCGGGGTGGGGGGAGGGGGTAGAGATGGCGGGGGTGGAGAGAGAGTATCAGGCAGCCACTGATTTATCAAACATTCAACAAATTATAGGCACACCTCAGAGATAATGCAGGTTCAATTCTAAGAGCACTGCAATAAAGTGAATCAAATCACTTTTTCAATTTCCCAGTGCACATAAAAGTTCTATTTACACCACACTGTAGTCTACGCACTGAACAACAGCATTATGTCTTAAAAAACAACATATATACCTTAATGAAAAATGCTTTATTGGGGTGCCTGGGTGGCGCAGCGGGTTAAGCCTCTGCCTTTGGCTCAGGTCATGGTCTCAAGGTTCTAAGATCGAGCTCTGCATCGGGCTCTCTGCTTAGCAGGGAGCCTGCTTCCCCCCTTTCTCTGCAGGCCTCTCTGTCTACTTGTGATTGCTCTCTCTCTCTGTTAAATAAATAAATAAAATAGAATCTTAAAAAAAAAAAAAGATTGTTAAAAAAAAGTGCTTTATTGCTAAAAAATGTTAACCATCACTTGACCTTGCAGTAAGTAGTAATCACTGACCACAGATCAGCATAACAGATATAAGAATAATGAAACAGTTTGAAATATTGCAAGAATTACCAACATGTGACACAGAGACATGAAATGAGCAGATGGTGTTGGAAAAATGGTGCCAACAGACTTGCTCGAGGCAGGGTAGCTACAGACCTTCAATTTGTAAAAACAAAGCATCCTAAAGCCAAGCACGATAAAAGGAGGTATGCCTATATTCCATGTGGCTTATATGCACTCAATAAACGGAGTAAGTCAATCGGCCAACAATTCTACTTTGAATTTATCTGACAGTTATCCGGTATGAGTATGGCACAAGAGTCTGTCCTGTTGACTGCGGAATCTCAGTGCCTGAAACCATACTTGGCAGTTAGAAGGTGAGTAACCGAAATAGGCAGATATGCAGATATCCAAGGATGCTCATTGTGGTAGCAACTCCAATGTCTACCAACAAGGGCACTGAAGTCATCACGGTCCATCCATAATAGGCAGTACAGGTAGCTGTGAAGAGGAACGTCTCTTTCTCTCTGTCACACACACACGCACGCACACACACACACACACACACACACACGCAGAGATCTGGGAAAATGCACAAAACAAAAAAGCAAATTGCAGAACCACCTTCTGATCCCACCTATATGTATAGTCTCATCCCTACTACATTCTAAAAACTACAGAATGTGCAGACATATGCTTGTCTATGCATAGATGATTTCTGGAAGGATACAGAGAAACTGAACAGTGGTCACCTCTGAGGAGGGGCTAGAGAGGTTCAGGGGGGTGGGCAGGAAATTTCCAACGCATTGATTTTTCTTTTTTATGGATAGTTTTCTTTTTCAACTATAAAAGTTAAACATGCTCATGTTAGAAATCATATCTGCAATGTCACACAGCATATATATGTATATACTGAGAAAAAAATGTTTACATCATAATGTCATTGGGGAAAATGGGATATAAATTGTGTCTTTGGTATGATTCTAACATCAAATAGACAAAAAAGAACACAAGCAAAACCATCACACAGCCACTTACGGTCTAGACCTCAAAGGACAGAGGCTCCTGCCATCCCCACCCCTAGCCAATCCACAAGGTGGCAATGAAATCAGTAAGGAACCTCCCCCTCTACAACCAGAGCGCAGAAGGCAGTCACGATAACATTGCAAATGTCCTGCGAAGTGACGCAGGTCCAATTCCTGAACTCCGAGGGAATACGGAGGTGGAGGAAAGCTTGACTGGACAGTGCCCGTGAGCTGAGACTTCGTTCTTCATTACTGAGATTTTAGGCTAGAAGCTTCAAGTTGGAAGACCTTAAGCAAATCTGTGTAATTGTAAAAAACCAGAAACTAGCAGCTTAAACTACACTAGGTGCCTTTGAGAGTTAGTGATTGGCAGGAAAATGAAGCCAGGCGCAAAGCTTCCAAGCAGCTGGGATGTCTCTGATTACCGCCAGCAGCCCTATGGAAGCAAATGCCTTAGGAAAACAGAAGGGTTTGCTTCGGGAAGGGGCAAGAATTTAAAAGTAAGGAACCTAAGGGGTGGAAGGCCCAGAGATACTATCTAGCCCAATCCTACATTGCCAGAGAAGGAACGGAGGCCAGATAAGAATGCATTCCTTCTAAAATGACTGCAGACCCAGGAAAGTGCCCCAATTGCAGGCGTCCTGGCAGTGACTGGGCAAGCAGTCTAGATTTGAGAAATTACCCCTTCTGGAAAAATACAGTTGGCTGTATATCACAGGGAAGCCACAGGAAACAAGGGCCCAGTCCCCCCACAAGTGTTCCAGGCTCACATGAATAAATCATGATGCCATCGCGAGCAGATAGAAATCTCCAGCTTCAGGACTAATTAGTCATTGTACAAAGTAAATCCCAGCCTCCTTAGGGTGTGGCTGGCAGCTTCCCCAGAAAGAAACACCTTCCAGGTAGGGTTCTGGGCTGGGCTCACAGTCCTCGTGGTGTTGCAGTGACATAAATCACATACATGTTTGGTTACCTCGTTTTCCTCTAACTGGGCTCTAGAATAGTCTTTCTTGGTCCCAGAGAACCAGATCCTAGGGAAGTGGGGTTCTCACAAAGACTCGTTGGAGAGAAAAGCATGCATGGCCTCTCCTAGAGTTTGTTTTTTCAGGGGTACTACCTGAGGAGGTGGAGGTGGAGGAATGGCGTCTCTGACCAACCCCAGGCACAGGGAGAACTTTCCCGTCAGTCCAGGCCCTGCCATTATCAGACGTGATCCCTCAGAGACCTGGGGACTGCTGGGCATACCAGACTGCTGGGCCCACAAACAGAAGCCCGCCCGGCTCTCTCATCATGCACGGCTACCATAGAGGGGTTTATTCACACCACGGTCAACCTGAAAGGGACCTTCCACAGTCGTTAACAGCCCAACACTCTGGTTTTCCAGAGGACAAAGGGAGGACTGAGGAAGTGAGTGACTTGTGCACAGCCATCCGATAATTTAGGAACAAGTCACCCACTTCCTGGGCTTTTGTTTCTCCCTATAGCCCTCAGGCCTCTGAAGGAGAGAGACCTCAGGTCCCAGATGAAGCCCAGAGCCAACTCCTTCCTATGCTGAGTGAGCAGCCAATGGGCCACCAACAGCTATTCATCAAAGACACACGCAAAGTATCACTGGGGAGCTCACTCTACTTGAAATATAGACCTGATCCCTCGGAAAAGTTAGTGCCATTAAATAAAAACAAGACTTGCCACCGTGGAGGAAGGAGAGAGAATGACCAGACAAGCAAGAGGCATGGAGGAAGGAGGAATTCTAAGAAGAGGCAGCCAGAAAGTATAAGGAGATCTGGGCAGAGGAGGAGAGCAGATGTTTGGGGGGTGGTCAGTCGGGAGGAGGCAGCATGAGAGGGTACCATATGGTCAAGGGCGTTGCCAGCTGCCGTCGGGCAGGAAACAAACGGCCTGGCTGCCCCCTGGAGCCCTGTCATGCCAAGGATACCCCCTCTCCTGCCTACGCTGTATGCAACAAGGACAGCACGTTCCAGGTGGGAATTACTCCTCTGAAGTTCAAAAGCAGCTAACACCGGGCTCTATACATTTTATACAAAACCCCCCCATTGCCACTCTATGGGGGGGGCCAAGGCCCACTCAACCATAAGGCTTCTTGGGGAAGAGAGGCAGGTGCGTGCACAAAAGTCCAAGCCTGCAGTAAGAGCACTGACCCCAAAGGTCTCAGACAACTCCAAGAGGAAAAAGGGGTGGCAGGCATAGTAGGCTTAACAGTGGACCCTAAAAAGATAGTCCATGTCCTAACCTCCAAAACATATGTATGTGACCTCATTTGGAAAAAAAGATCCTTGAAGATGTAACTAATTGAAGGATCTTGAGATGAGATCACCCTGAATTACCAGTGTGGGCCCTAAATCCAGTGACAGGTGTCCTGATAAGAATGAGGCAGAAGGAGACCAGACAGAAGAGGAGGACACATGGAGACACCCAGGGGAAAAGGTCAGGTGAAGACAGAGGCAGAGTGACGTGGCTGCAAGCCAAGGAATGCTAAGGGTTACCAACAGCTGCTGGAAGCTAGGTGAGGGGCATGGAAACCTCCCTCAGAGCCTCCAGAAGGAACCAACCTTGCCAGCACCTTGATTTTGGACTTCTGGTCTCCACAACTGTAAGAGGATAAACATCTGTTGTTTTAAATCACCTAGTTTCTGGTGATTTGTTATGGCAGCCCCAGAAAACCAATATAGCAGGGCAGAGGGTGGGGAAGCAGGCTGGGGAGTCTCAGGAGTTCTGCAAGATGATGTCACTCATGTTTGTGACTTCTGAGTCACTGGCTCCTGAGGACTTCAGGCTGGCTGGATACAAGGCCCACAAACAGAAGCCTGCCCGGCTCTCTCATCATGCACGGCTACCATAGAGGGGTTCACTGCATTTTGGGGTCTCTCCAGAGCTGTGGTCCTGTCCACCCAGTCCAGAATTTCCACACTGGATCCATGAGCCCCCCAAAACTAACTGACACCATCCTTGTCCAATGAGTTTCTCAGAGTTCATTATCATAGACAGGGAGTGTAGTTTAGTGAAAAGTGTTCTGGCTTTGGAGTCAAACAGACCCGGGTTTGGGGTTTTTTAAAAAGCCTATTATTATTATTTTGTAATCTTTACACTCACCGTGAGACTCAAGGTCACAAGCCCAGGATCAAGAGTTGCATGCTGTTCTGAGTGGCCAGGCAGGTGCCCCAAACAGACCTGGGCTTTAATCCCAGGGTGACTTGGGATATGAGTGACTGACCTCTCTGAGCCTCAGTGTTCTCATCTGTAAAGTGGAGTAAGTACTCACTACCTCACAGGGCTACTATGACAACTAGAAATAGCCATGTAAGATGCCCAGCTCACAGTCTGGTAGGTAACAGGAGCGCAATAAATGGTAACAATAATCATCATTATTTACATGAATAATGAAGTTCTTCTGGAACATTGGCCTGAGCCCCCCTTGTTCTCATTGCTGTGGTGAATACAAAGAGAACCACAGCCTGGGGCTCTCCTCAAGGGCTCCCACTCAGCAGAGCTGGCGAGCACCTACCGTGTTCCCTCTTCTTAGTCTTTCCTTCCCCAGTCACTGGCTATGACCCCAGTCCCCTAGGTACCTCAAAGAGGCACCCAACACATACTTGTTTTGCAAATAACCAAAACAAAATGACATTGAGCAAATCACCCAACCTCTGAAAACGTTGTTTTTATCATCTGTAAAATGGGGCTAATAGCATCTAACTACTCTGCCGCCTCATAGGGCAAATGTAAAGACCAAACAGAGACAGCAGCCATAGAAGGCCACAGAAGCAAAGCCCCGCTGTGCCTGGAAGCCTACCGAGGTTGGCTCTGCTGGGCCTGCAACCGTCACAATGAATCTGCATTTTGGGACAATGGCAGGGTCACATCTTAAACTGGGTGTAAACCTCCCCACGTTTTCTGGTCTGGAGTCAGAAAACCTTGACTCTACTTCTGACCCTCCGAGCCTCAGTTTTCTGTAAAAGAGGGTTCCTTGCCCCTACCGAGCTAGAAATGTAGCCACCAGGACCAAATGCGATCCTGTATGCGAACATGTTTTGTAAACTGTTAGGCGCTATACAAACACAAGTGAATATCATAATTATCATTATCATGTCAGAAGCAGGCTCTCCACACCGCTGTGAGCCTCGGAGGAACACAGACTCGTGGGCCAGACGGAGGAAAGCACAGTTTCTGCTTTCAACCACTCCTTTCAGTTTGGACAACTTTGAAACCATCTCCATCAGATTTCAAGGTTCTCTATGGCTTTGCCAGGAAACCCAAAATATTCTAGCCACAACCCTGGAGAACCACAAAATAGCCATTTCTATAGTAGGTGCTGCTGGGCTTCAAACAACTCGGCTGCTTAGGACTCAAAAAAAAAAAAAAAAAAAAGTTTTGTTTTGTTTTTTTTAAACACCACATACCACAATTCAGCCTCTCCCCGCAAAATACACATCTTTTCTCCTAAGAAAATAAAACAAGTAGAAACCAACTTTAACAGATGAAGTCCAACTCCAAGACATTCATTGTCGGAAGGCAGGCCTTCCTGGGTGAGGGGGGCAGACAGAGCCTTCTCCAGTTATAGTTTGTAGGCAGAGAGATTCCCAGGGGAAGTGGGTGAGGAAGTGGGGTTCCTGGCCAGTCCTAAGGGCTGTGGGGACTGGATCTATGAGCCCAAAGAGACAATCGCTGCCTCAGACTCAGAAATTAGCTCTACTAACCCAGTAAAGAGCTAAACAGCCATAAGACTCCTTTAGTGGTTATTTTCATTCACTGGGCTTAAAGAAGACCCAGAAACCAATTTCTCCTCACCCACAGCCTTGATACCACAACCTTGAGTTCCAGCTAAGGGTTACCAACAGCTGCTGGAACCCTTTCTCCTCAACAATTCCCCCTGCCTCCCATCTCACAGCAGTCCGCAGACAAAAGGCCCTCTTGACTGGCCAGAAGTAATCTCAAAGGAGGTCTACCTCCCCTCGGTTCTCATGGCCTTATCAGCCCCTTTGGGTCACCCCAGGGCCGAGGAGGGCAGACACACCCAGTCCTGGGGTCAGGGCTGACGCACCAGGATCCTGCCTGTAGCTACTCGCCCATGTTTACACTTGGAGCTGCCTCTTCCTCCCAAGACCCTCAGTCCTGGGTGAAGGCTGCATGCCTCTTGTTTGTTAGCTCATGTACCCTGCGGAAGTTTCCGTTCTCTAGTTCAAAACCCTAAATCGCTTGAGAGGCATGGTGGGAAGAGCACATGCGAGGCAGCCAGGCAGACATGGGTTTGAATCCAGGGCCACTGCTGACTGGCTCTGGAGCTTTGGAAAGGTGACTGTCCTGGGCCTGGTTTCCTCATCCCTAAAGGGTAGCTAGCTAATGTCTATCACACAGTTTTTCAAGGATTTGTACTCAAACATGGGAAGCTACAGGAATATAATTGGTGCTGAATGAGCAGTGGTTATTATAATAATGGCATTGTCATCGCCTCCCCACCCCACCAAACTCTAAGGCCTTGTCCCTCCAGACCTGGCTCTTGCCACTTCCAGCTCCCACGTAATCATTTAGCAGAGTGTCCTGTGCTCGGACCTACCAGTTCTGGGCCAAGCCAGGCCTCGCCACTATGGTACACAGAGCTGGCAAACAGAAAGCACTCAGAGCAATTAAGTGTTTGTTTACTTAGAAAAAAAAATCCTGAAATCTCAAATGACTGGAATTTTTCCCACAACATTCTGCTTTCATGCGCACAAATCAATAAGGAAACAAGCTTAGATCAGGGTTTATTCAGAAAAAGTAACTTCTCCCTGACAGACTTTTCTCTTGATGACACAATGTTTAGCAGGCAAAACACAAAGGTCTGAGGTCCTTGGAGAGTCAGAAATTTCCTTCCGACTCATCACAGAAAAATAGTTTATTTCTAATACGTTGCCCTCTTATGATTATAAAAGCAATATGGGATCCTTGCAGGCAGTGTGGAAAATGGGAAAAGTATATGAAAAATCCAAACGAGGAACAATTTAGCCATCTCTATAGAATGTCGTGGGGGATGTTTTGATCTATTTCTTTGCATTGTCTTCTCCATAGGCCTCAAGCATGTAAGTATCCATTTATTTAAAAGTGAACAGATTGGGACGCCTGGGTGGCTCAGTTGGTTAAGCAGCTGCCTTCGGCTCAGGTCAGGATCCCAGCGTCCTGGGATCGAGTCCCACATCGGGCTCCTTGCTTGGCAGGGAGCCTGCTTCTCCCTCTCCCTTTGCCTGCCATTCTGTCTGCCTGTGCTTGCTCTCTCTCCCTCTCTCTCTCTAATAAATAAATAAAATCTTTAAAAAAAATAAAAAATAAATAAAAGTGAACAGATGATAATCTCAGGAAACAAACTGAAGGTTGCTGGGGGAAGAGGGGGATGGAAAGGGTGGCTGGGTGATGGACATTGGGGAGGGTATGTGCTCTGGTGAGTGCTGCGAAAAGTGTAAGTCTGATGATTCACAGACCTGTACCCCTGAAGCAAATATAGATTACATGTTAATTTTTTTAAAAAGTGAACAGATGAATATGCAGTCCAGCCAGAGGCCTCAGGAAAGCAGCGGGAAACTGCCCATGAAGGCTTCCTCGTCCTGTTTTCCCTTCTCCCTACCCCTAAACAACTGATTTGTTAATGACACACCTCCACATTGCAAAACTACATTTCATCTTATCAGGACCTGGTGAACTCTGACCCTCTTGGGGGTGTTAAAGTAGTCATCTCCGCTTTCCATTTTCGTGTCACAGGGTCAATATTAACTAGTTGTGTTGCTAAAACAGGCCCTGGGCATGGCCTCGGTGCCAAACATCACTGTCTAATCTCAGCAGCAGCAGTCCCAGTGGTACCAGATGCCTTCCCGTGCCACGGGCCCTAGCGCCAAGTCAGCGACTCCTGCCCCGACTGAGCATGTGGCCTCCAGCCTGGCAAGGTTGCCTCATATAATCATAGTCCAAGAGGCTAGTGCCAGGTGACACACAGATGTTAGATATCGGGGGAGGGGTGCCTGGGTGGCATAGTGGGTTCAATGTCCAACTCTTGGTTTTGGCTCAGGTCGTGGTCTCGGGGTCTTGGGATTGAGCCTTGCACAGGGCTCCCTGCTCAGCATGGACTCTGCTTGGGATTCTCTCTCCCCTTCCCTCTCCCCTCCTGCTGTGCATGCGTGCACTCTCTCTCTCTCAAATCAATAAATAAATCTTAAAAAGGGGAAATTGAGGTCATGAGGACTTGCCTAAACACAGGCAGCCTGGACCCATCCACTCCACACCAGCACTCTCTCTCGCTGTCCTTTCGTCGACCGCCTCGACATGGAGAAACAGCAGAGACAGAGATGGCAGGTGTGCACAGACCCTCTTTTATCAGGCCTCTCCTTGCCAGGTAGAGGTGCTGCTCTGAGATGGTCCCTTTCACGGGGCAGGGGGAGGAGGGGTGTCTTCCCAAAAGTGGCCTGGTCTCTTACAGTGACGATTAAGGCTACATCATGGCATCATCAATTCTCCTGTCTCCTGCTGGGTCGCATGTCCCCGCCTCCTCTGGGAAGGATCTCCCTGTAGCTGTTGAAGAACACAGACTGTCCAGTAGCCCCAAGGGAGTCAGAGGCTTAAAAGGAAATACCTATAGGAAGGAAATGTGGGAAAAATTATGTCAGGGGTAGATCCCTGACAGCACATCTCTGGAAGAAAGCCCCTATTCTTGAGAATACCTCGAGTACTAAAAGGAGTAAGTGTTTCTGTGCAGTAGTAGAGAGAGCAAAGGACCTGGAATGGAAAGACTTGCATTCAGGTTCCTGTCGCACCACCAACATGCTCCATGGCCCAGACAGGAACACGGTCTTGCCCAGGGCACAACATCTTAGTGGCCCAAGTGGGACTCGCATCAAGTTCTCTACTCCAAGTGCAGGGCTATTGGCTCGGATGCCACAAATGAGGCTTTCTGCTCCTCTTAACCTCAGCCCCAAGAATGCCCCAACCCCGTTCTGGAACTTCCACAGCAACAGGACTCCTCATCATCTCCTCAGCTGAGATTGATACCTGCATAAGGGGAAGTGCCTACACTTTCCCTCCCTGGAATCAGATACCGGGCTTGGTTTCAGAGAAGCAGGCTGCACCACTTCCCTGAGAAGCAGGAATAGGACAGAGGCCACCAGGCTAACCCCAGTGCAGGAAGAAGCTGTGCTGTGGGGCCGTTCTGGCCCACGACAGGGAGAACAAGCAAGCATTCTCTACAGCTGCTAGGGTGTCAGACAGCTCTGCACACTTGGCCTGCTCCCCTGCTCCGCCCCCTCCAGGCAAGAAAACAAAGAGGGTCGTGTGAGCAGGGCTGTGAGGCAAATGATGCTGCATTTCTACCTTCTCTTGGGCTTGTAGACACAAACAAGCCCTTGGGGCTCAGCACGG
Organism: Neogale vison; assembly: GCF_020171115.1. Classification (NCBI taxonomy): domain Eukaryota; kingdom Metazoa; phylum Chordata; class Mammalia; order Carnivora; family Mustelidae; genus Neogale; species Neogale vison. The sequence goes on from NC_058103.1 coordinate 105,669,969, forward strand.
ATTATGGTTGTCCCAGCCCCAGTGTTCGTTGACTGTCTCCTGTGGACCCGCCCCCGCTACAGATCCTGGGAACACTAAGAAAGATACACCTTGGCCCTGGTCCTCAAAGGGTTCACAGTCTGGCTTGGGATACAGAATGAACTTCCAGAAAGCCTTCTGCTTTAGAGCAATTATGTGCGAGGCACAGATTCTAAGGGCTATGGTTCCTCGAAGCTGGAGAGATGGACAAGGCTGGGGGAGGTACCATGAAAAGCTGCAGTAATAGGAGGCATTTTCACTGGATTTGAGGACTCAGGAGAACGAGGGGAAGAAAGGAAGGGAGATGAGAGAGAAGGTGCTCCAGAAGGAAAAAAATCTCATTAAGAGGCTTGGATATGGGGACACCTGGGAGTCTCAGTTGATTAAGTGTCTGACCCTTGGTTTCAGCTCAGGTTGTGATCTCAGAGTCATGGGATCAAGCCCCAAATAGGGCTTCACGTTCAGTGGGGAGTCTGCTTGAGATTCTCACTCTGTCCCTCCCCCGTTCTCTCTCTCTCTCCCTAAAATAAATAAAAATTTTTAATCTTTTAAAATTTTTTAAAAACTGGGGGGGAAAAGGCTTGGACACAAGAAACAACAAGTGTTAGCAAAGATGCAGAGAAAAAGAAACATTCATGCATTGTTGGTAGGAATGCAAACTGAGACAGTCACTCTTGAAAACATTATAGAGGTTCCTCAAAAAGTTAAAAATAGAAATACCCTACACCCAGCAATCACACTACTGGGTATTTAGCCCCAAAATACAAAAACACTAATTCAAAAGTATACAGGCACCCCGATGTTTACAGAAGCATTATCTACAATAGCCAAGATACAGAAGCAGCCTAAGTGTCCATCAACGGATGAATGAATAGATGTGGCATCTATATACAATGAAATACTACTCAGTCATAAAAAAGAATGAACCCTTGCCATTTGCAAGGACATGGATAGAGCCAGAGAGTATAAAGCTAAGTGAAGTAAGTCAGTCAGAGAAAGACAAATACCACATGATTTCACTCATATGTGGAATTTAAGAAACAAACAAACAAAAATGAGCAAAGGGGAAAAACAGAGAGAGAGAGACCAATCAAGAAATGGGCTCTCAGGGCACCTGGGTGGCTCAGTTGTTAGGCGTCTGCCTTTCAGCTCAGGTCATGATCCCGGGGTCTGGGGATCAAGCTCTGTGCTGGGCTCCCTGCTCCCGCTGAGCAGGGAGCCTGTTTCCCCCTCTCCCACTCCCCCTGCTTGTGTTCCCTCTCTCTCACTGTCTCTCTCTCTCCATCAGATAAATAAATAAATAAATAAATAAATCTTTTAGAAAGAAAGAAAGAAAAGGAAAGGAAAAGAAGGAAGGAAGGAAGGAAAGAAAGAAGAAAGAAAGAGTTCTCAATTATAGAGAACACACTGATGGTTACCAGAGGAGAGGGGGTGGGGAGATGGGTGAAATAGGGGACGAGGACTAAGGAGGGCACTTGTTGTGATGAGCACTGGGTGATATATAGAATTGCTGAATTACTATATTGTACACCTGAAACTAATATCACACTGTGTGTTAACTAACTGGAATTAAAAGTTTCAAAAAATGTAAAAATAAAAGGCTCGGACAGGGGAGCATAGCAGCTAGAGTACAGAAAATATGGGAAGTATTGAGACTTTATTTATTTGAGAGAGAAAGAACATGAGAAAGAGAGAAAGAGAGCACAAGTGGAGGGCAGGGAGAGGGAGAGAGAGGAGCAGGCTCCCACTGAGCAGGGAGCCCGATTCAGGGCTTGATCCCAGGACCCTGAGATCATGATCTGAGCAGAAGACAGACACCTAACCGACTAAGCCACCCACGCACCCTACATCCTTCAGTTTAATCAACCAGGCACTTATTCCTGACTCTGTGTCTAACAGATGATAGGGAAGACATAGCTTCGACATAGTCCTGAATCACTTTCCCTGCAAAGAGGACACGAAAGCAGCAGTGAAAAGCTAAGGCAAATAAGTCAGAGCCATATACCTGCCGGCACAGAGTAATCACCCCAGTCCCAGTTAACATCTGGCTATGGGGCAATCTCACATCAACAACAGAAAAGGCCCAACACTGTCATCAGTCAATGAGCGCCTGCTGCCATTAACAGTTTAAGTTCTATTCTCAGTTAATGGCCGTGTTCCTCAAAGTCCAACGCAGTTTTCCCAGACTTATTTTGGGAAGCTCTTGTTGAGAAAGAGCTTCCTAAAGCCAGCATTAGTGGGAATTAGGACTTGAGCTAGAATACATACAGGTATGTGTCACTTCACCTAACAGACAGGATCCCTAGAGTGAACTTCGCCTGACTCCCAGCCTCCTTCTCCATCCAGATCCCATGAACATTTCTTCTAGCTTAAAACCAGCAAAAAGTCCAAACATCTGAGCATGAAATACTTAAAAAGCAATATGTTCTTTATAACATAAGAAGTACATGTTGAATGTTTTTTTTTGAAGATACAGAAAAGTATACATAAAAAACTGTTGTGGGGCGCCTGGGTGGCTCAGTGGGTTGGGCCTCTGCCTTCGGCTTGGGTCATGGTCTCAGGGTCCTGGGATTGAGCCCCACATTGGGCTCTCTGCTCAGCGGGGAGCCTGCTTCCCTCTCTCTCTGCCTAGTTGTGATCTCTTTCTGCCAAATAAATAAATAAAATCTTTAAAAAAAAAAAAAAAAAACTGTTGAATCATCCACAATCCTACCCTCCCCTCCTTCCCTGCCCTGGCCAGGCCTGTGGCCAATACCATTACATCGGCTAGCGTAGATTTTTGTCCATCCTGTGTTTGCTATCCTGGACTTTCCCATGGCTTGCCAGCCAGAACCAGTCATCTCGCTTCCAAGGGACCCACCCCCTGCAAACATACCTTGCATGCTCCTGTCCCTTTGGGAAGCTCTTTACTTACTGATATCTGGAATGCCCACCCTTCCAATCAACCTATCTGAATTTCAACCACCCTTCAGTGCCCCACTTTTTTCCTACCTCCCAAAATCTTCATCGGCTATGTCAGGTCATGGAGGTAGCCATGTTCTAAACTGGAAAAAGGGAACTGCGGACCAGAGAAGAGGAGAAATGTGACCAAGGTCATGGCGCAAAACCAGAAGAGAGACTACAGAGTGGAGCCAACTGAAACCAAACTCATCTGAACACTTATGCTGCATTACCTCACGTGGATCACTGTGTGAGGCACTAGGAAGTAAAATAGAGTGGCCTCCAGACCCTGTGATCAGAAAACTCACCAGACTGTGACCTGGTTTGGGACAGCTTTTCATCAAGGGGTAGCACAAAACTCAGTGAAAGCTGACTTGCGGGCAAATAATGACAAGGGTGGCCGCATGTGTTGTGTGACTGTAGCCACTTCCAACCCAGCCCACAGTCAGCAGTCAATGCGCAGGCAATTGTCTGGGTGGGCCTCTAAGAGGAAGCGGCTGGAACAAGGCTCCATGCTCGGGTGAGAGTGGATAACACAGGGAAAGCCTGCTACTCGAGTTCTGTGAGGGAAAGGTAGTCACTGGAAGGATCCATGCAGGAATGGGAAGTGAGCCTAGAGGCCACAAAGGCATTAGCTCGTGGAATCAGGCCTCCTCAGTGGCCACTCCATTCCCTCCTCACCCTCTGAGTCAAGTCTCAGAGAGAGGCCATTTAATTGGCTTTTAGCTAAGTTATCATGGCTCCTAGTAGGCAGAGCTGTTTAAGGCCAGCCATCTCATAGGATACTAGCTAGCCAATGAATGGGTCACTTGGGGTCAATCCGGAGCTACCCCTGCACAAGGAGCAGCCCAGTTCTACTCTACCGGGAAGGGGGCAGTGAGGGGCATGGGGTAGGGGAGAGGGAAGAGAGTAGTTCTAGCAAGAAAGGAATGTTGAGTACAGTAGACACCACGCACAAGCAGGGGTGGGGAGGTCAGGGGGGAGGAGGTGGGTTGCATGGCATCTCAGCAGGGGTCTAGTGTGAGCAAAGGCAAAGAGGTAAGATGAACATAGCCAGGAGAGGATAATACAGAGATTTGCTCCTTCAGGAGTCTCATGATCAAATGAGGTAACAGAGAAGCTGCCCTACCCAGTTCCTCCCTGTAAGGCCTTCAAAACAACTGACTACCAGGCTTTTAGCAAAATGGATGAACATATTGTGACCATTTGCTGGACACTTCCCAAATGCCAGGCCATGCCCTTACATCTATGGCAGGAATGGGGAAAGTGGTATTTTTTTTTAAGATTTTATTTATTTATTTGACAGAGAGAGATCACAAGTAGGCAGAGAGAGAGAAGGAAGCAGGCTCCCTGCCAAGCAGAGGGCCCGATGCAGGACTCGATCCCAGGACCCTGAGATCATGACCTGAGCTGAAGGCAGAGGCTTAACCCACTGAGCCACCCAGGCACCTGGAAAGTGGTATTTTGAAAGCTGCTCCAAGCTGTTACCATGGAGAGAGAAGACTCCATCATGGGGGCCCTGTGGGTACAGGTCAGAGATAGCTTTTGTATGGGAAAAACTTTAAAGGGCCTTTGATTCAGGATAAAAACAAAAACAAACAAACAAACAAAAAAAAAAAACAGGGTCCACTCAGGGACAGGTTGTAACAACAAGGAGCTAACCTGGCTGCATCTGAAGGAAAAACAGGTCTCCATTGGTTAGTAAGTATGAAGGATGGTAGCAGATTTGGGCCCCAGAGAGGGGTCCTAGAAGGCCCCAGCATCAGGGCAGAGGCCAGGTATCAAAGGAGCAGAGGGGTCTGCTACCACCCTTTAAGCCATCTCTGTGGAGAAATTCCTCTCATTACCCCCAAGCCTTGTGTGAAACTCAGCATACTCTGCAACCAATCTTGGTGGTGGGGGAGGCCCTCAGAAATGGGCCCGAGTCCATGTGTGCGACAAGGTCACAGAGGGAGCCCAGCCTTGTCTCCAAGGAGGAAGGGGCCCCTGAGCCCAAGGCCCTGAGACATGGAGGAGGATGTGAGTCCTCCTTGGGGAGAGCCTGAAACACTAGATGAGGAGGAGGACTTCCTGTTACCCAGGAATGGAATGCTCATTATTCTTATTTGGACATTAAAGAATGGGACTCCAGAAGGCTGGAAAACATGGAGAGACTCAGACTCTACCATGTGGTATTTCAACAATCCTGTGAGACGGGGACCATCTTAGGACGAGGAAACAGAGCCTACAAGAGTGCAGCTGCCTGAGGTCTAAAAGCTCACAGTGGCAGAGTCAAAGTCAAACCTGGGCCTGGGGGCTCTCACACCCAGAAGGGTCCTTGCCAGGTTAGGGCTCGTCAGTCTCCTGCCCTGAGCCTGTTCTCCTGTCGACACCCCTCCGCTGCCCTTCTCCCCCTCTGCCCTGTCTTCTCAGCTGGGAGAGAAGTGGGGCTCTCCTCCAAAAGACTGGTAGGAATGCTTTGCCTTCTAGAACCGCACTGTAGCTAACCTTGCCCCTTTAGCTTGTGGGTCCTGCCCAGGGTGCCAAATTAGCCTCACCCCGAGAAAAGAAGGACATTTCATCACCCTCCAGGCTCTGTGGCCAGGCCACCAGGGGCCAGTAGCTCAGGATTCAAGATTAGGGTCCTCAGGGTCTCAGGGTTAGATGTTGGCCACCAAGGGCCAGGGATGAGCAGGGTGGCAGTGCCAGCCCTAGAGACACACCAGATGCAGGACAACTGCGCTCTCAGCAGCTCTCCTCTAATAGCCCACAAAGAGTAGGAAACAACTGTATAGAACTCCCTCCCTGTCCTCTGGAGTGGGCCTGAGGGTCTCAGGCAGAAAGAAAATTCTGGGCAACTTGGTACCTCAAAGGGAGCACCAGGCCAGGAGTCAGAGTCATGGGCTTAAATCCCAGCTCTGACACTTACCATGGCAAGTCAGCCAAGCTCACTAAACTCCAGCTTCCTCATCTGCAAAATGGGAGAAAGAAAAATAAAAAAAGCTGGAATCCCTCAAAAAATAAATAAATAAATAAAAATAAATAAATAATAAAAAATAAAAAATAAAAAAAAAAATGGGAGAAAGACCTATCACCCCATAGGCTGCAAGAGGATTAACCCAGGTAACGAACCCCTGTGGCTAGTGCAGGACCAGATTTAGAGGAGACACTCAATTCCTAATGCCCAGAGTGCCTTTCCCTTCTTCCCACTCCCGCTTCCCACTCTCTGAGAAGGGCAGGATTAACTTAGTGACTCTGAAACCACTTTCTTGGAGGTTCCTCACAAGCTCTGAGAGGGAGGGCAGGGAAGAGGGACAGGTAGACCTCTGCTTACCCCTTCTTCCTTCTTTTCCATAATGGCCCTTTCAGACTTTGATCGGTTTACAGCCTGTCCCCACCCCATAATAATCCACTTTTGAAAAGTCTTGTTGCAGGGTACCTAGGTGGCTCAGTGGGTTAAGTCTCTGCCTTCAGCTCGGGTCATGATCTCAGGGTCCTGGGATCGAGCCCCACGTCTGGCTCTCTGCTCAGCAGGGAGCCTGCTTCCCCCTCTCTCTCTGCCTGCCTCTCTGCCTACTTGTGATCTCTGTCTGTCAAATAAATAAATAAAATCTTTAAAAATAAAATAAAATATAAGTCTTGTTGCTGGGGCACCTGGGTGGCTCAGTGGGTTAAAGCCTCTGCCTTCGGCTTGGGTCATGATCCCAGGGTCCTGGGATCAAGACCCTCATCGGGCTCTCTGCTCCGTGGAGAGCCTGCTTCCTCCTCTCTGTCTGCCTTCCTCTCTGCCTACTTGTGATCTCTCTCTGTCAAATAAATAAATAAAATGCTTTAAAAAAAAGTCTTTTTGCTTAAATAGTAAACTCTACTGAAATAAATCAGGAGTAGTCAAATTTTTTCACAAAGAGCCAGATAGTAAATAGTTCCTGCACTGTGCACCAAGAAGCAAAATCAAGGTATGTGTATAATGAGGAAGAAAACAACATCTACACAAATTTTCAGTTGATGAAATTTAAAATATAATAAGGAGTTTTATTTTATTTTCATTTTGTGTGGTTTCGGTAGTACAGATCTTCCAAGGAGAAGAATGGAACATTTTGGGGGGAAGAACAATATTTTGTTTATCTGGGGTCCAAAGTCAATGTTTCCTCTCACCAAATCTGTTGGAACTCTTCATCTGTAAAACCTGTTCATAGTTCCAAGGCCACTCAAACAGGTGGCAGACCAGGTATAGCTTCAGGGCTCTAGTTTTCCATCCCCTGGTCTAGACAATGTAGGAGCCCTTGCAGATTGGAGTTCTTAGGCTCTAAAGGCTGGTGAAGACTGCTTGGGAGTCTGGGGCAATCCCCCAGAGAGTCACTGAAGGCCACAGCCATCACCCCTGTGGGAAAATCTAGAAGTTTCAGGGTCTCCCACGACCTCCCACCTGCACTGCCAGAGGCTGGGTTGGTTTACTGCAGCTAAGGGAATGAGTACCTCTGGACCAGATTCCTACCACTAGCCTTGCCTCTTCTCCTTCATGTGGGTTTCCTCAGCAAGAAGTATAGGGAAACAACACTCTCTTCTCCTCTGCCCTCAAAAGCAGTCCCCTCCCCAGGAAACTGCTCTGCCAGAGCTCTCAAAAAGCATCCAGCCAGTTTCTGTAAGTATGGACAAAGACACGGAACCTTCTACTAGAGTTCTGTGGTCTGAAGACCTGTGTCACCTCTGCCTCTGAGGGGAGGGAGGCCACAGGGAAGAGCTCTCTACCTCTGGTCCTGGCAAGGCTGGGTCACATACCTTCCCCAAGCCTCACCGGCATCGTTTATAAAATGGGAATGATTATATTTGCCTTACCTGCCTTGTGTTGCTCTCAAAACTTCAAATTATCCAATGACTGGAAATGTAATGAAATATAAACACCATGAAGGAGGGCAAAGTCACAGAGAGAAACCAAGTTTGGAACTGAGGGAGAAGGACAGAAGACCTGACCACTTTAAATTAACCCCACTGTGAAAACACAAATGTTCCTTTACAAAACTCTCTAAGTACCAAAAGCACACAAAAACAATGAAAGCCTATCAACAAAGCCACATAGAAATAAGCACCTCCTGGTGACCTGGTAAACTGATTGAGTATCTAGTTTCAACCATTACACAAATCAGTCATAACCTTCGACCCGGTATTCCACCTCTGGGCATACGCCCAGCAGAAATAAGGCAAAGAGGAAAGTAAGCAAATGTGTCCACAGAAACATTTATTTTTAGTAGTGAGAAACAACAGGGGAAACTTAAGCACACTGGCAATGTCTCTACAGCAGAATGCTATGAAGTTAACAGATGTATATGGACTGTACTGTGTCTATTTATTTTTTTAAGGCTAGCATTCTTCAAAAATGTCAGAGTCATGATGGCCCTAAGGTACTGTTCCAGATTCAAGGAGACTAGAGGGATGCCTGGGTGGCTCAGTTGGTTAAGCGGCTGCCTTCGGCTCAGGTCATGATCCCAGCGTCATGGGATCGAGTGCCACATCGGGCTCCTTGCTGGGCAGGGAGCCTGCTTCTCCCTCTGCCTCTGTTGCCACTCTGCCTGTCTGTGCTCGCACTCTCTCTCTCTCTCTCTCTCTCTCTCAAATAAATAAAATCTTAAAAAAAATAAAATAAAGGAGACTAGAGATATGGCAACAAAACGCAGTGTATGGTCTGCACTGGATCTTGTTGTGCAGGGAGAAAACGGCCATAAAGAACACTAACGGAGGGGCTCCTGGGGAGCTCAATGGGTTAAGCGTCTGCCTTTGGCTGAAGTCATGATCCTGGACTCCCGGGATTGAGTCCCGCATCGAGCTCCCTGCTCAGTGGTGAGTCTGCTTCTCCCTCTCCCTCTGTCCACCCCTCTGCTTGTGCTCTCTCTCAAATAAGTAAATAAAATCTTTAAAAACAAACAAAAAATAACACTAATGGAATCATTGACAAAACTGGAATGAGGTTGACAGTGTAGATAAAAATATTATATCAGAGTTAAGTGTCCCGAAGCTGAAAACTGTTCTGTAGATATGGAAAAGAGCAGTCACACCCTTAGGAGATCCATAATCAAGTTGTAGGGGATAAAGAGGCATCATGTCTGCAAAGTGCTTTCAAGTGGTTCAGAAGCAATAACAGATGGTCAGATAGACAGAAAGGAAGGAGAAAGGAGGGAGAGGAGGGGGAGACGGGGAGGGAAGGACGGACGAAGGGACAAAATGTTAAAAATCAGTGCATCTGAATAAAGGATATGTGGGATTTCTGTATTCTGATAACTTTTTTATTAAATGTGAAATTATTTTGAAGCAAAAAATGCTTAAGTTATAAGGACTCGGGATACATGGAACAGTGTGAATAAAACAAGGTCGAGTGGAAAACAACACAACACAAATATCCATGCTGGTGGTGAAGTAGAAAAGAGAGTGTACACTGTAGATATAGGTATATAATGGTTTCAGTGACATCCCCCACCAGCTCTTAGAGTTTTCCTAATGCAAACTGAGCTCAATGACACCTACCCCTCAGGGCGAGCAATTTGCCCCGTGTGCCAGCTTCTGACAGAAGCGTGGGCAATGCAGCCACTTTGTTCGAGTGGCTCTGTGCTTTGTTTTCCTAACAATGGGTGATGAAAGCGCCTCCCTCCTTCTTCCATGGCCTCTGGCACCCAGGGCCCTCTGCGGTCGCCTGTCCTTCCGACAGCCCCACCCTTCAACCCCCACCATGTGTCCTCTTGCCCAAGCCCAGGCCTGCTGCTCCCCAGTCCCTGGCAGAGCCCTAATCTTGGAGTGGTTACCTGCCGTCTCCTGGACTAGACTGTGAGGAGCTGTCCTGCGCAAGTGATAACTTCCTCCTCTGAACAACTGGCACATGTTTTGGGGTCTCCCTATTAGCTCATGGCCTCATTTCATTTGAGGACAGCATCCCTGTGCCCCAGCCGAGCCTAAGCTCTTCTGGGGCAAGGCCTGAGCCCCAAGTGTCCTGTATCCATCATGGTGCCCATCGCCAGTAGGTGCCAGGAAGGATCATTGGACTGTGATAATGACCTAGAGTATGTACATGAACGTATGCATCCACACACCCCACTCATCTTTCAGAAACCACTGGCTTGCTCAGGGCATAGCGACGGCCCAAAGGCTACCTTGCCACTAACACCAAGCTGAGAGCTTCCTGGGCCTGAAGAAGACAAGCTTGGTGCTAGTGGCCTAGTGGCCAGGAAGCCTTTAGGCATGAGGGACAGAGTCCCCTGTAGAAGTTCTCTGAGCCTCAGTTTCTTCATCTGTGAAGTGGAAATGTGATCCAGCTCATACTGTTCTAGAACAATAGGAACTACCCGGCACAGACATTGATGTGACCCAGAAGATTCTTACCACATGTCAGCCTACGTTCACCTTCCCAGCAACAGGAAATATATGATCAGAAAGGCACAAAAATCCCAGCCCAGGGCAGCAGATAGGGCTCTGCCCAGCAAAGTTCCTGGCTTTTATTTCTGTCTTTCTCTGAGTTTTGCTGTGTTGCACAAAATGTAATTTCCCAGTTGACTTCTCCTTCATACGATAGATCTGAATTTCTTGAGGCAGGTACCTAACATTTTGGAGACTGAGTCTCTCCATCTGTAAAATGGAGCAATAACTACTTCATAGGATATGACAAGGATTAAATATAATATTGTGTCCAGGAAATGGAGGTAATTATTGCATTTTGTTTTCTGCTTGGTGTTTGCGAAATCCTGGACGTTTATGGATTTCAAGGCCTGTGGTACTAGGGACACGTGGCTGAGATTTTCTGCCTCAGATTTAACTCAGGGGAGGTTCCAGACAGCGCTGCTGCTCAGTGAAGGGTATCTGGGGGAGGGGAGCACTTCTCAAGTGTAAAAGGCCTGCTCTGGACACTACAGAGGGGAGCCCAGTCGGGAGGAAACCTCGGTGGGGAGATGGCTACGGGAACCCTTTCAGGTAACACGAAGTATGATGACCTGAGCACTTAATAGGGATGTGGGTCCAGAATAAGGGGTAATTAAATACACAGAAGGGGATAGAGTAGGTTGGGGTGGGTCAGACAGCTTTGCTGGGGAGACACCATTTGACCTAGACCTTGAAGGAAAGAGCAAGGAGATGTCACATAGACATCTCAGAAGTTGTTGGACTCTCTGGCCTCCATCTCAGTGCTACAGTGATACTCAAAATAAGAACCTGGGCGGGGAGGAGAGAGGCGATGGGGCTTAAGGAGAGCGTTTGTCATGGTAAGACCTGGGGGTTGCATGGAGGTGTTGAATCACTCTATGGTACACATGAAACTAGTATTACATTCCCTGTTAACTAACTGGAATTTAAATACAAATGTAAACAAACAGAAAACAAAATAAGAGAACCTGCCTTCAAAGAGCAGACAGCCTGCTACACACAAATGTGAGAGAGGCCTCACCTAGGCAGTCCCAGGGCCATGAATGCTACCCTGCTCTCCACGGCCTCCCCAGCCTGCCCAGTAGCCCAGCACCGGAGGGAATGTTAGCTCTGAACATATGTGCCTCAAGCAGACACAAAAGAGGAGGGGCGTGTGGGCATGAGAAGTAGCCCTGGAAAAATAAGAAGGTAGAACTCAGAAATAAAAATAGTTGCTGAGTTAAGGCTGCTAATCTCTCATTGGCTTAACTTGCCTTCTTCAGTTCTTTATGTTAAAAAAAAAAAACTTTCATCCAAAATAAGTCTCATAGATCTCTATATAGTGCTATAAGAAGATAGTCAATGTATTTCATTAAGCGAAAAAACAAAGTTGTAGATTGCTATGGTCATGTGATCCCATCTGGGTCCCTGTATACACTTGCTTTACTTAGAAAAGTTCTGAAAGGTGACAGAAGAAAAATTATCATCAGAGTCCAGCTGTGGGCATGAGACAAGGCAGGAGGGTGGAAGGAGGTGACTTTTTTTTGAACTCTTCAGAACTTTACGACATTTGCCATGCATTGCTTCTATAATTTAAAAAGGAAAATTTTAAATTAAAAAGAAATAATAAAAGCTCCTTTGCTTCAGAGGTCACCTCAGAAACCCTTTTCCCAAGGACTGAGACAGGTCAACCTAAACACCTGCTATTGTAGTTTCCTGTAGTGCTTTGTGGCTAGACTGGGCTATAGAACCCATAGAACCCAGCCTGGGTTTTATACATTCCTGGAGGTCTTGTTTCTCTCCCCAAAGAGGTTTCCCTGGCTAAACTGAGTATGTGATCTTTGCGCAGGGGCCATGCTAATCTTCTCTGTATCGTTCCAATTTTAGTATATGTACTGCCGAAGCGAGCACAACTGAGTATGTGATCTTAACCACAGGGAACCCCATCAGGTAACTCGGGTCTGTCAGGCAGCCCTATCAATATGGATGTCACAGGGAATTCCTTAGTGCTGCTTAGGGAGGGCGAGCCTGGAGAACAGTGACTCCTTCCCTGGCCCAAGACTCCTGGCCCTACAAAAGGGGATTCTGTACGTTACATGCCTCGCAGGGCACCTTGCACACATAAGCCTCCTGTAAGTACCAGGGCTTGTGGCTGGTGTCTTCGCCAGCAAAGAGGAGAGGGGGTGAGGGGTACATGTGGGGTCATGATGGGGGAGGCTCTTGGATAGAGCTGGAGCTGCAGAAAAAAGTTGAATGAACATATTGGTAAATATTTGTCTGTTTACTGAAGCCAGCACAGTGTAGTTGAAAAGCTTCTTTAAGCTCCACCTTCTATGTTGCTTAGTCTGTGACCTTGGACAAAATCACCCCCCACTTCATCAGCCTCACTTTCCTTGTGTATAAAATTGAGATTGGTACTAACTTCTTGTTGAGATCCAGTTCAGCATAACGTTTTATGATTTTATGTTAATGTAACAATCTAAGTAAAGGAAAGTAATATAAGCACAAGGAAAGAAGAAAGCACTGATCATTATAGGACAGACATCAAATACATTAAAATAGTTTCTATTCTTGGGCGTACATTCCCAGAGGGAGGGCTTATCTACCAGTGCCCTTCTTCTGAGGAACACCACTCCTTCCCAAATGCTCACCTTCCTGACCCTGACACTGCTACCCTACCCTCAGGGTCAAACAGAAAAGACCACCCTGATATATATTCTCCCCACTCACCAGAAACATTTAAATGAGAGCCAAAATGAGTTTGTGCTTTGTGAGTTCTTAGGGTGTGGTAACCAGAAGAGTCAGACCACCTGTCCCCACCTCTGAGTGACCTTGGACAAGTCACTTCCCCTCTCTGGTCCTAGCCTTAACTAAAAAGGAGGAGTTGGGTGGGTTTTTCTTTGTAAGTCCTGCTCTCGCTCCCCTATTCCCCTGCTCTACCTAGCCCCAGGTACCAAGGGTGGGAGAAGCCAGAATCTACAGGCCAGCATTACTCCAAGCATTCCCAGAAATAGAAGATGATCTCCAGCATCCCCAGCAGGCTGGTCCCAAAATGGGAGCACAGCCAAGTGTCTGTACTCGGTGCCATGAGCCAGAAATCAGGCAAGATGCAGGAGCTCAAACGGGGCCACAGCCCAGGACCCTCCAGCCACGGCACGCTGTCCTGATCCAAAGGCGGATTCTGCAGCTTTTCTCACAGGTGTCCTCTTACTTGTAGGATCAAGACATATAAGGCCTCTGAAGGAATAAAAAACTTGTGCTTTGGGCACCAGACCAGGACCAGGAGGAGAGTGAAAGATTCCTTGTTGGTTAATGCATGGTTTTAATTAAGGTTTCACACGCCTACAGGAAGATGGACCTAAACATGTATGACTTGATATAGTTCCATGAAAAGAATGCATCAGTGAAACAAGCACCTAGGTGAAGAAACAGAACGATACCCACCCCCCCGGAAACCTCCCTCATGCCCCCTTCCAGTCCCTAGTTCTTCAAGAATAAGCACTATTCTGGCTTTTAACACCACTGATTGATTTTGCCTGTTTTTGAACTTGACACAAATGGACTTAACGCAGCATGGACTCATTTGAGTCTGGCTTCCTTTGTTCAACATTGGTTTTGTGAGCATGGAAACCAGTGTCAGTCATGTTCACTTGTGCACAGTAAGGACTTGAATGAGGAGTTAAAATCAGTAAGACATCATGGGTCTAGCCTAAGTTGCTCACCGAGAGCTGAGGAAGCCAGGTTTATGCTCTTCCCAAAATAAGAATGACTCAACCCCATTCTTCCTGCAGACTCCCTCCTAGGGGGCTGCAGAGGTGAGAGGCAGGGCCTCAGTGCCCCAAACAAACTTCAAAGGCCAGAATCTCTTGTTCATTGAACACTTACCCCATGCCTGGCCCTGGGAGGGGCACCAGAGACTCAGCAGCTCACTTAATCCCCGCAACCATGGGCTACATACTGTTGTTATTCCTCTCCAATGGGTACAAGAACAGAGTCCCAGAGAGGTTGAGTAAGTTGTCCTAAGGTTGCACAGCTAGGAAGGGGACACAAATTCCCATCTGTGTTGACCCCTAAGGCCTAACATGGCCACCACTCTGTGCGGACAGGGGGCTCACTGGCTGGCTCTGGCCTCCACCCTTGTCTCCAACCCCACGTACTACTGCTTGCCCACAGCTCATATTTCAGCAGGCTCTACCCCACCTTTGAACCTGTGTCCATGCTGTTGCCTTTGCCTACATGTTTACCTCTCAGCTTTTAAATGAACAGTCACTTCCTCTGAGCAGCAGTCCCTGACCAGTTGGTCTCAAATTTGTGCCCTATACTCTCACAGTCCCTCCTGCTCTCCCCTTGCACAGCCCTTAACATATGTTATTTAAAAAGTTATCCCTTTTGGGGCACCTGGGTGGCTCAGTGGGTTAAGCCGCTGCCTTCAGCTCAGGTCATGATCTCAGAGTCCTGGGATCAAGCCCCGCATCGGGCTCTCTGCTCAGCAGGGAGCCTGCTTCCTCCTCTCTCTCTGCCTGCCTCTGTCTGCTTATGATCTCTGTCTGTCAAATAAATAAATAAAATCTTTTTAAAAAAAAAAGTTATCCCTTTGGGTCCCCTGTTCATGGGGTTATTACCTTTCTTCACCAATGGATCACAAGCTTTAAAAGGACAGGGATGTGTCTGTCTGTTCACCACTGCCTTGGACAGTAGCCGGCACACAGTAGCTCCTCAATGGCAAGTTAAGTGAAGAAAAGGAGAGGAGGGGAGAAAAATAGGACTGTCTCTTCTGAATCGGAGCACTCATCTGCAGACAGCTCTAGCTCCAGCCTACTTATTGCTCCCGGCAAGACCTTCCCTCCTCCCTGAGCCCCGGTCTCCTCAGTTTTCAGATGAAGAACCTAGAAAAAAGGATCTCTAAAGGCCTTCTAGCTCATCTGGCCTCCTGACCACAAACCCTAGGAGGTCAAGCCATTCCAAAGGCCTCAGGGTTCTGCAGCCTCTTACCCATACCATGTCAGAGGCGGGGTTGGCGGGGTGGAGGGAATCCAAAGCTTCCAGGCTGTGAGGTACAGACCCACTCACCCTGTGAGGTACAGACCCACCCACCGGAGAACAAGAGGCCTCTTCCAGCTCTAACAGCCCTGATACACAAAGGTGGGGAGAGACAGGACTAAGAAGGAATAATAGGTGAATTCCCTAATAACCGGTCTTGACTTCCTTCTTCAGAGCCCCCTACCCCAACAAGGTCCCTTCCAACTCTGCTCTTGGCATGTGCATGGCTGCACCCACTGCCAGGCCGGAGCTCCAGGAGAGCAGAAACTCTTCGTGTTTTGCTCATCTTTGTGCCCAGAGCACTTGGCACAGACCCCTCCATGTAGGATGTGGCTGAGGTGAGGCTACTGAATCAAATGCCATGGGCAGGACCTACCAGGGTCTGCTGCTAGGCTTGCCACCTTCCCCCGCTGGGAAGGACCTGGGAGCACCACGTCAGGAGAAGCACGTGGCTTCCCATTCAGAGGTGGACTCCCACTGACCACCTCCTCACCTCTGGCCCTGTCTTCTTCCTATACCTTCTCCAGGCCCTGGATCGTCAGTGGCAGTCAGCTCAGACAGAAGGCTAAGGACTCGTGCCCCTCCTGGATCTCTGCAGGCCTTCGCTCCCCCACCCAGCCAGTCAGCCAGGACAAGTGCTCCCTAGGCTTGAAGTAATGCACCCTCTTCATGAAGTAAGCCTCCTCTGGCTTTGAAGCTTTTTCTGTTTTGTCTTTAAAAATAAAAGTAAGAGATGGAGCACCTGGGTGGCTCTGTCAGTTGAGCATCCAACTCTGGATCTCAGCTCAAGTCATGATCTTGGGGTTCTGGGATCAAGCCTCGCATCAGGTGCCACACTCAGGGGTGGTCAGCCTGAGGATTCTCTCTCTTCCTCTCCCTCACCCCCTTCCCCAAACATTCTCTCTTTCTCTCTCTCTCAAATAAATAAATTTTTTAAAATAATAAAAATTTTAGGGGCGCCTGGGTGGCTCAGTGAGTTAAAGCCTCTGCCTTCGGCTCAGGTCATGATCCCAGGGTCCTGGGATCAAGCCCCACATCAGGCTCTCTGCTCAACAGGGAGACTGCTTCCCCCTTTCTCTCTGCCTGCCTCTCTGCCTACTTGTGATCCCTCTCTCTCTGTCAAATAAATAAATTAAAAATCTTTTTAAAAATAAATACATACATATTTTTAAATAAATAAATAAATAAATAAAAGTAAGAGAATATTGGGCCTGAATCCAAGAGTTCTATAAAGAGGGAAGGCCTCCTGTTTGCGTCATGGATATAGTGACGGCCTTCAACCCCCACATTTTTATTCTTCTAGGTATGTGAGGGGGTGAGGCTGGGTGTACTGGTGGGCTCACAGGAGTATGCAAGTGCTGTACTTATTGGAAAAGGCATAACAGGTGTGCAGGTACAAACTGGACTGGCCAGACCTTGGCCATGTCACTCTCCAGCTGGGCAACTTTGGGCAGTTTGCTTAAACTCTCTGGACCAGCTTCCTTACATGAAAAATGAGAGTGAAATTCAGACTCTAGTGCTGGTGTTCTGTAATCACTGAAGAGCCATTTAAATATTAGCAGATTCTAGAAACGGAAGGCAAGAAGAGAGCTTTGGGGGGCGTCTGGGTGGCTCAGTGGGTTAAGCCTCTGCCTTCGGCTTGGGTCATGATTTCAGGGTCCTGGGATCCAGCCCCAAGTCAGGCTCTCTGCTCAGTCGGGAGTCTGCCTACTTGTGATCTCTGTCAAATAAATGGATAAACTCTTTTAAGAAGGAGAAGGAGAAGGAGAAGAAGAAGAAGGAGAAGAAGAAGAAGGCGGCCTCGGAACATCTTCATTTCTTTCCACACAGTAACTACTTTAAGAACTCAGAATTCATCCCTGGCTGCATTTGGGATTTAGCCAAGCTAAAAATGCAACCGATAACTCAGATCCTAGGAACCTTCCTGATGAGGCTTGAGTGGCCTCTTAACTCAAGACAAATCCATTTTCAGGAGGATTACTTCACCTCCCATTCAGGCACTGGGCTTATGAAACAAAATCCCAAGAGCCATGGAGAATCCCAAGTGGGACTCAGAGAAGAAAACCAACAGGCCAGGTGTCGGTCCAGAGTCTGGGGAGGGCTTTGTGAGCAAAGGAACAGAAACAAGAATCCTTAAGATTTGCCCTTACTGTCAGCCAGGCAATTCGGAAACCACAGGGCCCAAGAATTGTAGTCCCTTCCACTGGCAAGTCGTTATTTCCACAGAGACTGGTATTTGCAGAGCCACACCTGAAGATGAATTCCTCAGGATTGTTTTTAAAGCTTCCCAGGAATTGCATGACAAGCCCGTGCTTACCTGATCAAGCAAACACTGCCCCAGGAGAGGCGTCCCCTCCACCTCTCCCAGCCTCTTACCTGCCCAGCTCCTCTCCGATGTCATAAAAGTCCTCCACCTTCTGCTGCTTGAACGTCTCCATGTTTGGGCTCCTCATTGAGGCCTGGAGCATACAGCCCTGAAACCAGAGGAAACCTGAGGTCAGGACAGCCAGGAACATCGGCACAGGCCTAAGAGTCTGGGCCTAAAAGTAATCGGCTGCACAAGAGCTCATAATTTAAAGATAATCCACAGCCCTAGTTCCTCAAGGACTAGCCTGCCCAAGCCTATTCTCACCAGTGACTGACAACGTATGGTTCTTACTGATTTCTATCAATTTGAACCTGTTACGGAGACAGGAAAGGAGGCCTCCTCACTTATTTAGATCTGCTCTAAACACGTTCAGAGAAACAGCCCCATGGCCAGCGTCAGTGATTTGTTCTCGTGAAATTCAGGCTGGCTGAGAAAAAGAGGCAGCCACAAGGCAGGAGAGAGAACGCTCATCTTTGAGTCAGAAGTTCTGGGTTCGAGTCCCAATTGCCTGAGTCATTTAAACTGCCACACTTAGCTTCCCCATCTGCTAAACAGGTTTAACCTGTTAAAAACCTGCAAATCATGAAATTACTTTGTAAACTCTAAAATGCAGTGGAAATGTAAGGGATTATCATGACCTCAGCTCCCGGAGGGGCTGCGCCACCCAGATGTGAGTCTAAACTGATTTGTAAACTCTCACTCATCACTCCAAGGGAAAGAGGGACAGGAGTGGCGAAGCAAATTATAGGAGGCACCAGCAGTCAGGAGCTGGAGGTTCTGATTCCAATGCAGCCCACAACTAGCTCTGTGACCTCATCTCTTGTCAGAGAGCCTCAGAGACCACATCTATAAAATGGACCAACTGCCTGCCCAGAGCCCCTCAGTGAGAGCCAGAGGACAACCCTGAGCCATGGGGAGCGTTCACCACCCTACCAGAAGAAGACTGTTTGCATCCTCCCCTGGGATCTCCCTGCCCCAAAAAGCTCACCCATTCCTGGGACAGCCCCATGCCACCCTGGACAGCACCCCAAGGGAAGGACCCAGGGCACAGTCTGCAAATGACAATGTTACAACCAGCTGCCTATGGCTGTGTCTCTCAAGGGTCATTAGCACAGGCCCCTCCAAGCTCATTTTGGCGAGCATTGGCAACTTTTCTTCTGCCTGGCAATCAGATACCAACCACACCCAGGGCCCCATGAGCCCCAAAAGACTGTTTTCACCAGGCTGGGTGGAGGCAGCCTCACACAAGGGTGTGTCTCATCGATGCCAAGTGGCTGAAGCTGTTCCAGCTCCCAGAGAATGTATACATTTCACACTCGTTCCTCCGGCGCTGCCCCCTGCACACCGTAGCTCTATTACCATGATGCCGCCTACCTCCCTCCCTCCCATGGGCTGCACATCCCTGAAGTCCCCCAGGCAGAGCCAGCCTGGCTCCTGAGCCTAACTCCCGGTCACTTGCCAAATTACTGCCTGTTGATGCCCATGGTCCAGCAGGCAGCCTCCCTCCTGCTCGGTCTTCACCCAGTGCTAGCCTGAGCCCAGCAGACATGGGCTACAAAAAAGAGCAGGTTCCCAGGGCCCCAGTTCTAGACTACCCTGGGTATGTAGCAGCTGTCTAACCCACACAGGCTGGCACCTTCTGGGCCTCAGTCTCCTCATCTGTAAACGCATATTTCACACAGCCGTGTATGGATCCATTTGTGATTGGGGCATAAACTCATAAGCAAATAAGAAAGGTGATTATTACTGTTAATACGTGACTCATCCTGGGCCTGTCTTAGTGTTTCTGCTTCCCACAACAATGGAGAAAAGCATTTCAATTCCCTTCTAGGGAAAAGGTTTTGGGATCCTCCTAGAAAGTCTGGCTTGACCAAAATCTGAAGCTATACCCCCTCACTCACACACACCCCAAATCCCCATCCTGGAAAATTTCCCGAGACTAGCCCAGAGGGTGGCAGAGGACAGCTATCTACCACCTTCTTTGGGGTCAGGCAGGTCCTAAGGGTGGGGAGGGGGTACTCATTTCACACACCTAGAGGGAAGCAGAAAATTCCAAAAAATTCTTCTGACAGATATCCTGAGACCAGTCCCTAGAACAGCAAAGACCCTCCCCAGAGTAGCTAAGATCCTCCATTAGACAACAGGCCAGCTCCATCTGCTCTCGGGAGCTGAGCTGGATTCAAAGCAGCCCCAGCACCCAGCAAAATGATGAGCCCCTGCATTGGGTTCCAGGTGTAGCCAGGGGCTAGGGGACAAGGGAGCACCTTAAGGACAAACTAGGACCACCAGTTTGGTCCCAACTAAACTTTCCAGCCTTAGTCCCCTGCCCCCACATATCCTAGCCAAATGAGACCATATTCCAGCCAAATGAGACCTTTCCCATTCCCTCAAAACTTTCACCCCTGCCATGCATCAGCTCAAGCTGGGCCCTTTCCATGAAAGTCCCACCCGGAGAACCCTCCCAGCAAAACCATTTCCTTCCCACAAGACCTGGCTCAAATGCCACCAACTCCGTGAGGCTCCATGACTCTATTTCTCATCAAAACAGATTAAATTCCCCCTCCCCCTTTAAATTCCCAGAGCGCTCTCTTCATACATTTTTAAGGTTAGAGCTTTCATATTTTGACTCATAATTGTCTGTGTCTAACCCCAAAGGAGAGGGCACAGACCCTACAGGCACACAGGACTGAGCTGGAATCTCAGCTCTATCACTTCTGCACATACTGAGCACAGGACAACTTTTCGGAGCTTCAAAAGACTGACATGGAAAATAAGTCTGGACAGTGCCTGTTGGTCACTGTTGGTGACTATGTGGAGCAGATAGAACTCTCAGACACTGCCAGGAGAAGCATATTCTGGGACAACCACTTTAGAAATCTGTTGGGCAGAGAAATGCATGTAGATGTTTTCCAGGATGGTCCATGGTAGAATGTTCACAGCAGCACTATTAGTAACAGCTACAAATTGGAAACAACCCAAGGGCCATCAGTAGAAGAATAGATAAGTAAATTGAGCTATACCCATACAATGGAATTATTCTATAACAATAATAAACTACCACTATGTGTAACCAAATGGATAAAATTCTCAAGCTGAAAGAATCCAGACACAAAAGACCACATACTTAAGACCACAAAAGACCACTTAGGCAAAACTCATCTATGGTGCTAAAAGTCAGAATAGTGGTTTACCCCTGGGTGGGGGGTTATGTCTGGGAAACGGGAGTTTCCGGGTGCTGGCAATGAATAGTATCTTGCTCTGGGTCGTGGTTACATGGATATGTGAAATGTGCACTTATTTTGTATGCAATCAAAATTTTACATAATAAAAAATGAGACTAAGATCTACATTATGACAAATGAGATAAACCTGTAAAATAACCTGCATAGTGTTTGGATGGTTCCAACAAATATGAATTCCTTCCTGCCTGCCTCCTGTCTTGGAGCCCCATCAGGGCAGTGGTTGTCACATTCTCACCTATGTCCCTCTGTCACTGCTGGTATATAATAGGCACTCCCTAAATATTTGTTGATTTAAATGTAGGGCCCAGCCTCCCTTCTCAAGGTCACTGCTCAGCCGCTTCATCAGGTAAAAACAACTAATAACAACTTAAAGCATTTTCCTAAATATCTCTCCCCAAGAGGAATTTGCATTTTATCAATTTATCAATTTTATCAATTTAGAGACATAAAACTAAAGGGGAGAAATTCCAAGGTGAAATTATAGTCACCAGTTAGGACCCAGAGAAGGCCCCAGGGCACAGGTACCTTTCTGGCCCTGAGAAGATGAAACAGCATGGCAGAGGGGAGGGACACAGCTACAGCTTTTGGTCAGCACAAGATGTCTGCTCCAGACATTCCAAGGGTGAAACCCACCTTCATGCCCACATTTCTCTTAATGGAATCACTAGGACTCACAATCCTGCCCTCAACCTTCATAATAGGCAACCCTTCTGAAGTTTAACACAGATTTCCTAGAACCTCACAAAAGGGAACCTCAAAGGTTATCCAGGGGCTTTTTAGACACCAGCATGAGGAAGGAGAGGTAGAGCATCTCCCCCTTTATCTATACAATAAGTTGAGGCTCTGGGTAAGAATTCACTGGTGGCAGGAGGAGCTTGACAAATCACTGCTATCTGGTCTATTATCCACTCGTTGTTGGTTTATTTTTTTTTAATTGTTTTTAAGATTTTATTTATTTATTTGACAGACAGAGATCACAAGTAGGCAGAGAGTCAGAGCAGAGAGAGAGGGAAGAAAGCAGGCTCCCCGCTGAAGACAGAGCCCAATGCGGGGCTCGATCCCAGGACTCCAGGATAATGACCTGAGCCAAAGGCAGAGACTTAAACCCACTGAGCCACCCAGTCACCCCTATAATCCACTCGTTTGACAAAAGAAGAAAATTGAGGTCCAGACAGGGGATGGGACTTAAAGTCCCACAACTAGCCCACTCCAGCTGTTCTTGTCTGGGCTTCTGAGGACAGCCCCCTCAACCCTCCAGTATAGCACCGGGGTTGGGGAAGCCAGTGGCCTCCGGAGGGACAACTTAGGAGGAAGCCTCCAAGGCTAGAGGATCACCCTGCAGGGAACCCTCTACCCTACTAAATCCTCTCACTCACTGACCCCAGCTCACTCTCCTGGTCATTTGGAGATCCTCATCCCACCTCACCCAGTGTCAGTCAGTGAAATGGGACCATTGCAAGGGAGCAGACAAGCTTGTCCTCTTATACCTTCCGCCACATTAGGAATCATCACACTCAGGCTGTGAGGAGACTGCCCACAGAAGGGAAGGAGCTCCGGCATTACAGAGCCCCTCCACGCAGTCAAGCCTCTGACCAGCCCCAATCAAACTCTGATGAGGAAGCGCGGGCCCAGAGATCAGCCATTTGCCTAAGCTGACATGAGAAAACCCATTTTTCTAACGAAGGTCCAGCTCCACTAGACAGCCTGCTCGTTCACCCTCACGTCTAATAAGGAGGGAAACCTCGGGGAGGTGATCAGGGTCAGTTCAGGTCTCATTCCTGCCGGCTGAAAACTTGCTCCAGACCAGCACACACTCACCCCCAACCATACGCACCCTGCACCCCCTGTCCAAGCCTCTTCCAAAGCAGCTGAATTATCAGTGGGGCCACTTTATGGTTAAATCGCAACTTGGGAGAAGAGCAGGACTCTGAAAGTACTGGTGAAGAGGCCAAGGCACCAGCTCCCCTTAGTCACCAGGAGTCTCCCAGAAATACCTTACATGGAGGCAGCTGGGAAACAGAGTCGGAAACCACAGCAGCAGCCCCCAGCTGCCCTCCACTGGTTTCTAGAGTACAAGGTGCCAGGGGCTGTTCTCTCCACCTGGCCCCAGGGACCTTCCCACCTGCTTCTGAGGCAACCAGCTAGGACTCCCTCTCTCCCAGGGTGCACCCCCAACCTACCACTACCTGCATGGCCTCCATGCTCACCTTTCTGGGACTCATTTTCTCACTCCTAAAGTGAGAACACTAATCGCCACCTCGCAAAGTTACGGTGAGGACCAGCCAGACCCACACATGCCAGGAGACGTCCACAATGCCTGGCCCAGAGTCAGGGTCAACTACTGACGACGCCCTCCTAAGCCCTTCTATCCCAGCCTGCTGCAAACTTACTGGCTACCCCCATTGCCTCCCTAGTGGCCCCGGGCCCATGACGACGGGAACCACAGCTTCATTCTGCCACAAGCAAGCTGACTGTGTGTGGAGCAGCCTTCTGGAATCACGTCCTTGTGCAAATGGGAGAGGAGGTGTGCGAGGTGGCTGCAGAGAAGACTAGCCCATCTCCTCCCGGACATCTGTAGTGCTCTCCCCTTCATGGGGGCCCTAAATTGATGAAAGTCTGTTTCCTATCTCCCACCCCTCCCCCGGTCCCGCCCTGGGTGCCAAGCCTCGGCCAGTCGCTCCCACCCCGTCCCTCGTCCCTAGGGTCAAAGTGCCAGGCTTCAGAGCGCGCCCGAGAGCACAGCGGACAGGCCGGGGGCCGGCCACAGCTCCCGAGGGCAAAGCCGGCCAAACCCCCCAGACGGGGGTGGAGGGGGTACGGTGTGAGGGACCCGGGCGGCGGGCTTCGGGGAATCCCAGAGAGCGCATCCCGGAGCAACCTGCCCCCGCTAGCCCCAGCCCCGCGCGCCCTGTCGGGCCCGTCGAGCCCGCATACGGGCGCTACTCACGGCGAGAGGCTGCGCTGGACGGGCACGGCGGACGCGACCGGGTGCGCGCCGCACGGCTCTGCTCTGCTCCCGGCCGGCTGCCCGCCCGCGGAGCCGCTGAGCAGCCGAGAGGGCGGAGCGGCGGCTCCGTCCCAGGCGCCGGCTGGAGGCGCGCCCGGCGTCCCGGGACGGGGGCTCGGGGCGCCCCCTACTGGGAGCCCCCTCTGGACCGCCCTGAGGTGAGCGTCGAGAGCCTCCTGCCAGGTCCCCAGACACCTCCAGGAGTGGTGGGGAGAGCCAGCAGCGAGACTCTTCCCGCGTCCTTAGCGTTCTGCCCCTCACAGGCTGTGTGGCCTTGGACAAGTCAACTAACCTCTCCAAGTCTGATCTGGAAATTGCTTTAAATGAGCCGATGATAATCTGCTATATCTTGGCACAATCGCTCAGAAAATGGTATTTCCTTGTCCTCTCACTCCCGATCCCTTGCCCACCCCTCCACCCCCCACAACGCACACACCGTGAGAGAGGAAGTCCCACGAGGGAATAGGCCGTTTCCTCCCTCCCAGCCGGGATGCTCTTCTGGGAACATCACCGCTGGCTTTCACAGCTGGGTGGGGGCTGAGAGGGAGAAGGACACTCCCCTTGTCCCCACCAACCCCCAGCTTGGGAGTGGCCTAACCTCGGGTGTCCTCTATGTCCCCTCCCCCAGCCTCTGCAGGGTTGGTGAGTGAAGCCCCCACATCACCGTCAAGCCTTCCTTAATAAAGGACTTGGCAGTGGATTCCTCCTCTCTGTCTTCTGCCAAAAATGCCAGGAAGGAAAAAAAAAAAAAAAAAGGAATGAGAGTGGAGCGGGTGATGGGAAGAAGGAAGCGGAAACAGAAACACAGCCAAGACAGAACTTATTTGAAGACAAGAGACTGTTTAGCGAAAGGAAATGGAGGCCCCTTCCCAAAATTTCCCATCCCTAAGTCACCAACAGGGCTCCTCAAGGGGTCCTAGAGGAAAAGGTGTTTGATTTGGAGTTCTGCTCCTTGGTACAAAGCCCTGCTCTGCCATTCCCCATGTATAGTCTTGGGCATGGCACCTGAACTTCTCCTTCGTCAGGAAAGTGGGGCAAACACCGCCCCCCTTCTTATAGTTTCTAATGGAGCTACTATGGGACTGAAATATAACATGTGTAAGGGATGCCTGGGTGGCTCAGTTGGTTAAGCATTTGCCTTCAGCTCAGGTCATGATCCCAGAGTGCAGGGATCCATTCTCATACTGGACTCCTTGCTCACTGGGGAGCACGCTTCTCCCCCTGCTTGTTCTCTCTCTCTCTCTCTCTCTGACGAATAAATAAAGTCTTTAACAACAACAAAAAAAAGTATAGGATATACCTAGAAGACTTCCACCAGTGTAAGTAACCTCCCCCACACAGACTGGAGTACTGACAAGTACAGATGAGCCCTTTCCTTCACCTGATCAGAAAGACCAAAGAGCTCCCTTGTTTATAAACTTTATCACATCCCAGGACAGTGCAGACTCTGAGTCTCCTGTCCCAAGAGCACCATGCTACCTAGAGTAATACCCAAGACCAGAGCTGGCTTCCAAAGTCAGTGATAGAGGAGGCCACCCACAGAAGTTTCACCAGTGTAAGGAGACCCTTTATCCTCAGACTACCCTCAAAACACACACACACACACACACACACACACACACTTCCAGTTATCTATTGCTATGTAAGAAGACACCTCAGCCTTGGTGGCTGAAACAGCAATATTGCCAGGCTCACAAATTCTGAGGTTCAAGAATTCAGACAGTGCACAGGATTGCTGAGCTCTGCTCCGCAATGTCCAGGGCCTCAACTAGGAAGATCTGAGTGGTGGGGAATAATTTGCATGGCTGGGATATTTCTTCATTCACATCATAGCCTGGGCTATGATGAAGCCAAGCTGGAATCAGTCAACACTGCCAGAATACCTACATGTCACCTCTCCATCACTTCCCCAGTTAGCCTCATGCTTAACACCTAATTTGCAAAAACAACATCCCCTCACATAAGGCAAAACTGACATTCTTAGGTTTGATACTTGGCAAATTAGTCGAAGAACATCACAGCAGGAAGGGTCATTTTCAGTCATCCCATCCAGCCTGTCATTTTCAGACAAGGAAACGGAGGCTCAGAAAAGAAAAAGTGACTTGTCCAAAGTCACACAGCTGGTGAGAGGCAGAGCTAGGATTAGAACCAGGCCTCTGACAGATTCTGTCTGGTGCTCCCTGCACTGTTCTTGCCAAATGCAATTGCCTAGGGAGGTACCATCTGGAAATGCATTTTTTGCTTAAGGTTGAGTGAACGTATCAGACCTTCCCCTGAGAGCAGCAACAGGACACTGAGCACTGCACATGGGACCAAGGTGGCAGTGGGCAGAGAAGGAAAGACCCCGAGGGTAATAGCAAGAAGTGCATCTATTCCAGAATGAAACCAGAGGAGGGGCTGGGTATTAAGAGCTAAGAGCGTGATTCTGCTCCAGCTCCTGCATGCTTCCCATGGCTGGCAAAATAGCACAAATGCCTCACTCTGGCAATTAAGGCTCCAACCGGCAGTTCCCAGGCCCACACATACACCCTTTTCCCTCATATGTCTGCACAGCCAGCGCTCTTGCCAGGTTGGATTATTGGCTGTTCCTGCCTCCATGCTTTTGTTTAAGTCACTCCACACTCCCACAGTCCCATCCTACAAAATCATATCCATCCTTCAAGGGCCCTTGAAGGATGGGTATCCTTATCTTCCACGGATACCATCTCCCTTCCTCTCCAGATGGCTTTCTCCCCAGAGCCCCACCACTCTTGGTTTGTACCAAATTGTCATTCTCCTTCCCCTATTTTAGTTATCATCAGTGTCCACTTCCCTTTGCCTTTAGGGCAAGGACAATGTCTCGTTCATCTCTGTACCCAGGCAACGGCTGATAGCCCAAACCTGATAAAGTTTGTTAGATTGGATTGCTAGAATGTAAATAGCACAAGATGACTGTCTTGTTTTCTGTTGTCTCCCACGGATATCCAAGTCCCTAGCCCTTAGAAATTTTATGTTGGATGGAGAGACATATAATTCATTTTAATAGCTGCCACATATAGCATTTCTTCCAGCAAGTACCTTCTCCATAACAGGAACTTTACTTCGGGGTGGATGCAACGATCCCTTCCTATAGATGATGTAGCTGAGGTTTGGAAATGTTGACTTGCCCAAGCTCCCCTAACTTGTAAGTAGCTGAGCTCCGCTGTGAATCTGTCCTGCCCACCTCCAAAGACCAGGATCTTTCTGCTCCCCTAACCCACCTACACACTGTCTTCTCTCAGTGGAAACTTCCAAAGATTCCAAAATGGTGTTAATACAGGGGTTCTCAGCCCAGGCTGCACATCAGAATTGCCTGAGGGTGTTTAATGATCCCCGTGCTCAGACCACACCCCTCACCAATGACATAGCAACCTCTGGGAGTGATGTCTGGGCATCAGTAGTGGTTAAAACTCCCAAGTGATTCCAGTGGGCAGGTTGAGAACCACTTTGCTCATGTCACAAAGATCTGGGGAAATGAAACCACCCTCCATCAACCCAATAAACTGCAAACACATCTGAGCACCTGCTTTGTTGAACACACTCCAAGGGACCATGAGATGGGTGAGTCACAAGAGCTTGAAGCTTCCACAGAGAACAAGTCCACCGGGAAAGAGGTGACCGTGGCAGGCAGCAAAGGGCAATGAAAGTGGTGATATCCTAAAGCACAGTTTGGTTGCCCAGCAAGTATACAGAGCCTAACAACCTGTGGACAAGGAGACAGGGCAGGGACTAAGATGCTGCATGTGTTGGCTGGGGCAGCTAGCCCTGGGGTCAGCCCAGAGGGTGTGTAGTGTGAGGACAAATGATGCCAGGTCCCTGCATGCAGTTTACTTACTGTGTGATCTAGGGCAAGCTTCTTGATCTCTCTGTGCCTCCTTATCCTCAGTGGTCAAGTGGAGCTAAGATTTGTCTCCTAGGCTGTTGTGAATGTTCAGTTCATCAAGGATCCATGCAAAGGACTTAGACTGGTACCTGGTACATGGCAAAGTGCTCAATGAGTCTTAGCTCTTTTAATTTTTCCTTAAATGTCTGCTGTAAGCTTCCTTAGAGGAGGAAATGGAACTTAGCCATCTTTTCACCCCACCCGCCTACAGCCTGGCCCAGAGCACGTTCTTAGCAAGTGTCAAATGAAGTCTGGAATGCAGGCTTCTTGACATTGGGCCCAGTGTGGACTCTTAGGCTATCAGAGCAAGCCAGGAGAGGGCACAGGTGGTTCCTCCCTGGCTGGCTTGCCTCCGGGCTGGAAGGCAGGCCGGAGGCCTCCTCCTCCCAAAGGTGGCCCTGTGGCCTGACTTCTCAGCCATTCCCAGTCCTGCCTACCCTTCCCTGTGCCCTCTGCTCTCCCACACCCAGCTAGGCAGGGCCAGGGCATGTGGAAAGGGCCCAGAAGCCCTTCCTGTTTCCTCCCTCAGAAGGCCCAGGCTTCTGCAGTCAGAGGTGATTGCTTCGAACTTTAGCCTTACTGGACTCAGCAAGGCCTTGACCCACCAAGAAAGGGGCTGGGCCATGAAAGGCCTTGCCTTTTCCTGGAAGCCTAGAGAATGGGGATTTCCTGAGCATATAAGCACACCCATTCACTCTGCAAATATTGGAGGACACCTCCTGGGGCTGGGTGCCATTACGGGTAAGCATAGAATCAATGTCCAGATGTTTATAGCAGCAATGTCCACAACAGTCAAACTATGGGAAGAACCTAGATGTCCATCAACAGATGAATGAAGAAGATGTGGTGTGTGTATATATAATATATACACACACACACACAATCGAATACTATACAGCCATCAAAAAAACCCAAAATCTTGCCATTATGGAACTAGAAGGTATTATGCTAAACAAAATAAGTCAATCATAGAAAGGCAATTATCAAATGATCTCTCTGATATGAGGAATTTGAGAGGCAGTGAGGGAAAAAATGAAACAAGATGGGATCAGGAGGGAGATAAACCATAAGATACTCTTAATCTCAGGAAACAAACTGAGGGTTGCTGGAGGGTGGGGGGGATATGAAGAGATTGGTTGGGTTATGGACATTGGGGAGGGTATGTCGTATGTTGAGTGCTGTGAAATGTGTAAGCCTGATGATTCACAGACCTGTACCCCTGGGGCAAATAATACATTATATGTTAATATTAAAAAAAAAAAAAAGAATCAATGCCCAGAAGGGTCGGTCTACTCCAGCAGGCATCACGAGGGGCTTGGAAGAAGAGGACCAGGTGAGTAGGAGGTGGCAGGGAGGGGAGCACAGCAGATGGGAGCAGCTGTGTGCACAAAGGGATGGGGCTAAGCAACCACTTGCCATTTACTGTCCCAACTCCCACCTGAGTCAGCATGGGGGTCACACTGTCAGATCATGACCCAGGCTTTCGCCATTGCCTTCAGTTTGGGACAGAGTCATGTGCATGGAGTTCTTAGAGATGCCCCCCAAGACTGTGCCTACCTTTAGGGCTACAAATTTCACCTACCTGTGTCTCTAGCTTGAGGAGTCAGGTAGCCCTATTTATAGTCCTATAGAGCCACTATTTTGGAAAGTCACCTTTCCTTCTCTGAGATTTAGTTGCCTCATTTGTAAAATGGGAATATCACACCTTTCCCTCAGAATTGATGTGAGGACCAGACAAAATATTTGAGAAAGAACTGGGTACAAATTTCACCTTCCCTCCCAAAACTGATGAGTCCCTCTCTAAAGATAGTCTGTCACTTGTGCTGTATCTCTCTAACCATGTTGTTACCACAACTGTCCCTGAGATATTTTTTTCCTTTCACCTTCATTTATCCAAGACTTAGCTCAATTCTAGCCTCCTTTACTGTTCAGATATTTCCTGGTGCCATGGGCCAGGCTCTGGGCTGGGCCCTGAGAGAAATGAGACATAGGCTCTGCCCTTCAGGATCTTCACGCCAAGCAGAGAAGCTATCCTGGAAACGAAGGTCCAGAACCCCATGGTCTGGGGCCAGGCAAGAGGCTGGGCAGAGACCCAGAGGAGCCCAGAGGTGGGAGGGATGGTCCCTGAGCACTGAGTGCAGTGGCAGGAAGGCTTCTCTGAGGAGAGAGCCCTTCCTCAACGTCACAATCATATCTGCTGAACTGAAGATAAGATTGCACCTTCCCCTGTTTGTTAATGGATCCTTTGAGTCATTCCTGCCATCTTTCCCACACTTTGCTGGTGGTGCGGTTAGACCTACCATCAGAGGCCTCGGGTGGATCTATGAGGGAAGGATAGGGAGGACAGAGTACAGTCCTCCCCATCCCAAGAGGAACTTCAGGGCCAAACTTGGTCCCAGTCTGCTCCAACTCCTTCCACACCCCTGGCTGATCCCCGACCTCTGTGTAGGCTTGCCCTCCCACTCAGGGCTCGTGCCCTGCCCTCCCTGGTCTGTATCTTCCTCTCACTTGAGCCCAGGTCCCGACCCAATTATAAGCAGCTGCATCCGGGAAAACAAATGCAGAAAAGGCCAAGTCCAGCCATCTATAGTGGCCTCCGTCCCAAACAGAACTGGGCCTCCATCCTCACCAGAACTGCTCTCTAGGGTAAAGAACCCCGGGACCCCTCGGCTTTTTCCTTCTAGGTTTTTCCAGCCTCTCATGTCACGCTTGGTTTCTGTCACTGTCTCCACACAGATTATGCTCATCCCTCTGCTTAAATCCAACCAACATTTATAGAGAATCTATCTGAGCCAGGCACTGTACTAAGCATTTCCTATTATTTCATTTAAATACCACGAAACATTGTATTATTACAATCTCCATTTTACAGATGAGACTTAGTGAGACTCACAGAGTTAATATGTAGCAGAGACAGGGCTCACACTCTGCACCAGTTATGCCACAACACCAATCTCCATGTTCTGCACTGAACATTAGGAAGAGCAGAAGTTGGGGGCTGTGTATGGTGTGACAGAATCACTCACGAATTCCACACCAGGCACAGCAGTGCCAATAGGCTCCTTCCTTACTCTTTCACCTCCCCACTGGCCAGAGGATACAGCTTTGGATTTGAGATAAATCCGGAATAAGAATAACTCTATGAAGGACACCTGGGTGGCTCAGTCAGTTAAACGTCATGATCTCAGTGTCCAAGGATCAAGCTCCATCTCTGGCTCCCTGCTCAGGGAGGACTCTCCTTCTCCCTCTGCCCCTCCCCCTGCTTGTACTCTCTCTCTGACAAATAAATGAATAAAATCTTTAAAAAAAAAAAAAAAAAAGAACTGTGAAAAAGAGAACAACCCATCCAGGAAAGCCTCCTGACAAGGCTGTGGAGACCCTCAGGAGAAGTGGAGCAGAGGTAAATTTGGTCCTCTATGAGGGACAGAGGGCTGAAATTATAGCTTTATCTAGAAGTGAAATACACCTTAGCGTGCCATGCTCGGGGATAAGCAAAAGAAAGAAAGAAAGACCGAAAGACTTCTTTGGCAGTTTGTCCCCAACCTTGTGTTCCAAATGCAGTCCCCAACAAGAAGGCTAGACTAACAACTCATCCAACCCACTTGCACAGTTTGTAAACTGGAAAATAAAGAAGTTTAAAAAAAAAAAGAAAGAAAGAAAAGAAAAGAAATCTCCCAGAACAAAACAAAAGGACAAGAAGGTGGATAATATGAAGAAATGTTCAGAGGCATAGAGAATAGATCGAGGGAGTCCAACATTTGTCTAAAATGAGTAATGGGGCGCCTGGGTGGCTCAGTGGGTTAAAGCCTCTGCCTTCGGCTCGGGTCATGACCCCAGGGTCCTGGGATTGAGCCCCACATCGGGCTCTGTGCTCAGCAGGGAGCCTGCTTCCTCATCTCTCTCTGCCTGCCTCTCTGTCTACTTGTGATTTCTGTCAAATAAATAAACAAAATCTTTTAAAAATATAAATAAATAAATAAAATGAGTATTAAGAGAGAATTAAAAGGAAGAAATAATAAAAGATATACTTAAAGAAAATTACATTTGCTTTTTTTTTTAAAAAAAAGGTAAAAATCTTCAGATTAAAGGAACCCACCAAGAGCCAAGTAGGGTTAATTGAAAAAAAATCTATACCAGGGCAAATCAGGGTGAAATTTTAGAACCCTAAGAATAAAGAAAAACCCTAAAAGAATTCAAAGGAGAAAAGCATCTTGCCTCAAGAATACAAAGGAGACTAGCAACAGATTTCTCATTTGAAACCTGTGGTTTCAAACCAAACTGTGAATGTGAGAATAAAATGAAGCAACTTTTTGCAAAATGGCTCAGAAATCTTCCACATGCATCTGAGATGAAAAAAAGAATTACTCTGGAAAATGTAAAAAAAAAAAAAAAAAAAAAAATGCCTGGGCACCTGGGTGGCCCAGTTGGTTAAGCGACTGCCTTTGGCTCGGGTCATGATCCTGAAGTCCCAGGATCAAGTCCCACATTGGGCTCCCTAATAAGCAGGGAGTCTGCTTCTCCCACTGACCTCTCTCCTCTCATGCTCTCTCTCTCTCTGTCTCTCTCTCTCAAATAAATAAATAAAATCTTTTTAAAAAATGTTTAAAGGATCCAAAAAAGTGGATGATATGAGATACAAGCAGTAGCTTGTGCTGAGTGGGACCCAGAAGAATGGAACACAGCTAGAAAGAAAACAAAAGAATTCTTAAGGGGCTGACACTTGAAGGATTCTCAATTGACATGGGTTTATATTTCCTTCTTTATCCAGTCAGTACTACTTCACAAGGTCTTAGAATCACCAGACACCTTAAATGAATTGATTCAGAACTTCTGGGGGTGGGGCTGAGGAATGTGCATCTTCAACAGGCCCCTTTAGGAGATTTCATATCTACACTAAAATTTGACACCCAATGTGTATTTGTTTCTAAAGAGAATTATATATGATCATAAAGTATATCTCATTTATTGGCTTTTAATTTTTAGAAACAATGCTTAAGCCAAGAATGAACTAGTTTAACTGTAGCACTGATTAAGATGTAATGCTATAGATCTTGGCAGCACAAAAAGTATATATAGCTAACAAATTTGGGAAGTAGAAAGGGTAGAAGGAGAGGCATTTGCTCTAGTTTATATTATATTATTTTTTCATCATAACTGAAGGCTCCTAACAGAAATGGCTGATACCAAGGTTGGGGCAGGGACAGTACAAGGATGAGAGCACAAGGCAGGGAAAGGAAAAGATGTTTTACAACCTAGAACACCTTGTGCCAGAAAGTAAGGAAGTGCTCGAAAATGGATGGTAACAAATGTGTTGGAAACAAGGGAGCCAGCTTGAAGGGGCTCCCACTGATCCAATTTGGAATAATTTGATTATTGAAATAAATAATGATAGAAACAGGTTTTAATATGTTGCTATAACATATTGAAAAAAATTTTTAATCCATGTGTCCTAATCTGATATTTAAAAATAAAAATTAAGGAGCAACTGGGTGCCTCAGTTGGTTAAAGGTCTGACTCTTGATTTCAGCTCAGGTCATGATCTCAGAGTTGCGAGATTAAGCCCCTCGTTGGGCTCCACACTAGGCATGCAGTCTGCTTAGGATTCTCTCTCTCCATCTCCCTCTGCCTCTCCCCTTTCCCTCTCTAAAAAAATAAATTATTAAATAAATTAAAATTAAGGGGTCCCTGGTTAACTCAGTCAGCAGAGTACAAGACTCTTGATATCAGTGTCCTGGGTTCAAGCCCTACATTGGGGATAGAATTTACTTAAAAATAAGTAAATAAAAACTTTTTAAAAAAAGTTACACCTGGGGCTTCCTGGGTGGCTCAGTGGGTTAAGCCTCTGCCTTCGGCTCAGGTCATGATCTTAGGGTCCTGGGATCGAGTCCCGAATCGGGCTCTCTGCTAGGCGGGGAGCCTGCTTCCTCCTCCCTCTCTCTCTCTCTCTCTACTTGTGATCTCTCTCTGTCAAATAAATAAAAATCTAAAAAAAAAAAAAAAGTTACACCTGTTAACCTCACAGAGATTTTAAATTTTTATTTTAAAAATTAAAATTAAAGCAAAGGGAGGATAAGAAAGGAAAGCAATTATTTATTTGTTTATTTATTTTCAAAGATTTATTTATTTTAGAGAGAGAGAGAGCACGTGCATGAGCGGGAAGGGCAGAGGGAGACAGAATCAGACTCCCTGCTGAGTGTGGAGCCCAACTCAGGGCTCGATCTCACAACCCTGAAATCACAACCTAAGCCGAAACCAAGAGTTGGTTGCCTAACCAATGCACCCCCCAGGCACCCCTGGAGAGCAATTAAAAAATATATATTATTTATTTATTTATTTGACAGAGATCACAAGGAGGCAGAGAGGCAGGCAGAGAGAGAGGTGGAAGCAGGCTCTCCGCTGAGCAGAGAGCCTAATGCGGGGCTCGATCCCAGGACCCTGGATCATGACCTGAGCCAAAGGCAGAGGCTTTAATCCACTGAGCCACCCAAGTGCCCCTGGAGAGCAATTTTTTAAAGGAAAATGCCAACTCATAAAAAGACTTGATGGAATTAGAAAAATCACCACTTCCCCAACGCAGAACAATGAGTGTTCAGGCAAGAAAGACTCATCACTGGATATAATAAAACCGCTGAGTAAAAGATGGTCAGAAAACAAGATATTCCCATGGTTTCTAACTACCATGCCACAGACTACTCATTACTGACGAAGAGAAAGGGGTCCTTTTACAATGAAGGAATGTGGCAGATACCACTTCAATAAAGTGTCCAAACTGAACCTCAGTAATAATGGGACAAGCTGACATCATTGTTGTGCTGGGAAAGAACATCACCCATGTAGTATTTCTGCCAAAAATGTGGATGCTGAATCTGATCAAGAGGAAGCAATCAGACAAATCCACATCCTGTGGGACAACTGACCTGTACTCTTTAAAAATATCATTGTCTGGGACGCCTGGGTGGCTCAGTTGGTTAAGCAGCTGCCTTTGGCTCAGGTCATGGTCCCAGCATCCTGGGATGGAGTCCCACATCGGGCTCCTTGCTCAGCGGGGAGCCTGCTTCTCCCTCTGCCTCTGCCTGCCATTCTGTCTGCCTGTGCTCGCTCTCTCTCCCTCTCTCTCTCTGATAAATAAATAAAATCTTTTAAAAAAAAAATATCATTGTCACAAGAAAAGACGACTTCTCTACATTAGAGAGACCGAAGAGATGACAAGTCTGTGCAATGTGTGACCAGTGAGAGGATCCTGGATTTAAAAAAGAAGTTAAAAGGGACATTGTTGAACAATTATGGAAATGTGAATATGGACACTTCATTATGTAATCTATCAATGCTATATCTTCCAAGTGGAGAATTACATTGTGGTTATGGAAGAGGATGGCCTTATTCTTGGGGCATGCATGTTGGAGTATTTGGAGGAGAAATGGCAGTAAGTCTAGAGCTGCTCCACAAATGGTTCAGCAAAAAGGAGAATGTGTTTTTGTAGAGTATGAGAAAGCTAACCATGGCAAGCTATTAGCAACTGATAAATCTAGATGAATTCTTCTTGCAACTTCTTTGTAAGTCTGAGGTTTTCAAACCCAAAAGTTGGAGAAAGTAAAACATAACATTTATTATGGTGACTGGCAGAAAAACTAAAAATACAAATTGTTGAAGCTGGTTGTCTTTGGGGAGTGGGCAGAAAAGGACACTTCTAGTTTTCATTTTATACTTTCTGAACGTTTTTTGCTAAGCTTCGATATTACTCTTGTGATGAAAGAAAACTAGTAATTAATTAATAAAACAAATATGTACAACAGAAGTTGCTCTGAGGATGTAAGCTTGTATCTGTAGAGGCTTCTTCATTCCAAAAAAGAATTAATAAATATCATGTTTAGTGCCATTAATGTTCATTAAGCTTGTAGACCTATTAATGGCCACTGAGGTTCTTAGAGCTCCATCTTGCTTCCTCAGCCTCGTTTCTGCTCAATAATAGCACTCATTAAAGGGCTTGCATTATTTTACTAAACCTTACAAAGAGGAAAAAATATTGCTAAGAATATTAAATATCACTAATGTGAAGACCTAGTAGGATGTAAATACCTTTCAGAAATTGATGAAAATGAAAGAATGAATTGAATCATATCTTGTTTATCATGTCCTATTACGTCCTTTTTTTTTTAACCAGGGGAATCCTTTGTCAATATACTTAGCCCGTATTTTTTTTAAAAGATTTTATTTCTTTATTTGACAGAGAGATTACAAGGAGGCAGAGAGAGAGGGGAAAGCAGGCTCCCCACCGAGCACCCAGGCACCCCACATAGCCCATATTTTAGTCTACGAAATAATTAAATAATCTAGAAAGTTTCACATTTTATTCTTTTAATTCACTTTAATCTGTGCAGCAAAATGACTTGCCCAAATCATGCTGATTATCAGCAAATCCTCGGTTGGAATCCAGACCTCTTTCCATACATCCTAAGCCCACAGTCTTGGCTCTGAGTTTTCCATGCTGTGTGAGTGTGGATAGGTCACTCAACACCTTCCCACTATTTTTTCACCTATAAAATCAAGTAGTAGGATTAGAGTTCCCATGCTCGCCAATTGTAACCATGTATTTCACTTGGGGAAATGAAGGTCCACCAATCCTCCGCAACTTGGTAAATTTCACCCTGCAAGGCAAACTTGAGCTTGGCATATGTATTCATTGTATATTCTGACTCATCTGAGCAGACTTCACCTTGATGTAGCCACAGAACACTGATATGACAGCCTCAGGAATCCAGTGACAAGGAGACTCAGATGATGTGACCTAATTTAGCTTAATTAGCTATATCAAAACGGAAATTACATCATCCACCCCCCACCACCATCACCAAAGAAGCACACACTCCTTAAAAGCAACAACAAACAATAAACTTTGCTATATAAATCACTCTTTGATATATAAATCCTTCTTTGCTATATAAATCATTCTCAGGGTGCCTGGGTGGCTCAGTGGGTTAAAGCCTCTGCCTTTGGCTCAGGTCATGATCTCAGGGTCCTGGGAAGGAGCCCCTCTTCGGGCTCTCTGCTCAATGGGGAGCCTGCTTCCAGAACCCCGCCCCCTGCCTGCCTCTCTGCCTACTTGTGATCTCTCTCTCTCTCTCTGTCAAATAAATAAATAAATAAAGTCTTTAAAAAAAATTATTCTCAATTCTGTAAAAATCAACAGATTCACAACTGTGGACCAGGCTCAACATTAATCATGTCTGTGGTTGTTAAGGATGTTAATAAATCCTTGGAAGCCTCAGAGAGCCAGAACCCACTATGGCTTCTAATAGGTAGAAATTTAAACCGAAAGGAAACTTAGGGACTATCTAACACTTTCATTTTATAGAAGGAAGAAGGAAACCCAAAGCAAGGGAAGTGACTTTTACCCGAGTTCATTTCTGTCTGGGCAGAACCAGGATTAAAGGTCAGGTCTCACCCATTATTCAATGGACATCCCTTCTGTGAAATGCCAAAGGCTGAAACCCTGTGTGAAGCTGAAACCCTTCATTATGACCAAGATGAGCCTGAAGTAATTCACCAAGGAAATACTGTACCATGAGCTGTGGGAGACATAGAGGGCACCTAAGAAGATAAGAAATAAAAAACAGGCTCAGGATAACCAAGAAAATGGCAGTGTGATACAGTACTAGGCCCTAGAAGTTTGGATACAATCAAAGGAAATTTCTCCAAGGGGGGAAATAACATTTTATTTTACTTACCTCCCACCTTAAAAATATACTTTTTTAAAATGGCTTTATGAAGGAGACACATGCCGTAAGATGTGTGTGTGCATGTTTAGTAACATTTATTAGGGGTTATCGTATTATTAAAAGAAAATATATTCATTGCAAATAAACTGTTTTGAGGCAGAGAAAATTACTCTTAAATTTTTAATATATTTGCTTCCAGCCATTTTTATATGTAAATGCACTCTTTTGTTTTTAATTGGGATCATTTGGCATAGATTATTTTATATTTTGTTTTCTCTCTTATCTTGAGAATTCTCCATTGGAATGAACAAGTCTTTGAAAACACTGAATCCATTAAAAGAATGTAGTATTATTTAGTTAATACTTTACCTACTGTTAGACATTAAGTTTTACATTTCTCATTATAAAAAATAATGTGACCAGGGATGCCTAGGTGGCTCAATCAGTTAAGTGTCTGCCTTTGGTTCAGGTCATGATCCCAAGGTCCTGGGATCACCTCACTTCAGGCTCCCAGGTCAGTGGGGAGCCTACTTTTCCCTCTCTGTGCCCTTGCCCCCTCCGTCATGCTCTCTCTCTCTCTTTCTCAAATAAATAGATAAAATCTTTTAAAAAAGTAATAGGATTACATGGTTCATAAAGTAAGATTTGGAAATAACGGCCATGGATAAGATGGACCACTCAACAAAGGGTGCCAAGACAATAATTACTCATGTGGATAAAAAGAGAAATTGGGTCCATTCCTTATGTATATCAGTATAAATCCCAAATGGCTCAAAGACTGAAATACTAAAAATTAAAATCATTAAAGCATTAAAAATGAACATAGGAAAAATGTTTTATAACCTTGGAGAGAAGACAATCTTTCTAATTATGACCAAAAAATCCAGGATACATAAAATTAAAGATTGATAAATTCAATCACATAAAAATAAAACAAAACAAGAAACACATGAAGAAGAAAGCACTAAATAAAAAAAAGAAAAAGAAAAATATTCATGGCAATAAAAAATGAGAAAAATCAAAAGTAAGTGACAAACTGGAAAAAAAAAACTTGCAACACCTATCACTACTCTAATTTGTGAAGATCTCCTACAAATCATTAGGAAAAAGATTAACCAGAAAAATGGACAAATGTAGTAAACGGTTCACATCAAAGAAAATACCTCTAACTCATTTCATAAAGAAAATATCTCTAACTCATATAAAAATGGTGCATAACCTCACTACTGCTAAGGAAAATACTAACTAAAATTCCACTGAGATAAAATTTTTCACCTGTCAGTTTAACAAAAATCTAAAAGTCGGAAAATGCCCCATTGGCTACAGTGCAGTGCAATGATGACTTTCATCATTGGAGTGCAAACTGGCACAATCGCTACTGAGGGCAATTTGTCAGTATCTATGCAATGTCAATGCATAGATCCTTTATCCAACAATCCCATTTTCAAAAATTTATCCTAGAGATCTACTTGTAAATATATGATATGAGGTATATAAATGGTTGTTCATTACAGCCTGGTCTGTAATAGCCAGATAACAGAAATAATTTAAATGTCTATCAAGGGCACCTGGGTGGCTCAGTGGGTTAAGCTGCTGCCTTCAGCTCAGGTCATGATCTCAGGGTGCTGGGATTGAGTCCCTTATTGGGCTCTCTGCTCAGCGGGGAGCCTGCTTCCTCCTCTCTCTCTCTGCCTGCCTCTCTGCCTATTTGTGATCTCTCTCTGTCAAATAAATAAATAAAGTCTTTTAAAAATAAATAAATAAATGTCTATCAATAGGAGCCTTGCTAAATAAAATATGATACATACAATGGAACCCTGTAACACAGTGAAGAATGAGGAAGTTCTTTATTGTTATGGGAATATCTCAAAGATACACTGTTAAGTAGAAAAAAAAAAAGCAAGGCATAAAATAGTGTGTCTGGCAAGATGTATGCTACAAATTGTGCCCAAAAGGGTGTGTGTGTATATATATATATGTACATATATATCTCTCTGTGTGTATATATATATACATTTATATACATATATGTATATATGTGTATATATGTATGTATATACATATATGTATATGTATATATGTATATATATACACACACAGATATATATATCTATATTGGCTGTTACAGGCATAAAAACTCAGTGGAGCAACAAGAGATTAATAACCATGAAACCTATTGGGGAAGGGTGAAAACCGGGTAGACAGGGTTGTGAAGGAATCTTTTCACCATATACTTTAGACCATGTTTTTTGATGTTTAAACCATCTGAAGGCGTTACTCATTCAAAAACTAATTCATGTTATTTATTAATATGTTAATTTAGTTTACATTAGTTAGTAGACATTAATTGAACATTCCTATGCAACCAAAAATCTGGGAAACATATTTGCAGTATTATGACAGAAAATGCTAAAACCGATACTGTATAGGTTTTTTTGTTTGGTTGTTTTAAGTGAACTTCTCAGGGGCACCTGGTTGATTAAGCGTCTGCCTTTGGCTCAGGTTATGATCCAGGTACCAGGGATCAAGGTCCACCTGGGGCTCCCTGATCAGTGGCGAGTCTGCTTCTCCCTCCGCACTCCCCGTTCTCCGGCTCTCTCCCTCTCTCTCTCAAATAAATACATAAAATCTTTTAAAATAAAAATAAATAGAAAGTGAACATGTCAATAGGAAAATGGGCAAAGGATATAAATGGGAATTTTTTTTAAATCCCAATAAAAATATTTTTGAATGTTTAACCTTAGCAAAAAAATGTGAATGGAAAAAAAGGTAGCATTTAAAAATTTTCCACCTAGGGCTAAGATTTTTTTTTTAAATAATACCCTCCTCTGAATAAATAAAGTAACAATGCCCAATATTAATGTGCGACAGAGACACAAACCCCCATTCTTTTTTTTTTTTTTACAAACCCCCATTCTTGGTAGGATGTCGATCAGTACAATTCAGTGGGCAATTCAGCAATATATATCAAAAGCCTCAAAATTACTCATAACCTCTGGCAAGATAATTCCACATCTAAGAAGTCCTCCGTGATAATCACCCCAGTCAGAATTAAGGCAAAGCGCCCAGTATGGTGTAGCATTTAGCGCAGCCGGGTGGCGAGGGCGCCCTGGGGTAGGGGGTAGCGGGGAGCGCTGCTCGGCAGGTGCTGCGACCCCCGTGGGCTGCTGAGGCTCAGCAAGCAGTGCTCTGTCTTGCTCCTAACTCATCGGCCGGAAAGCTGAAAACTGACACTAAGGAGTCATGCTTTGCTGCCACCTAGTGCTCCCCAAGGTGATTGCACCCAGCTGGCGAGGAAAATGGTCCCTCCGTTAACTAACTTAGCCACCAAGGGGCCCTATTTTCGTTTAGTATACACTATAATAAAGCATTTACTATGTTCCAGGCATTGTGTTCAGCACTGCCTACTAATCCTCTTAACAGCCCTCTCAAAACCTAACTTTACAGATGAGAGAACTAAGGTACAGAGAGGTTAGGTAACTTGCCTAAGGTCATACAGCCACCCAAGTGGCTAAGACCAGAATTAGAGCAAGGTGGCCTGTTGGGACCACAGTCTGTGCTCTGAACCACCTCCTTTGTGAGGGGAAAAGGTCTGTGTGATAATAATAGTACTCGAAGAGAACCTCAGAGCCCGTACAGCAACTGCTACCCCTTCCCTTAGTACATCTGGCCCAAATAAGTTAGCGCGGGGACTGAGTCGGCCTCTGCCAGATAGGCAGTTTAACGTGAGTCAGGGATAACCTATGGCCCACGCCAAATCCAGTGGATTTACCAAAAAAAAAAAAAAATTATGAAATACTTCATATAGACAAAAAATAGATAAGGAATAACATAAGCAGCATGTAAAAAATTGTGTCTCCAGTAGCAATGCATCAGTGATGTGTTTCATCCCTTAGTGCACTGGCTTGTTTTCTGCCACTGTATTAACACACAAGGAGCACCAAGTGGGCTCTCGGTGCAATGCGGTTTTTATAGCAATCCTTCACCTTCCTAAAAACAGTCCTCCCCAGTTACAGCTAATATCCTGCTGGAGACATCTGATGCGTCCTGCTGGAGACATCTGCAGTTTGGGTAACAAAGCAGTTGCTTCGTGGTAGAGCTGAGAAAGCTTCTCGATTATTTGCTGTGATCTAACAAGGTAGTGGCTTCCAGTCACAGCTGTGAAGCCCGGGGCTTTGAGGAATTATTGAAAGAACAGGAAGCCCAAATGCTAAGGCAATATTACTTGCAGACCAGAGTTATAAACCTGACCTCCCCTAACTCCTTAGCAAATCCATGCAGTCCTGAAGTCACACACCAAGTATCATGTGAATACGTTTTTTTCTTTCGGAAAAGGAAAAGGATCAGTTCCCTACCTTTTATCAGATTCTCAAAGAGGTTGGAGACCTTCCAAAAAGGTTATGAATCATCCCTCCAGATCAGGGGAGGCGCCGGCAAATGGTCCACAGGCCAAATTCTTCCTGATACTTGCTTTTGTACAAGCCTCCAGCTGAGAATGGTTCTTTTTGGTTTGGGTTTTGGCTTTTGAGAATGGTTTTTATATTTTTAAATGGTTGAAAAAAAACAAAAGAATAGTACTTCATGATACACAGAATTAAATGACATTCATATTTGCATCCATAAAAAAAATTCTTACTGGAACACAACAACAGTCACTCATTTACATCTTGCCATGGCTGCCTTTGCGGGACGAGAGAAGAGCCAAATAGCTGTAACAGAGACACAAAACCTAACAATTTACCATCTGGACCTTTCCTGAGAAAAGTTTGCTGATCCAGCCAGAGAGAACACTAGATAATACATCTTGCAAATGTATGTGCCTCTGCTTTGCACTTGTGTGTAGATGCTGTTGTGATTAAGTACAAACTCATCTAAGTATATTACTAATGTAGGGGACATTCGTCAGTGGTACCCTCTTAATGAATCTGGGGAGCTCCCTCCCACCACATGAGGCCAGCCACTCCTTTCTCCCACCTCCCTGGCACTCAGGGAATACACGAAGCCTTTGGCATTAGAGACCTCATCTAGGGCTCTGAAGCTGGAGTGAGTCACACGGAACAGCAGGGAGAGGAGAGATTGTTCTGGCAGCAGCAGAGACATGGCAGTCACATCTAACTTCCAAGAGCAGCAGGACCAGCAGGATGGGAGCCCTACAGCAACGAACCATTTCTGGCTGCATGTCAGAGGTCTCCTCACTCAACAGTCCTTAAGGAATGACTTTGTCTTTGCTTCTAGCTGTCTAGCCTGTGTGTCTACCTGGTTAAGCCAAGCTCAGGCACTAGAAGAGACCA
The DNA here is from genome assembly GCF_020171115.1 of Neogale vison. Lineage (NCBI taxonomy): Eukaryota > Metazoa > Chordata > Mammalia > Carnivora > Mustelidae > Neogale > Neogale vison. The sequence goes on from NC_058103.1 coordinate 105,712,848, forward strand.
GCATCATTGGCCAGCATCATTCATTGCCTGCAGCAGAGGGGCTAAAGGCAGAGACTGGTTAAGTACAAGCTTCAAGGGGCAGAGAATAGCCAGTCTGTCTTTGTACCCTCGGCACCTGAGAGTGCTGGGTACTAAGAGGGCTCACTGAGGTATCTGTTGATGAGAGCACCAGGGAGAAAGTGTGTGAGTTGGAGAGACCATACACTAGGGATCTCGACTCCATTAGATTCCAGCCACCTGAAACTGGCAACGAGCTTTTCAGCGTCTCTTAAGAAGGGACTAGAAAGACAGCCCTCCTCCTCTAACCCTAGCTATGGTTTCCTGGGTTTCCCAGACCATCGAGGCTCTAGTGATGAGAGATGGTCAAAATTGAGGACTGCTGTGAATTTGACCCTGGGCTATTAGTCTCAGAGCTCCTCTGATGATACCTACCCTATCTTTCAGAAGCAGATAGCCGGTCAAAAAGCACATGTAAATGCGCAAGTGTGTGCTGGCTGGGAGAACGTGAGACAGAGCACACACCAGGTACGCTTCGCTCTGGCCCTGGCCTTTGCCTGCAGACTGTCATGAAGCAAACAACTGGGTGTTCGTGCTCAGACCAACTCTGGTGGATTGATAATTCAGAAGGAAGTGATTACAGTGATGACTAAAATCAGCAACACTCCATTACTTGTGGATCTATTTATGTAGGCTAGGGGACAGATGTCTAATGACCTGGAAAAAAGCGAGAAGCCAATGAGAACTTTCATAGCGAAAATCAGGGATCAATAGTGACATTTCCACAAAGCTAGTGCTCTGATCCCACAACATTTAATTTTCCAGATAGCAGCATTTTTCGTAATCTCAAGGGAGAGAGAGAACGTGGGGCAAAAGCTGGGCTGAGGCAGTGCAGACTTAGCAGAAACTGAGACGGTTTCCTCGGGACTTCTAGAATCAGTATGTTATAGAAGAATTCATTCTATTTTTGTCCCCCACTATCCTTTGACACTTTGTTGAGAAGGTACGATCTTCCTCTGCCTAGTGGTGAAGATCTGGGCAGACAGATGATTTCTGTCAGACTAAGTCTTCCCGTCACCTCCAATCATAAAATCTCACTGCATTTAAGAATCTAGTCACATCTCATAGTCAAAACTACAAACTTGGCATTATCTCTTTGGCTAATTTGGGTCCTGCTTCAGGCTTGAGACTTGTATCAGAGCAATGGGATACAGTCCATTCCTCCTCCCCAGTCCCCCTGCTTGCTAGTTAGTCTTCTACTGCCTTAGAGCCTGATGAGGGAACATTCCAGATAGGAGAGCTCTTACTTAGCTGGTTGGCTTTGTGCTCTCTGGGCCTGCGGAGATTAGGGCTGGCTCTCTCTCTTGGATTGGTACTTTCATGAGCTTACCAGAGGGTCCTGCTGCACCCCTTGACCCTGGCAAATGCATCTGCCCCCACTTTGCTGTTCACTTGCTTTCCTCTCTCCTCAGTTCCTAGGCACCAGGCAGGACATGTTCAGACCCTTTCTGTGGAGGTCTCCTCGTCTCTGCTGATGGCCAATTGGACAATGTCAAATACGACCCCAAAGCAGTCCATGAGAAACAGTCATGCATACCTTGTCCTGAGGGCTCTGTCATCAGAGTCACTGACTTTGCCTCTCTCTTGCACTCTAGACTTCCCAGGCAGGAAATCAGCCTGCCTTTGGTCCAGCCTTCAGTCCACTTTCACCTTCTTCCTCGGGCCCGAGTCAAGCACCAGTTTACTGGATTCCCCCAACTGCAAGGAATACATTTCCAAACTCTCTAAGTTGTCCCCTTGGAATTCCCCTCAGCAGGCAGTGGTAGTAGGTGGCCCTTCCCTACTCCTCCACCAAAACGGGGGCTGGAACTCAACACGGCAACAGCTTTATCCAAAAAAACCTCTTGATTAATCTTCTTATAAAAGCCTCTGTTCTTTCAAAACATATACTCTCGAAGTGGATAAAGGGGTTCAAGAGCCAAGGAAGAAGTTCTCCCATTTCCCCCTTTGTATCCTCAATTAAATTTTAGGCAGAAGAATTCCATTCTAATAACCTATTCGTTACTTAATGCTATATAACAAATTACCCCCAAACTTAGTGGTATAAACAATAAACATTTATTATTGCTCACAGCTTCTCTGGGTCAGGAATTTGGGGGCTTAGCTAGACAGTTCTGGCTCAGGGTCTTGTGGAGTTCCAGTCAAGATATCAGCTTGACTGAGGCTGCAGTATCACTTCTAACACGTTTCACTCACATGGTTTGTAAATTGGTGCTGGTTGTTGGTGCAAGGCCTGAATTCCTCTCCTTGTGGAATTCTCCACAGAGTTGCTCGTGTGTTCTCATGACATGGTAGCCGGATGCCCGGAGAGTGAGAGATTCAAGAAATCAAGATGAATGCAACGACACCTGTTATGATCAGCCTCAGAAGTTACACACTGTCCCCTCTGATTCTTGAGTAGCCACACCTACCAGCTCTGATTCAATCTGGAAGGAAACTACATAGGGGCATGGAGACCAGGAACGGAGGATCATTGGGGAACACTCAGAGGCCGCCTTCCACAACCTGTTATATCTCAAATGATAATCAGCCCCAAAATGAACAAAGTTCAAATAAAGAAGAAACCATAAATTTAGTTTGGTTTAATACAAACTTCTTTAGGGCACTTCTTGATCTTCAAAATTATGTATATTATCTGGCCTGCTCCACATTCGATCCTTATCTACAGATGGGTCCAGGACTCTCCCTGAAGGAAGGCAGAGCCTATGCCAGCTTTTAAGCATTCTTTCTGGTTCTCAGATTTCTGATTATTATGTAGATACCTTTTAGAGTTGACATTTACCTAAGATTTACAATTCAACGTAAACATTCTAAGGTACATCATTACAAGAATCATGTCTATTTTATTTATTCTACAGTAATGATTTAAATTGAATACATCTGGGCACAGTAAATATTTGACATGAAAAGTAGTTGTATCAGAAGAGGCGTCAGAAAATTGCAAGTCCTCTGACACATAATCACTAGAAAATATTTTTCTGTCCGATCATTTAAGTGTTACAAATCCTGAGAATGTTATCCACTGAACAAACTAGGTACTGCTTATAATGAAATCTTGCTTGCAAATCATCCGTTAAAAAAAATGCCTTGAGGTACAAATCACCTATGTATTAAACATGAGTCTTTTACATTTTACAAAGAATTTAAACAAATATATCAAACAATTAAAGGTAAGTGGCTCTTGAAACAGTTATTAGTCGGGTTCCAGAACACACTGTTCTACAATTTCCCGTAAGTTGGGGTTTTCCATTGCAGCTGCCACTCGCTCTTTGTCATTTATCTGCTTGTTGACTGCAAAACACAGACAAAAGTTAGCAGAGGGACTGTGTCAACATATAGTGACAGACAAAAATTTCATTAGCCCTTTAAAACAAAATTGAACTCCTTGATAACTTAAAGCTCACTTTTTGTAAGTTCTAGAAGGGAGACTTACAGAGGAAAAATACCCCTTAAATCCCTACTACTCTACCACAACTATTTTCATTTCTTTCTTTCTAGTCTTTGTCCATATACACTATTCCCATATAGAGCAAAGAGTAGATACAATTTTGAAAACTGTTATTTTCCCCTGTTAAGCCTATTTTTTCAAACTACAGGGTTATTTAACACAGCCAAAATCATAAGCCTTCTAAATTAATTATGAAGACTATGCTACATGGAGCACCTTTATATATATAGACTTCTTTTTGGAAAGATTCTTAAAAGTGGCGTTATTAGATCAAGGGGTCTGAATATTTTTTTATGGTTTGATTCTTATCATTGAATTACTTCCTAACATTTCTTACCAACAATACATGAGTTATCAGTTTGCAAAAAACAACTAGTACTATTAATAAAAACAAATATACACACATATAAAACAGTAGGTGAAAAACAGCTTATTATTACAATTTGCATATTTTATCAATTTGCATATTTTATAATTTGCATATTTTATAATTTTATCATATGTTGATAAATAGTGAGAGGACATTTCCCCATGCTTATCTATTAGTTATTCTGTGAATTTTCTGTCCATCTCTGTTAATCTACTGTGTGTTTTATTTTTTAATGAGTTTGCATAGCTCTTGATACAATAAAGGTATTGGCCCATATTATCTGTCTATAATTTGCTAAAAGCACTCTCAACATAAGAGTTCAAGAGAAATGTCCATATTCTTTTCTAGATCTTTGATTTCAATTTCAAGTACATAGCTCTTTATCCTGCACCAAAGAAAAAAATCAAGACCTCTTTAGAGTTTGTAAGTCAAGGTCCCTAAAGCTGGATATCTTTTAGAGAGGTGCAGCTACTCGTCAAAACCAGCCAATACTCACAGGGCCTGCCTCTGGTTCACCTAGAGTCCTACTGAAAAATTATTTTCTTGAAAAACCTATGCTTCCCCACCTCATAGAAGAGCTAATAACTAATTCTTCACTTTTTTGCAAATGACCCAAAGATATTTGGATAGCTGAATACCAGTATCCAAAGTGAAGTACTATCTGAAGTTGTTTTTTAATGGGTCAAGATTGACTTACTGTCTTCCTCTGTTGAGTGGGTTCCTTCAGAAATGTAGATTTCCAACTAGGAAGAAAAAAAATATTAAAACCAAATACTTATAACACTCTAAGATGACAAGTAAAGTGGAATGCACAGTGGACTAAAGAGTCTAGGAATGAAAGCCCAAATAGTTTTCTTAACACTAATGACTTAGTGACAAATCCCTCCAAAACAGGGACTGAAATTAGTAGATTCTTTTTTTTTTTAAGATTTTATTCATTTGTTCATGAGAGACAGAGAGAGACAGAGACAGAGGCAGAAACAGAGAGAGACAGAGGAGAAGCAGGCCAGGATCCTGGGATCACTACCTGAGCTGAAGGTAGACACTTAACAGACTGAGCCACCCAGGCATCCTGAAATTAGTAGATTTTTAATTTTGGTCACCCGCGGAAGGCCTGCAGGGGGTATTCCCATTAATCACCTTCTTTAATGAATACACACAAATAAAATTTTACACAAATGAGATCTCATACATATTTTACTCATGGAATGGATCTCTCTACTCTACACTCTATCTCTTCCTCCCAAATCAGTACCTAAAATATCTAAACTTCCTCTCTGCCCCAAGCACCAAGAAAAGCCATACTAATAATCTAGTGTAGTTTCTTCCATATTTTTCTCCATACCTACATAACGGAATACAGATTTTATACACCCCAAAGTTGTAAGTTTCTTTTCTTTGCCTATTTTATAAAAATGGGATCACAATTTAGTTTTCAGTATCCTCCTTTTCTCATTAAACTATTATCTTGCTAAATTTAATTTCAAGTATAATATTGGTTAAGCTAAACCTCCTGGCCCTGCTACATTCCCCCAGATTAGCTAACTTCCAAGAACTAGACCTTCTGAGACAAACCCACAAAATCCTGTGACAAATAAAGCGTGCTATATGATAAAGGCATGTCTACTCCCCAGAGAACACCGGAGTGTATGAACTAATTCTTATACAATTATTTTGCTACTTTCAAGAGTGAAAAAAAATCTTACTTTATTATGGCTAAAAGAGACCCTAGAGATCATATAGAATAGACTTTTTTAAAAAACAAAACACCTTGGGGCACCGGGATGGCTCCCCAGCTCTTGAGTTCGGCCCAGGTCATCGTCTCAGGATGGTGAGATTCAGCTCAACGCCAGGCTCCTTGCTATTATGGAGCCTGCTTAAGATTCTTTTGCTCAGGGCACCTGGGTGGCTCAGTGGGTTAAAGCCTCTACCTTAGGTTTAGGTCATGATCCTGGGATCTTGGGCTCCAGCCCCGCATCGGGCTCTCTGCTCAGTAGGGTGCCTGCTTCCTCCTCTCTCTCTCTCTCTCTCTGCCTGCCTCTCCCCCTACTTGAGATCTCTGTTTGTCAAATAAATAAATAAAATCTAAAAAAAAAAAAAAAAGATTCTTTCTCTCCCTCTGCTCCACCCCTGCAAAAAATACCATATGAATTCCTCTAGCGGCTAGAGGCATAATACTAACTCTTATTCCAGAAAACAAAGGAACAGGTATAAAATCACTCCATATTCATTTACTTTGGTTTAAAATTACACATGACTCAACTCTGAAAAATGGTAAATAAAGGGGAAAAGTCAGGCATTTACCCTGCTATTCCTGTATGAACTAACTATACTTCAGGGAGACCACACAGTGGGCTTGGTACCTTGCAGGCATAAAAGACTCTAAATCTGAAAGGTTACTTGTGGCCCTTTCTTAGTGATTCTTCCTTGCTTTTAAACTTTTTCACATGAAAATATGTTCAACATTGTTAGCACCAGGGAAATGGCAATCAAAACCACAAGTTATCACTTCCAACCTGCTAGAATGGCTATAATGAAAAAGATAATATTAATACAGAAGTGTAAGAAGCCTCATACACTGTCAGTGGGAATGTAAAATGGTAAAGCAGCTATGGAAAACAGTCTAGCAATGCCTCAAAAGTTAAATCTAGGGGCGCCTGGGTGGCTCAGTGGGTTAAAGCCGCTGCCTTCGGCTCAGGTCATGATCTCAGGGTCCTGAGATCGAGCCCCACATCGGGCTCTCTGCTCAGCAGGGAGCCTGCTTCTTCCTCTCTCTCTGCCTGCCTCTCTGCCTACTTGTGATCTCTGCCTGTCAAATAAATAAATAAAATCTTTAAAAAAAAAAAAAAAGTTAAATCTAGTTAGCAAAAGACATAGCAATTCCCCTCCTAGGTTGAGGGAAGATGAAACATATCCCCAAGTGAAAACCTGTACATGAATGTTCATAGCAGCATTATTCATAATAGACAAGAAGTGGAAACAACCCGGGGCGCCTGGGTGGCTCAGTGGGTTAAGCCTCTGCCTTCGGCTCAGGTCATGATCCCAGGGTCCTGGGATCGAGCCCTGCATCAGGCTCTCTGCTCAGCAGGGAGCCTGCTTCCCTTCCTCTCTCTCTGTCTGCCTCTCTGCCTACTTGTGATCTCTCTGTCTGTCAAATAAATAAATAAAATCTTTAAAAAAAAAAAAAAAGAAGTGGAAACAACCCAAATGTCCATCCAGTAGTCAATGGATAAACAAACTATGGTATATCCATACAATGGAATCATATAAGGCAGTAAAAAGGGAAGAAAGACTGACACATGCTAGGACATGGATGAATTCTGAAAATAATATTTTAAGCGAAAGAGGCCAGTCTAAAAGACCACAAACTGTATGATTCCATTTAAATTAAATATTCAGAATAAGCAAATCTATAGAGTCCAAAGAAGATCAGTGGTTGCCTGGGGATGGAGGAAGGTTTCAGGAAATGGGTATGGGGTTTCTTACTGAAGTGATGAGAACGTCTTAAAACTGGGGCAGCTGGGTGGCTCAGTTGATTAAGCTGCTGCCCTCAGCTCAGGTCATGATCCAGGGTCCTGGAATTGAGGCCTGAGTTGGACTTCCTCAGCAAGGAGTCTCCTTTTCCCTCTCCCTCTGCCCACCCCCTATTAATGATTGCTCACACTCTCTCAAATAAATAAAATCTTTAAAAAAAAAAGTGATAGTAGTGATGGTTGCACATTTCAGTGGATAGACAAAAAAACATTAAACTGTACACTTTAAACAGGGGAGTTGTGTGAAATGTGAATTAAATCTCAATAAACCTGTTATAAAACAACAAAATCTTCCTTACCTTATGTTTAAACGGTAAACACCGCTGAAGTTTTACTCTTAAGCACAGCCCTGTAGAGGGAAAAAAGGAAAGGCCCTAATTATCTCTTCTCTTATCAATTCCTGAAAAAGTATACAGCTGTATGTAGGTGTCTCCATACAAAACAGTAGCTGGAAACAGCTTTGGCTCAATCCAGTGTAGGTCTCCTTTGAATCAGGCACCATGCTAGCAACTTTAATATATATAGTCTTACATAGGGATGCCTGGGTGGCGCAGTTGGTTGGACGACTGCCTCCGGCTCAGGGCGTGATCCTGGAGTCCCGGGATCGAGTCCCACATCAGGCTCCCAGCTCCATGGGGAGTCTGCTTCGCTCTCTGACCTTCCCCTCGCTCATTCTCTCTCTCATTGTCTCTCTCTCTCAAATAAATAAAAAAAATAAAATAAAATCTTTATAGTCTTACATATTCCTCAACTAATCCAGTTGAGCCACGGTATTACCAAACCCATTCTACAAATTATGAAACTAAGGTCACAATGTAACTTGCCCAAGTCACTGAGCTAGTAAAGTGATAGCTGAGACTAAAACCCAAGACCACTGCAAAGCCTACGTCCTTTCTACTACATCAATTTACCTTCAAGCAAAGGTCAATTCACTCATTTAACTTTACTGAACACTCAGAACAGGCCAGATCATGTAAAAATGTAAAACCAAATAAGAGCCTCTTAAAACGACCACAAGGATCTTCTCAAATTTGGAATATTCTATGCCTGCAATATTCAAATAGAGTTCCCTAAAACAAGATCCTCTGAACTTCAGTTTATCATCCAATGCCAAGTTACATATATATATATATATATATATATATCCCCCAGTTGAGACTTATAAGAGAAATTAAAACTCAGCTTAGAACAGACCCTCAGTGTGTCCATGTTCCACTTCTCTCCCACCTCAAAACAAGGAAGGAATTTGTATCTAAATCTATACCCTAGACACAAAAAGGTAAGTCAAACTGTTCTTATGCACAGGAAGTGTTTCAAAGTACTTAGAGTCTAAAACACAGTAATTCCATAATAAATATTAGAGAACTCTAAAGACAATATATAGTTTCTGTAAGAGGGTCCCCCTTTAGAAGATCTGCCTTAAAACATATCTGGAGGGCTCTTCTCTTCCCTCTGCCCCCCACACTGATACCGTGTATCATCTGAGCCTCCTCATGTGTTCTACTCACTGTTGGTAGGTGTTTTAGCCACATAGTATATAACAACCGTTTCACAATTCACAAAGTACTTTCTTGACCATCAATTTCCTCAAGACAGGCAGTACAGTGTTACTGAGATAGATAGTCTGGGTTCAAAAGCAGTCCACTATATACAAGCTATGGGGCCCTAGGCAAGTTACTTAACCTCTCCTGAGCTTCAGTTTCCCTATCTGTAAAGTAAATATTATAATAGTACCCCTACATATAGGGTTGTTACGAGTGGTAAATAAATTATTATGCAATATGCCTAAAATAGGACTTGGTACATAAAAAGCATTTAATAAATATTAGCTATTACTATCGTATCATTTTCATTTTACAACCAGGAACCATGATAAATGATTTGTCTGAACAGCAGAGAGCTGGGAGCTAAATAAAGACCTTCTGACTCCAAATCCTATGCCATTCATATTGGACCACACCTGCCTTCAGCTATTCTTGTCCAGACTAAGTCAACACCAATGGCTATCAGCTAGTTTCTCTGCCTTACCCACTCATTTCCTTAGAGTCTTCCTTGTTTTTGCAATTACTTACCAGGATAACTCTAAGTAGGTGATGAGCTAAGCAGTCAGGCTGGAATGTATATCCAGGTGCCTTCCGCTGGTTCGCACTACGTGCTCAAAGGAAATGCCTCCCAGATGCCAGAAAGAGGGCTATCTTCATTGAGTTTTCCAATCACGTTGACTGAACACGGTTACTACACTAGTATACTCACTTCTAAAAAGCCAAGTGTCTTAACTGAAACTCATATTAAAAGGGCCCCAAAAAACCTGACAACACTTTGTTCAAGGAGTGGACAGATCTGAAGTAGCTTCCATAACCGGATCTCGGTGCCTTTAGAGTTACTTTTATTTCGTGGGTTTTCTCAATCTTTGTCCACACAAACATGCTTTTTGATAATTACAATTAGAATGCAAATGCAACTTAGCATTCCAGTTTTTTCATACATTTCCCAAACAGATACTTTGATTCCTTGATCATATTTATCATTTTCTTTTTTTTTTTTTAAGATTTTATTTATTTATTTATTTGACAGACAGAGATCACAAGTAGGCAGAGAGGAAGGCAGGTAGAGAGAGGGAAGCAGGTTCCCCGCTGAGCAGAGAGCCCGGTGTAGGGCTCGATCCCAGGAATCTGAGATCATGACCTGAGCTGAAGGCAGAGGCTTTAACCCACTGAGCCACCCAGGTGCCCGATCATATTTATCATTTTCAAAAGAAACAAGAAATCCCATTATATTGGTGCCATTTCCTTATTAATAGATACTAGAGTTTCTTCCAGACTTTATGATTACAAATTTACTATAAACATTCTGTACATGTTACTATTTTCTTTAATGGAATTATTTCCTTAATTCCTGGGTCAAAGAGTAGAAATTTTTTCATAAGGACTTACTAATATGTACCCAGAGGCTTAAAATTACTTATACCATATGACCCAATAATTCCAATTAAAGGAATTTATCCTGAGGCAAAAACTAGAGATATATGAAAATTATTTATGTATAAAGTCATTCATTATAGTATTATTTAATTGTAAAAGCCTAGAAGTGGTATAAATGGTTATAAAAATTATGATATACCGATGTGATTAGCACAAACTTCTATGTCTATGTAATTAAAAACTAATATTTAATAAAGAATAAAAAATATTCCTTATCTATTTCATGCTTTCTATTATCTAACCTTTATAACTCTTGATACTCTTATTATCTCTACTTTACAAGATGAGAAAACTGAGGCTCAGAAAGGTTAAATAATTTGCCTAAGGCCACAAAGTGGCAGACCTGACAGAGCTGGAATTTTATTTTTTTATTTTTATTTTTCTAAAAATTTTATTTATTTATTTGACAGACAGAGATCACAAGCACATAGAGAGGCAGGCAAGGGTTGGGGGAAGAAGGTTCCCCACTGAGCAGAGAGCCCAATGTGGGGCTCCATCCCAAGACCCTGGGATCATGACCTGAGCCCAAGGCAGAGGCTTTAAGCCACTGAGCCACCCAACCTCACTGGGACCCCATTGGTACCCCAAAGAGCTAGAATTTTAGACCAGAGCACACATTCTTTGATGACAGCTGATTTTTACTTCATTCTTTATGCTTTTGTGGAGTTTCCAAATTATTGCCAAGAAACACATTACTTGTGTAATGTGTGAAAAAAAAAAGAAAAGAAAAAGCACAAAATAAATGTTACTTTTTGAAAACTCAATTTGCTAAAGGCTCTTACAGGAACAGACCCTCTTTTTAAGAACTCTTATATATAAAAATATTTTAAGATACTCCCCTTCCCATCAAGAGAGTAGCAGCACTTCTGTTATCTGTTGATTCAGAAACTGTGCAATGACAAAAAAATAAGTACGCATTCAAAAATGCTTTTTCCGGGGCGCCTGGGTGGCTCAGTGGGTTAAAGCCTCTGCCTTCGGCTCAGGTCATGATCCCAGGGTCCTGGGATCGAGCCCCGCATGGGGCTGTCTGCTCAGCGGGGAGCTATTTCCCCCCACCTCTCTCTGTCTGCCTCCCTGCCTACTTGTGATCTCTATCTCTCTGTCAAATAAATAAATAAACTATTTTTTAAAAAAAGAAAAAAAATGCTTTTTCCAATATGGAATATTAATAACCACAGTATTATCAAGGTGCCTGGGTGGCTCAGTAGGTTAAATGGCTGACTCTTGATTTTGGCTCAGGTCATGATCTCACGGTCCTGGGATCCAGCCCTGCCTTGGGCTCCATGCTCAGCAGGGACTCTGCTTGAGGATTCTCTCTCCCTCCGTCCCTCCCTGGCTCATGTTCTCTCTCTGATAAATAAATAAATCTTTAAAATAAATAAATAAATAAATAACCACAATATTATCTATGGATTCGTGGACCCTTTAGTCCCTCAAGATACGGCCTATATGCTAGAAATCACTAATAGGAATCCCAGATCAACAAGTGAGAAGAGAAAAACAGAAATCACAACAATGGAAGTAATAATAAAACATTTATCTTTTCAATCATTTTTATAAATGTATCTATTTTTAAATAGATAATATATTCGCATAGTTCAAAGACTTGAAAATATAAAACCGTATATAGTAAAGTCTTACCCCCATCCTGTCCCCATCCTTCCGTTTCTACCACACTGACCTTCACAGCTAGTCATTTCTTATGTATTCTTCATGTATACACAATCAAATATAAATTTCTGCTTTTGCCCTTTTTTACACAAATATAGCAATATTACACTTGCTTTTATTTCTTAACAGTATGTCACAAAGATCTTTCCATACCAGTACGTGGAGACCTTTTCCACAGCTGTATAGCATTCCGTTGTTAATAAATACCATCAATGATTACTTCAGCATTCCCCTACGATGAACATTTGGTTTGAAATAAACTTCTTTTATCTTCTGTATTTTTATTTATGTTTTTAGACAGTGGGTGGGGAGAGGGGCAGAGGGAGAGGCAGAAAGAGAATCTTTAGCAGGCTCCATACCCAGTGCGGAGCCTGAGCAGGGCTCTATCCCATGACCCTGAGAACAGGACTTGAACAGAAATTAAGAGTTGACACTTAACTGAGTGAGCCACCCAGGCACCCCTCCTTTATCTTCTCTATAACAAAGTAGTATATATTCAAAGACATCTCTTGTATATCTTACTGTTAACTACTCCAAAGTATTAGGAACACAGCCTCTCAAATAGAAAACTACATCAAAAATACTTTAAAAAATAAAAACAAAAAAAAACCAGAACTCTCCCACTAGGACTGATGCCCATATTGCACTGAAGCCAACAGAGCAGCAAAGGAGAGGAAGGCGATGGCAGCAGGGTTAGGCTGACAGCACCCACTGCAATCTCCAGAACTGAGGAGAGGACTGGCCCACACCCACTCTCTTAACTGTAGGCATGTACAGGGAAGACAAGCAGCATGGTATAACTAAGGAGATCTCATGTCTGGAGTCAGGGGACCTGGCTCCATCATGAAGCCTCAGCTTCATCATTTCCTGGCTATATGATTCTGAGCAAGTCACTTAAACTCCCTGAGTCTCGGGTTCCTCATCTGGAAAATTCTCTCACAGGCTGTGAGGGCTACAGAAGACACACATCTGAAAAGACTCTGTGAACTACAAAGTGTGATACATGACACTAATTTGTTATTTGGGGTCAATAACAGTAAAATAATTTAGAATTAAAAATATATTTATATATAAAACCTTACCAATAAGGGTTGCCAAAGAGCAGTGAGGTACTGTTGGCGTGAACCTGATAATAACCAAATAGTCGTCTTCGTTTCTCTCCTGAACCTCCACACTACTTTCAGTTACCACTTCCAGTTCTTCTAAAGTATTGGGCTTCTCTGGGTCCCGGATAGTTCGAATCAAATCTAAAGAATCATCAGAGACAAGGTATTATGTTAAAACATGAATATGCTACATAAGGATGACTTTGCCAGTCCTAATCCAAACATGGACTTCTTTCTTTTTCTTTAACCAAATATTAACAGTATCTGCCCAGATTTCTCACAGCAGTTTCCACAACCAGTTTCCTCTTGAGAAAACTGTTTTCTTAGATTCTTAGTGGATCATAACTTGTTTCTTGGATCCAACACTGCAGAGAGAATAAAAAAGGAGGAGAGTGGGGTGCCTGGATGGCTCAGTGGGTTACGCCTCTGCCTTCAGCCCAGGTATTGTATTTTTGGGGTAAATACCCAGTAGTGGAATTACTGAATTATAGGGTAGTTCCATTTTTAATTTTTTGAGGAACTCAGGTCCTCAGGGTCCTGAGGATCAAGCCCCGCATTGGGCCCTCTCCTCGGCAAGGAGCCTGCTTCCCCCCACCTCTCTCTGCCTGCCTCTCTGCCTACTTGTGATCTCTGTCAAATAAATAAATAAAATCTTTAAAAAAAAAAAAAGTAAAAAAAGAAGAGTGTCATAGAAGCTCCAGAGAAAGAAATAACTTGTAGCTTGGGAGACTGTGGTATCAGGATTTATGAAAATCGAATCTAAATCAAGTCTTTAAAAATATCAATATTTGATACTGAAGGTGAAGGAAAGGAAAGGAAAAGAAGTTTAGGGCACTTGGCTGGCTTAGTCAGCAGTGCATGCAACTCTAGATCCTGGGGTTATGAGTTTGATTCCCACATTGGGTGTAGAGATTACTTTTAAAAAATTTTTTATTAATGGGGCTCCTGGATGGCTCAATGGGTTAAAGCCTCTGCCTTCAGCTCAGGTCATGATCTCAGGGTCCTGGGATCGAGCCCCACATAGGGCTCTCTGCTCAGTGGGGAGCCTGCTTCCTCCTCTCTCTCTGCCTGCTTCTCTGCCTACTTGTGATCTCTGTTTGTCAAATAAATAAATAAAATCTTCAACAAAAAAATGTTGTGGTGCCTGGGTGGATCAGTGGGTTAAGCCGCTGCCTTCGGGTCAGGTCATGATCTCAGGGTACTGGGATTGAGTCCCACATCAGGCTCTCTGCTCAGCAGGGAGTCTGCTTCCCTCTCTCTCTCTCTCTCTCTGCCTGCATCTCTGCCTACTTGTGATCTCTGTCAAATAAATAAATAAAATCTTTTTAAAAAAAAAAATGTTTAGTCTGCCTGGAACCCAGCATAAGTGAGTATGTACGAGTTTGGGCCAGACCATCAAGGATCTTTTACAGTTAAGCATAGGCAATAGGGAATCCTCAAGATGTTCTGAACAAGAGAGGAACAGGGCCAGCATTACACTGTCAGCAAGGAACTCATCCACTAGCTGGTAGACTCAGGAGGAAGAGCAGGGCCAGCTGAAAATGCTGGGCCCAAAACAGGCACATGACAATAGTAATGGAGAGGAGGGGACAGAAGGAGAAGTAATCTCAGCAGCAGAATCAACAGAATTTGACGATTGTTGAGATGTAGAAGACGAGGAAAGGGAAAAAGGAAGATGACTCAGATTTTAACTCTGTCTGGGAGAACACTGACAGAATGAAAAAAGGAAAAACTGGAGAACACAGGAAGAAAGTTGGGTAGAGGCTGGGAGAAGTGGGTTCAATTTTATACATATTGATTTTGAGGTGCTTAAGGGGCAACTCAGTGGGACATTCCAGCAAACACTGAACTGTGACGTAAGGGTTAAGAGAGCACCAAGGTTGGGGCGCCTGGGTGGCTCAGTGGGTTAGGGCCTCTGCCTTCGGCTCGGGTCATGATCCCAGTCTCCTGGGATCGAGTCCCGCATCGGGCTCTCTGCTCCGCGGGAAGCCTGCTTCCTCCCCTCTCTCTCTCTGCCTACTTGTGATTTCTCTCTGTCAAATAGGTAAAATCTTAAAAAAAAAAAAAAAAAAAAAAGAGCACCAAGGTTAAACAGACACATGAAAAGATGCTCAACATCACTGGTCATCAGGGAAATGCAAATCAGAACCACAATGAGATATCAGCTCACACCTGTCAGAATGGCTAAAATCAAAAACACAAGAAACAAATGTTGGCAAGGATGTGGAGAAAAAGGAACCCTGTGCACTACTGGTGGGAATGCAAACTGGTACAGCCACTGTGGAAAACAGTATGGAGCTTCCTCAAAAAATTAAAAATGGAACTACCCTATAATTCAGTAATTCCACTACTGGGTATTTACCCCCAAAATAAAAAAAACACTACTTCAAAGGGGTACATGCACGACTATGTTTGTAGCAGCATTTTTCACAACAGCCAAGACATAGAAGCAGCCCCGTATCCATTGATAGATGAATTTATGAATATATCTGATATATATGTAATGGAATATTATTCAGCCATAAAAAAGAATGAAGTTTTGCCATTTGCAAGGACATGAATGGAGCTAGAGAGTATAATGCGAACCAAAATAAGTCAAAGACAAATACCATATGATCTCACTCATATGTGGAATTTAAGAAATAAAACAAATGAACAAAGGGAAAAAAGAGACACATAAACCAAGAAACAGACTTTTAACTACAGAGAACAAACTGATGGTTATCAGAGGGGAGGTGGGTGGAGGAACAGATGAAATGGATAAAGGGTTTTAAGAGTACACTTACCAAGATGAGCACTGAATAATGTACAGAATTGTTAAATCATGCTGTACGCCTGAAACTAACATAAGCCGTATGTTAACTGTACTGAAATTAAAATTAAGAATTTAATTAAAAAGAGAGAGCGAGGGGTGCCTGGGTGGCTCAGTGGGTTAAAGCCTCTGCCTTCAGCTCAGGTCATGATCCCAGAGTCCTGGGATCAAGCCCCGCATCAGGCTCTCTGCTCCGCAGACAGCCTGCTTCCTCCTCTCTCTCCGCCTGCCTTTCTCTCTGCCTACTTGTGATCTCTGTCTGTCAAATAAATAAATAAAATCTTTAAAAAAAAAAAAAAAAAAGAGGGAGAGAGCGCGCACCAAAGCTTGAGTGGTTGATGAACCCATGGGATTCGCAAAGAATGAGCAGAACAGTAATTTTCAACCTTGGGTGAACAATGGAATCATCAGGATTGCTTTAAAAACAAAACAAAAACTGATGTCTAAGCCCTACCCCCAAAGATCCTGATTTAACTGATTTGTAGTATGGGCTGAGCAGTAAAACTTTTAAAAAATTCCTCCAGTTGGGGTGCCTGGGGGTCTCAGTTAGTTAAGCCACTGCCTTCAGCTCAGTCATGATCCTGGAGTCCCAGGATGAGTCCCATGTCAGGCTTTCCCTGCTCTACAGGGAGCCTGCTTCTCCCTCTCCCTCTGCCTGCCAATAAATAAAATCTTTTTTTAAAAAAAGTCCTCAGATTGCTCTTATGGGCATCTCAATTTGAGAACCACTAATTTAAAGGGAGAGACCCAAGAATACATCTGTGGGAAACACCTAATTTAGGTATCAGAAGGAGAAAGAAAAGCAAGAAGCAGAGATGGAAATGGGGGGAGGTTAACAACATTAAATGCAGCAGAAAAATTCCAAATAAAGAGAACAGAAAAAGGTCTTTCTTTGGATTTGTCACCCAGAAGATCACCTGTAAGAAAGCAGTTTCAGTAAAGAGATAAGGCAGAAGCCAGATGGCAAAAGGGGGAAGTGAGAAGGAACTGAAAATGTAGTGCTAGGACTTTGGCAGGGAAGGGAGGGGCAAAGAACCAATAGGCGGTTTAGACAAAGCTAGAACAATGAAAAAAAGTAAGGGAAACTTGAGTACGTTTTATAGCCCAAGGGGAAGGATCAAATAGAGGAAGTGAGACTGAAAGTATAGGGGGGTGGATGAGGGACTGGCAAAATTAGAAGGGAATGGAGACCAAGGATATGGGAGCCTGGGCTGGCCTTGGAGAGGACAAGATTTCCTTCTTATTCTGGGGTAGAAAAATACGGAAAAATAGAATGATAGAGAAATGGTGAGGTAAAAAGGAGAGCAGAGGGAATTCACACAGGATGGGCTTGATGTTCTCAAGCCTAAGGTTTTGTTCTATAACTGATAGCACCCCTGTAATCAAAAATGCTGCTGGGAAAAACGAATCCAGCAAGCTCTACCTTCTCTTCCTGACCACTCCTGGGCTTCATTAGCCACAGAATTTGAAAATGGAGGCAGGGAAGAAAAGAACAAAGCTTTCTCTTCACAAGGCTCTATCAACATGGGGCTCAGGGAAACGTGGCTTTTTTTTTTTTTTTTAAGATTTTATTTATTTATTTGACAGAGATCAGTAAGTAGGCAGAGAGGCAGACAGAGAGAGAGGAAGGGAAGCAGGCTCCCTGCTGAGTAGAGAGCCCAATGTGGGGCTCCATCCCAGGACCCTGGGATCATGACCTGAGCCGAAACCAGAGGCTTTAACCCACTGAGCCACACAGGCGCCCCAAACACGTGACTCCTTAAAAAGGAATTTGCTGCCCCTCATCCTGGGCATGTTCCCTTACTGTAAGGCTCATTTATACAAGCTGCATTATATTCTTTAATATGATACCCAACACTGAAATTAAGTCTCACCCCTTATTAAACTTCTCTGGTTTTCTATTGATTTGAGAGATTTGGATTTATTTCTTTAGAAAGATTTGGATTTATTTCTTTAGAAAGAGCAATGTTGCTCTCCTCACTTTACTCCTCTGATGAAAATTCTTCTATGGCTCTGCACTGACCTTTTTTTTTTCTAAGAATTTATTTATTTGAGAGAGAGAGAGTGAGAGAGAGAGAGGGCACAAGTAGGGGGAGGACCGGAGGGAGACGGGAGAAGCAGGCGGCCCGCTGGGCAAGAAGCCTGATGCTGGGCAAGGATCCCAGGACCCTGGGATCATGACCTAGCTGAAGGCAGACGCTTAAACAACTGAGTCACGCAAGTGCCCCTGCACTGATAATCTTTATACATTTAAATGCTCAGTATCCAGTACTGACCTGGTATCTAAAATAATTTTTAACCACACTTCCACCCTTAACCACACCCTATCTGCCATTCTCTAACATTACTTGGTCACCTCCATACTTTTGCTCCCTTTTCTCTGCTTAGTATGCTTTCTATCCTCTATACATCCAGAGCCTACTTATACTTCAAGGCCTACCTCAAGTGACTCTTCCTTAAAGTTTTTCCAGATCCCCCCACTCAGAGATTACTATCTCTCCTTCTGAATTTCTGTATCTCTTTTTCAGATCAATGGCTTTCTACTGCATAAAACAAACAAAAAAAATAGTATATTTTTGCATACACAGGTCTCCCTCAATATAAGCTTGAGGACAAGAATCATCTCTCTTCCAAAGCTGTACTCCCAAATGTCCTTCTTTCCTGAGATGCTGTAGACAGAAGTCAGGACAGGAATGTGTTTTGTGGAGATCATTCCACTCATAATCATCTAGCTGGGCTTAACTCCTGCCTCTAGTAAGAGAGAGGTAAATTAGATTGGCTCCAAAGATCTTTTCCAACGCTGACCTCCTTCTCCCAGCCTATAATCATTGCCCACATTTTATTTGTATTCTTATGGTTAGATCTTTCACTCTCCGTCAGCAGGAATAGCTTAACAGTAGTTAGAGCCAGTCTTCTTAGTTTACAGAAACAATGCTATGTAAGTCCAAAAACAGGGAGGCATATGGCAATTGTAAAATGGTGTAAAGTGCAGAAAGTTTGGAATCAGAAGACAAGGGCTTGGTTTTTGCCATTTCTTTACTGGCAGTGTGACCTCCAGGTAGCTGTTTTAACCATTCTGAACCTTTGTTTCCTCATCTGTGCAATGAAGCTGGCCCCAGAAGGTTAAAAAAAATGTATGTGACTGTGTGTGTGTGTATTTGTTTTTGCACTGCTGGTTTGGTTGTGATAAGAACTGTGATAAGAAACTCTAAGTTCGAAGCCTGGGTACAGGGAGCCCGTTTTGTCCACTTCTCTCGGAGACCTCTGCTTTTTTTTTTTTTTTTGGACAAGAGAACGGCTATGACCTTAGGCCAGTCCCCAACTCGTTAGTCACCCAGCAGTGCTGCAGGAGTGGTAGCAGGAGAAGGAATTTGTGTCCAAGGGGCTCGGGGACGCAAGGAAGGAGACAAGTAGTGTAGCCCGGTTTGGTTCCTAACCAAGCACCCTAAACGCCTGCTCTGCCCAGAAGTCTTGAAGAGGGCGTGAGGCAGACAAGGGAAACGAAGCGTTTAAGACCTTCAGGCTCGGCATGCCCCAGGTTTAGGAAGAGCCCGGGTCCTAGAAAGATCCACATTCCAGCGTGACTCAGGAACCCGGAAAAAAGGCTTCCCAAGCTTCGGACGAGACCCAGTAAAAACCGAGGTCTGTACCCCCAGCCCTCAGGTGAGATCCCCGTTACCCCCATCTCCACGTACAACGTCAATCGCTTCCCTGGGTAAAATTAATTACCATAAACCTCTAGCGCTTTTTCTTCCATGATCCGGGGCTGCCGGGCAGCTCCCCGCTCAAAGAGGCCGGTGAGCCACGGGACTCTGCTCAGCGTCCAGGAGAACAGCCCGGACACCCGCTCCATCCTCACGCTCCGCCATCCCTGGCGACTGTCCCACCCGAGCCACCGTCTCTCAGCAGCGGGCCTCGCGATTTATCAACTTCCTGGTCTTCAAATGGGCCAAGACCAGCCTAAAGGTCCAGGACAGCAGAAAATAGGCGGGACCCGGCCGAGTAGCGCGGAGGACCTAGGGAAGGGCCCCGCGGAGACTACAAGCCCCAGCATGCTTTGCTCGGTTTCGGCGGGACAAGAAGAAAAAAAAAATTCCTTCCAGCACGTGAGGCGCATTGCGTGCTGGGACGAATGGAACAAGGAGATGTATTCTGGTCTTTGTAGTCTATGTCGGGTAAGAGCCGGTAGGTAACGGTCTGTTACCCGCCACTGTTTGCCTCATTCAGCGCCCTCGATAAGATGAAAATGAATCCTGAAGAGGTAGGGGAAAGGAGATCTTGATTTGTTTTGCTGGAGGAGCGTATGAAAGGATAGTCTACTGTTATATCTCTGAGGTAGCCCCTTCCAGCCAGTTTCTTACTTCCTAGTTACGCCGGAAGTGAGTTTCCGTAGCCGTGAAACGGAACGTCTTGGGAGTCTACTGAGGTTGGTTAGGCGTCGCGGGGAGGGGAGGGTTTTTTGATTTTCCTCGCCTCAGAGGCTCTCAGGCCAGCACCTTTCCTCACTACTAGCTGCGTATTTCTGTCAGTCGCCTTCAGAGACAACCAACAACGAAAGAGCTTTCCTCGTGCCCAGGATATCCAGTAGTGACATACTGGAAATCCTCATCCTAAAAAGAATGTCTTAAGTCCTCTCATGTTCGAACCAGTGATGAATGCCAGGAACAAGGTTGATGATGTTAGTTTTATCCCTCCCTCCCTCCAAGCTTCGAACTTTTATTGGCCACCCACTTTGCCAGACTTGGTGTATAGGCACTGAGAATGCAAAGGTAGGAGGTGGCCCCAGCCCTCACACAGCTCATAGACCTGTGAGGGAACTAATCCCTGATGTTGAAGAATTTGCAATTAGAAACAAACCTTTTGTCAGACTTGATACCAAATGTCATCTCTTCTCTATTGAAAAGAAAGTCAGGGTCATTGTGCAGAATTACCCTATGCTAACATATCCCGTTTATCTTTAAACCTTTGCTTATTGTCTGGCTGATTTAGATTTTCGGCTCACCAGACAGGTGAGTAGTTTGGGTCCCAGGAAAATTGTGTTCAGAGTTTAAGAATTTCCCTGCCATCTATTCCACTCCACTCCACAGCAATGAAGAGGATAACTTTAACTTCCTTGTAACCGAATTTAGAGCATTTAGGTCTCATCTCCTGTGAGGCCTCCCTGCATCTCCAAACATAACTGATACCCTCTCACTGAGCTCCCAGAGCACATTACAGCACTGAACACATTGAATGTGTTCATTTACACGTCTGTCTCCCTCAAGTGCCTAGTGGGTCAGGAGCTTATTTCTGTATTTCAAACGCATAGTAGGGTGCCAGGCACACAGTAGATGTTCAATATATATTTCTTGAATGAATTAACTAAACGCTGCCGGAAGAATAAATGGTGAAACTACTGCCGCC
Organism: Neogale vison; assembly: GCF_020171115.1. Classification (NCBI taxonomy): domain Eukaryota; kingdom Metazoa; phylum Chordata; class Mammalia; order Carnivora; family Mustelidae; genus Neogale; species Neogale vison. Next base: position 105,734,229 of record NC_058103.1, read on the forward strand.
TGTTGAGAGACCGCAATCAAAAATATTTACTGAATCTCAAAGAGAGCTCTGTGCTTGACAGAGGTAGGTGGCATGTAGAGAAGTTTTCAAACTCCTTCATTTCGAACATCTTACGAAGGCTGTCGGCTACCGCTATCCAGAACACAAAGGGCCTTAGGAATCTGAGCATTCTCTACCCAGCTAGCTCCTCCTTTTCCGCCCCACTCTCCCCCTTGGTTAAGATCTCAGCGTCCGAATGTCGGGTTCGGATTTGTTGGGTAGGAGTTTGGGGCCGCCCCTCCCCGCCCCCAGTGTCCAGGCTCCGCCCCTGAACCCCCGCCCCGTGCGTCCCGCGGGGTTGGTCACGACGATCCCACTCCTCGTTCATCTGGAACGTTTTGCTCGCGGCGCTATCTCTCTATAAAGTTGTTGTTGCGGCTTCCGCCGCGGGTGGAGGAAGATGGCGTCGGGTGGTGGTGGATGTAGCGCTTCGGAAAGATTCCCTCCGCCTTTCCCCGGCCTGGAGCCGGAGTCGGAGGGGACGGCCGGAGGGTCAGAACCCGAGGCTGGGGACAGCGACACCGAGGGGGAGGATATTTTCACCGGCGCCGCGGCGGCCGTGAGTTCCCACCCTTCGGGGCGGACGGGCGCCCCGAAAGGGAAGAGAGGCTAAGGGAGGGTCGAGGAAGCTGGGCAGAATGGGCCCGTTGAAACCCTGCGTTGGTGACGGTAGTCGTGGCTTGAGCGCTCTTAATGAGTGCTAAGATGTTACGGGCCTGACTCCCAGGTCCCTGGGGGGACGGTGAGGAGCGAGGGGTGTGGTGGCTTCTCTACCCTGGTCCTTGACAGCGAAGAGACGCCCAGGCCGGCATTTGGCCCTGCCGGGTGTTGACCCCAAGGACCCAGGGGGTGGTTTTTTGGTCTTTTCCTGGCGGCCTGATTTAATAGGTCAAGATAAGGAGATGGGATGCAGACTTTTCTTTCCCTAACCTTACTGCTTCTAGGACAAATAGTCTTATCTGGAGTCCCTCAGGACAGTGACCCGCCCACAAATCCTTTCATTAGCTCAGAACTTACCGTTAATTACCAAAGGCCCATTGTGGATCTAGTTTATAAGCGTTAAGCTGATATCCTCTGATCTCTAAGGAAAATCCTGCCAGAAGTCGGTTGAAAAAAAGGCCCTGCCAGATAAATCACTACATAGATGACAAGCTTTTCCCTTTTAAAGAGATGTATTAAAATGCATAAGTACCTCTGTGCGATTAAATCTCTAAACGTGAGGAGGAAATGGTGTTTCCCTTAGTAATATCCAGGTTTCTAATAAGAGGTGTTGGGGGAAAAACTGATCTTTATATATGGAATGTGAAAATCAGTAATCAGTTCTGGAACCAGTGAAGATGTTTTGGGTTGTTTTATAAGAATACTGACTCATAACCACTTGGTACAGTTCGTTCCAGTTTGAAAACTTCTACAGGGCTAGGTCTGTGAATTTATGTACTATTCGGTCTTGGATAATACTTTTTGTAGTAGCTATTCAGTAAGTAAGTGACAAAATAAAACAGCTGTAAATTCTTTATGCGCCATGTGTCTGAAAGAGGTTGAGGCTCGTATCATTTCTGTCAGAGGTTAAGTTTCCAGGAAATCTCTTTGGTGACATCTTTAGAATTTTCCCTGTACTGTATTCAGGAATTGAATTCATAATCCCAGCTCAAGAAGTATTGTTGATACTAATATAACCGCTTAAACTGTCTAATGAAGTCTCTATTATTCTAAGAAATAACTCTTGCTGATTAATTTAGTCTTTCTGTATCTCACTTAAAACAAATTTTTGGTCCTTTCCTTTGGTAATTCTCCCATAAGTCATGGAGAAGAGCTACTGTTAATAATAGCTACTGGAGGGACGCCTGGGTGGCTCAGTTGGTTAAGTGGCTGCCTTCGGTTCAGGTCATGATCCCAGCGTCCTGGGATCGAGTCCCACATCGGGCTCCTTGCTCGGCAGGGAGCCTGCTTCTCCCTCTGCCTCTGGCCTGCCACTCTGTCTGCCTGTGCTTGTGCTCTGTATATCTCTCTCTCTCTAACAAATAAATTAAAAAAAAAAAAACTTAAAAAAAATAATAGCTACTGGAATGGTAGATATTCAGACCAAATATCTGAAAATAGACACTCTGACATTGAAAGTGACTAGTCACATGGGCAAATGAGGATTTATTTTCCAAAAAGGGCCCTGAAAGGGCAAGGAGTTGTTTTCTAGAGGTTTCTAAAAGAAGTTGAAGAGGCAGTGACTTGATCAGATTACTTTACAGAGGCGTCGGTACTTCTCTTGTATTAGACTGTGTGAAAGTACTTTACTTAATTTCCAAAGGGAGGAGGAAGGACTCAAAATGAACTTGTTCTACCACAGAAAGCATTATTTTTAGTTAGATTTTGATCCAGGAAAATTGAGTTGCTGGGGAAACTAAAATGCCACCTGTAAGCCATTTTTTGAGCTGCCTGTTCTGATGTTAATCTTCAAGAAGCGAAGACTCCCAAGATTTCTCACTAGTTAAACTGTGAATTTCTTGTTTAAAAGCCATTAAATACAAATTATATTCCAGTAAATGTTTTAGTTGTGAGCCAGTGTGAGAAGATAAGGGATTGCAGTGCTTCTGTGTCTTAAGGACATTGAAGAATAAGAACAACAGCTTTGAAGGCTTATTTAAATCCACCCAGGTTCTTTTACTTGGGCAAGATACTTAATTACTCTGTGTGGTTTCCTCACCCATAAAATGTGAATAATAGCATTTACGCCCACCATTATTGTGCATATTAAATTTGAATATCAGTGAAACACTTGTGAAACAGTTGAGCATTGTAAACTAATTACTGTAACCCATGGAATCTAATAATGGGTTAGAAAAGTTATATTTATTAACTCTAAAAATGGTTAATATAGTTTATCAAAATCAAACTAGTAATAAGATTGATTTAACTAAAAGTCATCAAAGGCACTTAATGACTTCAGTGGCATCTTACTAAGTTTACCTTCATATATTGTGTTTTGTTGGGTGTTGGCAGTAGAGGGAATGGTATTAAAAAATTGGGAAGCTGGGGCATATAAAATTTAAAATTTATGGTATGCATGTAATTTCCTGGACATTGATGCAACAGCTGCTGTTGTTAATCATCCCATCTGCTCTCTTTTAGGGCCCAAGAGACTTTGTTACTATAGTAATAAAAGTACAATTTATAATCAAAAGAGCAGCCCATGATAGGCATTTCAGAATCAACAAACCGGTTACCCAAAAGGGATAGACTGGAGTTCAAAGGATTTTAAAAACAAATCTGAGTATTTAAAGGATTACTAAGTCTAAAACAAATCTGAAAGCATTGCCATAAGATTGAGAACCAGCTGGGAAATATCTTAAGATGATTCTTAATAATACTTAAGACTTTACGTCTTTCTGCTTCTTACTTTGTGGGCATATCTATAAAAAGGTTACAATTCTAAAAGTATTATCTGAATTTTGACTGAACCTGAATCTAGATACACAGCTTTTTAGTTAAAACTTTCTTAGTTCTAGGATAGGATTAATTTTTCTCCTTAATTAAATGAGAGAGCCATTTTTTTGGCCCTCCTAAATCTTAAAATTACATTAATAAGACTGAATGGCATACATATTTCTGTGCCTCATTTGACTTCAGTGGTCTTACTTGCAAACTTCTAACACTGAATGATAGAGTTGAAGCAAGTTCATTATTTGCCCTCCCAGGAATTCTAATATGCCCATCTCTTTTTAGCAGTATGCCAGGACCACAAGTAGATATGCCCTCTAAATGAAAGAACTGCAGAGGCCTTTTTTTTTTTTTTAATGCAGGGTGGTTTTTTTTTTTTTTTTAAGATTTTATTAATTCATTTGACAGAGATCACAAGTAGGCAGAGAGGCAGGCAGAGAGAGAGAGGAGGAAGCAGGCTCCCTGCCAAGAAGAGAGCCTGATGCGGGGGCTCAATTCCAGGATCCTGGGATCATGACCTGAGCTGAAGGCAGAGGCTTTAACCCACTGAGCCACCCAAGCGCCCCTGCAGAGGCCTTTCTAATGCTAAGAGGAAGGAGGGAATAGATAAATGATAACCTCACTTCAGATTTTGGCCAAATCTGGTAACTACTACTTCCAGTGATCTATCAGACCAATTAGAGTTTTTTCCCACTACTCTTAATCTTGAATTGAAACTCTAAGAATTACAGAAATGGCTAGAAAACATAAAGGGGGGGGCGCCTGGGTGGCTTAGTTGGTTAAGTGTTCAACTCTTGATCTCAGGGTTGCGAGTTCAAGCCTTGCTTTGGGCTCCATGCCCAGCATGGAGACCACTTAAATTAAAAATAAATAAAAGTTGGGGCGCCTGGGTGGCTCAGTGGGTTAAAGCCTCTGCCTTCGGCTCAGGTCACGATCCCAGGATCCTGGGATCGAGCCCCACATCAGGCTCTCTGCTCGGCAGGGAGACTGCTTCCTCCTCTCTCTCTGCCTGCCTCTCTGCCTACTTGTGATCTCTGTCTGTCAAATCAATCAATCAATAAAATCTTAAAAAATAAACAAATAAATAAATAAATAAAAGTAAAAAATAGACTAAAGAAATAGCAGGAGACTTCAAAAGTCATGTATTGAACACTTAGTCTTTGATTAATAAAGACTTATTTACATAGTCTCATTGATGTTTAAATCAAAAGAATAACATAACTTTTATTGGTATTCAGAAGTCACGGATAGCAAGAGGCTTCTGATTGACAGTGTTTTATAGACTTATATATAAAGGGAATTATATAAAGGTAGGTTATGTATTAACATTTAGACAGGAAAGGACATGTTATTTTTAAAATCCAGCCTACATCTGTAATCAATATAATATGTATCCTGAGGGAGAATAAATCAGGTTTTCTTTATTGTGGTATGAAACATACAACAAAATTTACCATCATAAACCTTTTAAATTTTACTGTTCAGTAGTGTTAAGTATACTCATATTTTGCAACAGATCTCCAGAACTTTTTCATTTCGCAATTCTGAAATTCAGTACCCATTAAATAACAGTTCTTCTTTCCCTCCACTCCTAAGCCCCTGGTAACCACCATTCTACTTTCTGTTTCTGTGAACTTGACTAGTTTAGATGACCTCATGTAGGTGGGATCATGCAGTATTTGTCCTTTTGTATCTGGCTTATTTCACTTAACCTAATACCCTCAAGAGTTCATCCATGTTCCACTATTCAACAGAATTTCCTTCCTTTTTAAAGTTGCATAATAGGGGCACCTGGGTGGCTCACTGGGTTAAGCCTCTGCCTTCAGCTCAGGTCATGATCCCAGGGTCCTGGGATCGAGCCCCACATTGGGCTCTCTGCTCAGCAGGGAGCCTGCTTCCCTCTCTGCCTCTCTGCCTGCCTCTCTGCCTACTTGTGAGCTCTGTCAAATAAATAAATAAAATCTTTAAAAAATATTTTAAAGTTGCATAATATTCCATTGTATGTGCCACATTTTATTTACCCATTCATTCCTCAATGGACATTTGGGTTGCTTCTACCTCTTGGCTCTTGTGAATAGTGCTGCTGTGAACACAGGTGTGTAAATATCTTTTGAGACCCTTCTTCAGTTCTTTTAGGTACACACACAGAAGAGGGGTTGCTGGATCATATCATAGTTCGTTCTATTTTTAATTTTTTGAGGAATTTCCCTACTATTTTTCATTTGTACTCTTTTTCAATCCCAGGACCAGTTTATTTCCTTTTCTGTGCTTATAGGAAAACTTCTTTAGATCTGGACAGAGTGTGGTAATTTTATTAAAGGCCTAAAGAGGTTGATAGTTTATAAAGCTGGCTAATATTTTTAATTCTGTTCTGCAAAATCTGTGGTGACTGTTCCCAAGTAAATAACATGTCCTCATTAAGTTTTTTATAATATCCCTTCTCTAGTCTTTTTTTTTTTTAAACTATTACTTATTTGAGAGAGAGAGAACGCACACAGGCGTTGTGGGGAGGGACAGAGGGAGAAGCAGACTCCCCGCTGAGCAGGGAGCCAGATCCAGGCCCAATCACAGGATCCGGAGATCATGACCTGAGCTGAAGCAGATGCTTAACCAAGTGAGCCACCCAGGCACCCCCTCTTCTCAATTCTTAAATAGACTTAGAGAGTTAATCTAGGTAACAATATAGTTAAACAACAGTTTACTGCTTAATGTCTTTAGTTAATGGTGTCATTGGATAGTTAGTCATGGATAATTTATTATGTTCCTCTAATGTGTAGTATTTTCTGTAGGCATATTTTCTCAAACACTTGTTTTTGGAGCTAATACCACATTAGGTGGTCAGATCTAACTACTAAATGATTAGTAGTTGGTCCCTGGGTGGCACAGTCAGTTAAATGCTTTTGGCTCAGGTCATCATCTCAGGGTCCTGGGATCAAGCCCTGTATTGAGTGTGGCTCCTTTGCCTTCTGCCCCTTCTTCCCTCCACCCTTCCCCCCTGAACACTCTTGCTAGCAGGCCTGCTCAGTCTCTCTCTCTAATAAATAAAATCTTTAAAAAGATGGTAGTTGAGGGGCACCTGGGTGGCTCAGTGGGTTAAGCCGCTGCCTTCGGCTCAGGTCATGATCCCAGGGTCCTGGGATTGAGTCCCGCATTGGGCTCTCTGCTCAGCAGGGAGCCTGCTTCCTCCTCTCTCTCTCTCTGCCTGCCTCTCTGCCTACTTGTGATCTCTCTCTGTCAAATGAGTAAATAAAATCTTAAAAAAAAAAAAAAGATGGTAGTTGAATTTCCTCATTTTTCACAAAGGTCTGATACATATGTTCTTGAAAAAGTCAGCAAAACACCAAAGATTCACTTTAATGCTCAGCTCCAATTGTAAACAAGTTTCAGTTCTAAAAAGTTTAGATTTTCTTGAAGCACATAGAATCATTAATTTCTTGATCATAGAATTGTGCTAGCAGGTAACCTAGCTTTAGGATTATGCAGGAAAACTAACAAAAGTAGTTACAAAGCACTTTTGGAGGTAGAGGAATGAGAAAAGACTTTTAAAGATGACTAACAAGAACTCAACTTCAGGGGCAGTGGCTCAGTCGGTAAAGCGTCTGCCTTCGGCTCAGGTCATGAACCTGGAGTTCAGGATCAAGCCCCATCCATGTAGGGCTCCCTGCTCAGCAGAGAGCCTACTTCTCCCTCTGCTTCTCACCCCGCTCATGCTCGCTCGTTCTCTGTCTCTCACTCTCAAATAAATACAATAAAATAGAAAAAAAACTTAAAATTTATTTAAAATTATACTTTGGGCAGGGTGGGGGGGGCGCCTGGGTGGCTCAGTGGGTTAAGGCCTCTGCCTTCGGCTTAGGTCATGATCCCAGGATCCTGGGATCGAGCCCCATGTCGGGCTCTCTGCTCAGTGGGGAGCCTGCTTCCCCCTCTCTCTCTGCCTGCCTCTCTGCCAACTTGCGATCTCTGTCAAATAAATTTTTTTAAAAAATTTAAAAATAAATAAATAAATAAAATTATACTTTGGGGCTTATGGGAGAAGCAGTAAAGGTCGCAGTCAGATTTCTGGTTTCTGCAGGGAGTTCTGCTCTTTGCTTATTCAGGTGTTGGGGTAGTTCTGATGACCTAGCCATTTGTGATTTGTTTGTTTGGGAGGGGAGAGAGGAAAAAGAATACTCTAACTTCTCTCTTGGTCCTCAAATCTTCTCTGCTGTCTTGAGTAACTGTTGGCATAAATAAATCATGAGTAGTTGATAGTTGCTAGAGCAAGTAGCCATAAGTATCTGATCTCCAGGAAAAGCCTGTTGCTCAACTTTTCTGGCTTATTCTCTTGCTTAGTTAAGTGAATAGCTGGGGCTTCATTCTGCTTTCAGAGCAGATTTAAACGGGTTTTGCTTTTTCAAAATGGAAGTTAATACACTCGTTCGGACTCTGATCCTTCTGCAGTTTTCTGGGCCTTCTAAGTTATATTAGTTTGAAACCCAAAAAGTTTAGTAGGGAAATTACACCATAAAATTCAGTAGATTACAGCTAAATTTTGGTAGACCATAGTATGCACTGTCACTTTGAGTCTCTCATTTTCCCCACCCTCCCAGATTCCCCTTTTCTATTTTCATTAGTCTTAGAGGGAATAGCTTAAAGGTTCTTTACCTTTTTGTGTTGTGGACCCATTAACAGTCCAGTGAACCTTATGGATCCATTCTCAGAATGTTTTTACGTGTATAAAATAAATAAGGTTACAAGGAAACCAATTACATAGAAATGCAGTTAGCAAAACATTAAAACAATTTTATGTTTGCAACATGTGCTTTTTAATGCTTTACATATTAAGATGTAGGGATAGTTAAATAACTACCATAATTTTTTAAAAATACAGATGACCATAAATGATATTTTGAGAACTGTAACTATTGTGATATCAAATAAAAATATCTAATTTCCATTATAGTGTCAAATACTGCTAATTACTGTTGTGGTTTTTGACCTATCTTTTAATTGAAGAAAATGCTGAATCTCAGAAATTAGTGAAAATGAAATTGTAATTTTATTCTATCTAAGTTCTAGACATCTCCTGATCCCAGGATAAGAACCCCTACTTAAACTCCTTTAGCTGTGAAGGGGGGTAAAATTGTGAAGTCCTTTGGGTTAACTGAATATTTAACCAGTTTGTAGAGTAAGATGCACACTATTACCAAATTTAATGGACACTAAATTCCATTCTCCCAAGTCCAGAAGCTTTTAGTGCATCTGTGCCATTTTTGAAATGTGGCAGTGGCATGTGAGAGTGGAGTCACTACCTGTGGTAAGTAAAATAATTGCCCTCTCCCTAAGATGTCCACCTCCTAATCCCAGAAGCTGTGGATCTATTAGGTTACAAAGCAAAGAAGGATTAAGGTTGAAGATGGAATTAAGATTAGCAGAGAAATTAGCCTGGGTTATCTGAATGAACCCAATATAATCACAAGGATCCTTTAAAAATAGAAGACTGGGGGCACCTGGGTGACTCAGTGGGTTAAAGCCTCTGCCTTCAGCTCAGGTCATGGTCTCAGGGTCCTGGGATCGAGGCCCACATCGGGCTCTCTACTCAGCTGGGATCCTGCTTCCCCCTTTTCTCTCTGCCTGCCTCTATGCCTACTTGTGATCCCCCCCCCGTCAAATAAATAAATATATAAATCTTTAAAAAAAAAAAAAATAGAAGACTGAAGAGTGTCAGAGAGTGGCTGTGGAAATGAGTACCCGCAGAAGAAAGGCAAAGAGAGATGTAACATTGTTGGTTTTGAAGATGGAGGAAGCAGGCCATGAGCCAAGAAATGTGGATTGCTTTTAGAAGCTAGAAGATCAAAGCAACAGATTCTTCCATAGTACCTCCACAAAGGAATATAACTGTGGTTGACACCTTGATTTTAGCCCAGTGAGACCTGTATTGACTTCTACAGAACTATAATACATTTGCATTGTTTAAACTGTTAAATTTGTGATAATTTTGTGTTGCAGTGATGATAGAAAACGAATACACCACTCCACTTAGTTTATTCATCTATAGAAATAACATGGCAAATAGAAGAGTATTCCAGGGGCGCCTGGGTGGCTCAGTGGGTTAAGCCTTCGGCTTGGGTCATGATCTCGGGGTCCTGGGTTCGAGTTCCTCATCGGGCTCTCTGCTCAGCGGGGAGCCTGCTTCCCTCTATCTCCCTCTCTGCCTGCCTCTCTGCTTGTGATCTCTCTCTGTCAAATAAATAAATAAAATCTTTAAAAAAAAAAAAAAAAAAAAGAACAGTATTCCATGCCAGAGTCTGCCAGGGTGATTTTTAAAGACTTTGTGACTGCCCTGTTATCTAGGTATAACTTCTGGGCATGACTTTTTCCTAATTGTCCTTGCCTTGTTACATTGGTATGATCACACAATTGTGTAGCTATATCTTGCCTTACTAAGTTACATTAATTTTTCACTAGAAGATGAGTACTCTAGTTCTCCAGAAGCACAGTTTTATCATAGCTTTTAATTTGGATTCGCCCTCTAAATGCAGTTGAGAATTTTAACGGTACTTGTCTTTCGAGGTCCCTTGAAGAATGCAAGGATTCAGCATAGAGCAGTTGAGCAACTTAAGGAAGAATCACCGCTCAGTGACCTAAAGGGAAGTGATGCAGAATCATAGCTGTACTTTTCAAGACAATGGCTCTGTTAGCTATGAGGGAGAGCAGACCCAAGTCTGTCCTTCCCTGAGCTAAGAATATTGTGTTAATGGCCTGGCCTCGTGGTTTGAGGCTGCTAATTGGTGAGGAATACCTCTTTGCTCTTAACAAAAGTGCTCTCTTGCTGTAGCTCTTCCTAGGGCCTCTCTGAGAGGTAGATTTGGCTGTCTGTGTGCCTTCTAATTCTAAAGAGAAATACTTGAACTTTTAAGTAGGCTTATCAGTGGAACCACCTGCTAGAATTAACAGCCAAAAGGAGTCAGCAACGGTTGGGTATCTTAGCCTAGGATTCTCTCACTGAAGAAAGTGTATCTCCTTTATTTCAGAAAAGGGGGCAGGGCTGTAATTTGCTTTACTAACTACATCACAAACACACCATTTTCATCATAGAAAATAGTTTTATCTGTTGCCTAGAAATTTAGCTCCCCTTAATAGAGGGATAGTTTTGGGATGTCCTGGTGATTCAGAGATTTTTAAAATGTGAATTATAAGCAAGGTTATTTTTAGTATTGAGTTTGCAGCTCAGTATAGTCTGTGTGCCTCTTCCCTTCCCTCAGAATGAGTCCTTCCTGAAATTTAGCTGTTGATTTTAAATTAGCTGTTTATTTATTTTTTACTTACTTTTTTTTAAGTAGCTGTCATACCTAGCATGGAGCCCAGCATGGGCCTTGAACTCTCAACCCTGAGATCAAGACTTGAAGTGAGATCAAGGGTCAGATGCTTAACCAACTGAGCTGCCCAGGTGCCCCCAAATTAGCTTTTTAGTATAAATCAGTAATAATGATTAAAGATTAGACTTTTAAATCTGGGGCAAAACATATGAAATGTGTTATAAAGCCCAGATAGATATTTATTTTGATAAGCTATTATTATAAACTCTATAGTCTCATGGAAGACTTGTTTTCTATTAACAGTTCTGTTAATCTAAAGATTAACAGGGAAGGAAGAATACTTTGTCTGTTTCTTATATGTAAAAGTAGTTTTCAACGGTGCCTAGGTGCCTCAATCAGAGATGGGCTTTGACTCAGGTCATAGTCTTGTGGTCCTGGGATCAAGCCTCACATCACGCTTCCTGCTCAGTGGTGAGTCTGCTTCTTCCTTTCCCTCTGTGATCACTCTCAAATAAAAATCTTTATTTTTTTAAAAGATTTTATTTATTTAATAGAGGGACAGCGAGAGAGGGAACACAAGCAGGGAGAGTGGGAGAGGGAGAGGGAGAAGCAGGCTCCCCACCGAGCAGGGAGCCCCATGCAGGGCTGGATCCCAGGACCCTGGGATCATGACCTGAGCCAAAGGCAGACGCCCAAGGATTGAGCCACCCAGGCGCCCCTAAATGAAAGTCTTTACCAAAAAAAAGTTCTTAGCTTTTACTGAATCTGATTTTAAGTAGAACTTGAGAATAGTATGCCTCCAAGACTTAATTGTGTGCTGAGTACTTCCCAGCCTAAAGAAATAAGCTTAGCTTGTCCAATACCAATCCAAATTACTCATCTGAAAATAAATTTCGTAAGGTCCAAAATAAAACAGATGTGAAAAGAGATAAAGTTGGGGAGGGGTACTATACAATATGCCCTAGAAAGGGTTATGTAAGAAACTTAGGTAAACTTAGATACACTTATGTAAGAAAAGTGTACATCTAAGTGTTGACTTAGAAAAATGGGCAGAGGACATCAAGAAGACAAGTCACAGAGGTTCAATGGCCAGTAAACATGTGGAAGCAAGACTTTTCAGACTTGTCAACCTGGCACAGATTTTTTTTTTAATATTTTATTTATTTATTTGACAGACAGAGATCACAAGTAGGCAGAGAGGCAGGCACAGAGAGAGGGGGAAGCAGGCTCCCCGCAGAGCAGAGAGCCCAATGCGGGGCTCCATCCCAGGACCCTGGGATCATGACCCGAGCCGAAGGCAGAGGCTTTAACCCACTGAGCCACCCAGGCGCCCCCTGGCACAGATTTTTTAAAAAGAAAGATTCGGGGTACCTGGCTGGCTCAGTCAGTAAAGCACATGACTCTTGATCACAGGGTTGTAAGAAGGTAGTTGACAATATATGAGGCAAAAGGGAACTGTGAGTTTTAATTTTGTTCTATTATTTGTTGTATTTATCTCTATAGTAACTTTGTTGATGAAGATTGTGGAAGCACCTAGAAAACAGGATCACTGTCTCTGAGTTGGTATAACATTTAAGCATATATATTTAAGTATTAAAATACTTACTCATTAAGCTTTATTAGCATGGAAAAGTTTTGGTAGGAGCGTTGCTTATTAATATAAATCGTACATATTGGTAGCAGTTTCTTTCCCTGAGGATGGCCCCAGTATTGGGATGGAGCTGTTTGCCTGGCAAATTCAGAATACGCAACAGATCTGTCATTTTATTTTGTTTTGTTGGGTCAGAAAGGCCTGTTTCTGAGGAACAAAGTCCCTCAGATTTGCTAAGGAAATGTTTCATAAAAGATTCCTTAAGTCAGGTCATTTAACTGATTTGGCCTTGGGGTTTGACTTCAAAACCCTGCAACACTACACCATGGCTTTTGAAGCCAGATTCCCAGCATTTTGTTCATGTTCTATACAATCCAGCTTTGTTCATTCTGGTACCGGTCTAGCGCCCCACCCAACACTTGTTTGTGGGTGATCACTGAGCTTTTGATGAAGGCCATCAACTGACTATTTTTACCATGTGCCCATTAGGCTAAGCATGACTGGTTTTTATTCTGCTAGCCTGGCATGGGCGTGGTTGAAAATTGTGTCTGTGGGGGCGCCTGGGTGGCACAGTGGGTTAAAGCCTCTGCCTTTGGCTCAGGTCATGATCCCAGGGTTCTGGGATCGAGCCCTGCATCGGGCTCTGCTCCCCGAAGCAGGGAGCCTGCTTCCTCCTTTCTCTCTCTGCCTGCTTCTCTGCCTACTTGTGATCTCTGTCAAATAAATAAATAAAATCTTTAAAAAAAAAAAAAAGAGGGGTGCCTGGGTGGCTCAGTGGGTTAAACCTCTGCCTTCAGCTCAGGTCATGATCCCGGGGTCATGGGATCAAGTTCCACATCTGGCTTTCTGCTCGGCAGGGGGCCTGCATCCCTCTCTCTCTCTGTCTGCCTCTCTGCCTACTTGTGATCTCTCTCTCTTTCTCTGTCAAATAAATAAATGAAATATTAAAAAAAAAAGAAAAGAAAAAATTGTATCTGTGTAAGTTAGGGATAAAAACATATTTGTGAACAGCATTAGATGTAAAGTGTTACACCTTTTTTTGCCTGTCAGGGGGCCAGTAATACCTGCACAACTGCGTTTCTGTGAACAGTTTAGCCAAGGCCATACAGTAAGCCAGGATCAGAGCTTGAATTCTGCACCCTAGTGTGGTGTCCTGGTCACTAGAATGTGCCCCATCAGCGTTTGAAAGAATAAAGGTCATCAAGTGAGAAGGGGAAATGCATTTGGACAGGTTCTTTAGAAAATTTTCTGTGTGTACACATAGCCATGTCAGTATCACCTGCTTTGGGGTAGGGCATTTCAGCAAGGTTATGGTGTTAGAAATTAACTCTGGAATGTATGAGTTTATTTTAGCTCTGTGATTACTTGGGCAGCACTTAGATCACTAATGATGATTTGCTGCTAAACACCCGTGGGTACAACTGAGGAACGCATTAAAAGTCACTTTATGAGTTTGTTTTTAAACGTACTGTTTTAGGGCACCTGGGTGGCTCAGTGGGTTAAAGCCTCTGCCTTCGGCTCAGGTCATGATCTTGGGATCCTGGGATCGAGCCCCCACATCGGGCTTTCTGCTTTGCGGGGAGCCTGCTTCCCCCTCTCTGCTTGCCTTTCTGCCTACTTTTGATCTCTGTCTGTCAAATAAATAAATAAAATCTTTTTTTAAAAAAAAGTACTGTTTTAGTCATATTATCTCTTCATTTACAGAGTAAGCCCCAGTCTCCAAAGAGAATCGCTTCCCTTCCCATCAACAGTGGCTCCAAAGAAAATGGGATCCATGAGGAACAAGACCAAGAGCCCCAGGATCTCTTTGCAGGCAAGTATGGACTCAAAACCTATCCTAGGGGGCGCCTGGGTGGCTCAGTGGTTTAAAGCCTCTGCCTTCGGCTCAGGTCATGATCCCAGAGTCCTGGGACTCTGTGCTTAGCGGGGAGCTTGCTTCTTCCTCTCTCTCTCTCTCTCTCTCTCTCTCTCTGCCTGCCTCTCTGCCTACTTGTGATCTCTGTCTGTCAAATAAATAAATAAATCTTTAAAAAAAAAAAAAAACAAACTAGGAGTCTTCTAAGTCACTGAACTAAACAAGCAAAGTTTCTATTGGAAACATAGCTCGTAAGGATACAATCGTGGGAGATTTCAAATCATGTAGAAAGTAGCCCCTGCCATCAAGAAGGTTAAGGAAAAAGACCTAAACATACAGATAGAGTTAGGCTACTAAACAATGTAAATGTGGCAAGAACAATGCTAGAAATACTAAGTCTCACATCTTCGCTTGAGATCAGACTAAAGTAGTGGCTAGCCTTATGATCAAGACTTACAGTGAGAATTACATTTTGTGTCATAGTCCAAAATATATGCATACTTATATAAAATTGAAACAGAAATTTTATTAAGTGACTTACCTTTATTTCAATACAATCTGAAACGTCCTATTGTTTCTCCCTGTTTTTTAAAAGCTGTTTGCATCCAATTGAATTGTTTTCACAGTTCACCAATGAGCTACATCTTGCAGTTTGGAGAAGACTAGTATGAAGTGAGGTTTCTTAACCTTGGCACTATTAACATTTTGGGCCCAATAATTTTTAATTATTTTAACATTTTAGATTTTTTTATTTATTGACTTGTTAGAGCACTAGCAGGGGGAGCAGATTGAGAAACTGGTTGAGTGCCCTTGGAAGACTTCCTAGAAGAAGGATTTATGTAGGAGAAAAGGAGAAAATTTACAGATGGTGGGGCAGGGGATGCAAGGTACATTTGAAGGCCGTTCAGTAAACTAGGTGGGCCAGAGTAGGGAATTCTGAGAGAAGGCATGGAAGTAAGACTTGAAATGTAGTTTAGGGGACTTTAGACGTCAATAATAATTACAGTTTGAATTTTCATTCTGCTGTCAACTAAGAGCCATTGGCAGTTTTGAATTAAGAAAGTGATAAGGGTATGGGGCTCCTGGGTGGCTCAGTAGGTTAAAGCCTCTGCCTTCGGCTCAGGTCATGATCCCAGGGTCCTGAAATCAAGCCCCACATTGGGCTTTTTGCTCAGCGGCGAGCCTGCTTCCCCCTCTCTCTCTGCCTGCCTGTCTGCCTACTTGTGATTTCTCTGTCAAATAAATAAAATCTTAAAAAAAAAAAAAAAAAGAAAGAAAGAAAGTGATAAGGGTAAATGTTTTAAGAAGACCGATCTAGTGGAATTATATAAAATGATAGCAGTAGAGAAAAACTGGATACTTCAGAAGGCAATCACAAATTTGTTCAAGAATGAAATGGCAGGGCGCCTGGGTGGCTCAGTGGGTTAAGCCGCTGCCTTCGGCTCCGGTCATGATCTCAGGGTCCTGGGATCGAGCCCCACATCGGGCTCTCTGCTCAGCAGGGAGCCTGCTTCCCCCTCTCTCTCTGCCTGCCTCTCTGCCTACTTGTGGTCTCTCTGTCAAATAAATAAATAAAATCTTTTTTTAAAAAAAAAACCTTTTTATTAGAAAGATTTTCAGATATCACAATATCTTTTTATCCCCTTTGGACAGCCTGTATCAAACATAATCATAGGGGCACCTGGGTGGTTCAGTTGGTTAAACATCTGACTTCGGCTCAGGTCATGATCCCAGGGTCCCGGTATCAAGTGCAGCATCAGGCTCCCTGCTTAGTGGGGAGCCTGCTTCTCCCTCTCCTCCCTGGTCCTCCCCTTCCTTGTGCTTTCTCCCTCTCTCTCGCTCCTTCTCTCTGTCAAAGTCTTTTTTTATAAAAACTTTGCAAGATGGTCTAAAATTATAATTGTAAACAATTACTAAACTGCTAAAACTACATTGCCATCCTCAGGTGTGGCTAATAGTGCCTTACCCCGAGTGTTACTATGTTTGTATGTTGGGGCTGTTTTTACTAGCTTACCAGTTTTCCTAACTTCCTTTGATGTGATTTTTTGCTATCATTGTGCCTGCTGCCTCTAGCTGAAACTTACTTTTCTTTTCCAAACAATTGTAATAGGAATAAATAGTTTATATAAGATTTGGAATATTCCCAAGAGTAAAATAAATTGGTACATTGACTTTGTAGGCTTTTTGCTTAATAACTGGTTATTGCCTAAATTTTAGGTAGGAGAGGATAGCCAAGTAATTGTATTTGGAAATGGGAGAGATTGTTCCATCAAGCCTATGCTAGAAGGACACTTCCCGCCCGGCACCTGGGTGGCTTGGTGGGTTAAGCATCTGTTCAGCTTGGGTCATGATCCCAGAGTCCTGGGATCAAGCCCCGCATTGGGCTCCCTGCTCAGTGGGGAGCCTGCTTGTTCCTCTGCCTCCTGTTCCCCCTGCTTGTGCATATGCTCTCTTGGTCAAATTATAAATAAAATCTTTAAAAGGAAGAAGAAGAATGCATCTCTTATCATCTTTCCCTTTATCCATGTAAAAATTTCTTACTTTCTCTTGTTCAGTTCACTTGGGTGAGATTTCTCGACTCTTGCTCTCAGTTTGAAAATGTGTTAAGTATTAAGAGTGGTTGCTCTTGAACCCTATCCCCTAACCCTTAACCCTAACCCCTATCCCTAACCCCCGCAGCCCAGCCACTGTGGGCATGAAAAGAATTTAAAAAAAAAAAAAAAAAGAGTGGTTGCTCTTGTTTTTGTCTCTTAACTATAGAATTGAAATTTAGCCATCAAAGACCCATTATTGATCTTCATTGTAGAATATCTACTTCTTTTTAGATGCCACAGTAGAGCTCTCCCTGGACAGCACACAAAATAATCAGAAGAAGGTGCCAGCCAAAACACTCATTTCTCTTCCTCCACAGGAAGCTATAAATTCTTCTAAATCCCAACCAAGTTATGAAGAGGTGAGAATTTGTGCCTTTGGTCTTGTTTCTTTTGTATTTTTAGGACTGTGCTGCCAGTGTAAGGTTCAGTTGAGTATGAACCTTGAGAAAATATTTGTGACTTTTGAAGACCTTTATGATTAATGGACAGCCACAATCCAATACCTCTTTCTTGGGCAGAGGATAGCCCAAAGGATAGCACAGAGGCTTTCAATGAACACTAATGATACTTAGTGTCTGAAGCTCCCATATTCAAGAGTGTAGTCTTTCCTCATTCCTTCCTTAGCCCAACAGAGGCAGGTCTTGCAAATTCTAGTAATTATGCATTATGATCAAAATAATGTTATAAGCAAATAGATGTAACAAAGACCTTTGAACAGGCTTAAAGTTGTGGAAGTTGATACATTGGGATTGTTGGGAAGGGACAGAGTTGAACATTGATGTATAGAAGAATATAGCTTGATGTTGTTATATTGATACAAAATAAATGCAGGATAAAATTAATAGCCTTTTTCATGTATTAACTCTAATGGTTTATCTTCTCTTTAAAAAGCTAGAGGAAGAAGAACAGGAAGACCAATTTGATTTGACAGTTGGTATAACTGATCCTGAGAAAATAGGTGAGTGTACTTGGGATTCCTTCTGATGTTAGGGTGTGGCCAAGGAAAGCATAGCTAGCTAATTTCTACACAGTTGACTCTAGAGCTGAATTAGCCGATATGAAGTGCTTCATCATTATCTTTCCTGTAAGATTATACTCCTTGCTATTTTATTAGGCTTTTCTCGGCTTTGGAGGGGAGGAAAGTCAGAGACATTAAATACTATTAGAATTCTTTTTAAAAGATTGTATTTTATTTTTATTTTTTATTTTCTTTTCTTTAGAACAAACATGAGCAGAGGAAACTGGGGGTGGGGGGTAGAGCTAGAGAAGGAGGGAGTATCTTAAGCAGACTGCACACCCAGTGCAGAGCCCAACATGGGTCTCACCATCCTTAGAGCATGACCTGAGCTAAAGTCAAAAGTCCATCTCTTAACCTACCGAGCCACCCACAGGCCCCAAAGATTTTATTTATTTATTTATTTTTTAAAGATTTTATTTATTTATTTGACAGAGAGAAGTCACAAGTAGGCAGAGAGGCAGGCAGAGAGAGAGAGGAGGAAGCAGGCTCCCCGCTGAGCAGAGAGCCCGATGTGGGACTCGATCCCAGGACCCTGAGATCATGACCTGAGCCGAAGGCAGCGGCTTAACCCACTGAGCCACCCAGGCGCCCCCAAAGATTTTATTTTTAAGTAATCTCTATACCCAACATGGGGCTTGAACCTGCAACTCTGAGATCAAGGGTTACATGTTCCACTGACTAAGCCAGCCAGGTACCCCAGAATCTTTTTTTAAAAACCGAAACATGGCTTTTTCCCAAAGAGTTGATGAGATGGTTTTACTCTTTTTGAAATCATAAATTCCATTTACACATCCTAAAACATATGTTCTAAAGTCTGAGAGTACTGAATTTGTTTCCCCCCCCCATAAGTGTGGAATTCTTGTTATGTATCATTTATCCCTCGATAGCCTAACGAAGTATGTAAGTCTGCATCTCTCTTTGATAGATAAAAACGAAAGGACCCAAGCTGAATTTTGGTCATATTTGGGGGAAGTTAGATTTTCAGAAAGCACAATGCTTAACTCTGGACAGAACTTGGATTTTCTGGATAGCCTTCCCATGTTCCAAGCTTGTAAAAGCTATTCGCAGAGAGCAACAGGCCTCAACTTTCCTTGTTCTGTATATAGTCCCTGAAAAATGAGGCTTTACAGAGCTTTTCCTCCTAAACAGGGATTGTGTTTGTATGCTTAAGAGGAAAATAAAATCAACCCTTTTTCTGTTCTAAACTAGGAAGAGGAATTTATAAAGTATAATTAGATTTTATGCCAAAAGATTTGTCATTGAACTGTTGACTTTGACTTTTCCTAGACTGTTGGACTTGTAGGATGTTTATGAGCATCTTTCACAGTTTCCTCATCCAATAGTAGAGGAAACTGGCAACCAGTAGGTGAAATGCAGCGTTCCTGTCAGGTCACAGTATGGCCCGTGGTAGAGCCTCGACTAGCACTTTGGATTGCATGTACAGGATTACTTTTTGCCTCTGTAATATTTTAAATATTCTGTAAGCACATTGATTTTTAAGCTAGTTATTACCTGCTTTATCCTTGGTAGAATAAGAAAAATTATAAGTAAATAATACTGATTGTTTTAATATTTTAATAAAAATTTCAATAAAAATGATGTTTAAAAAAAAATAAATAAAAATGATGCTTAATAAACCAGGAGAGGGAGGAAGTATATTAGTTTCCTAGGGCTACTGTAATAAAGTACTACAAATAGGGTGAGTTAAAACAACAGGAATATACTCAGAATTCTGAAGGCCAGAAGTCTGAAATCATGGTGTCAGCAAGGCCATCCTCCCTCTGAAGGCACTAGGGAAGATTGTTCCATGCCTCTCCCCAGCTTCTGGGAGCCTCAGGCATTCCTTGGCCTATAGATGTATCATTCTAATCTCAGCCTTCATTGTCACATGGCATTCTCCCTGGTGTCTTCACATAGTCTTACCTCTATATTTGTCTATCTCTGTCCACATTTCTCTTTATAGGGACTCCAGTCACATTGAATTAGGGCCTATGCCCTCTGACCTCATTTTCACTTTACTTCTGTAAAGAGCCTGTTTCCAAATAAGGTCACATCCTGAGATAACTGGGGCCCTAGGACTTTAAACTTATCTTTTTAAAGGGACAGAATTCAACCCTTAATAGTAATTTAAATTTTCCATAGATCAGATTTATTTAAATACAAATCACTCAGGTGATTAGCTTTCATTCCCTGGCACCATAGTCTAGATTCTTAGTCATGTTGATGCCAAGAAACCAGCTACTTAAAGCATATTCATGTTCAAGACGTGATCTGTGGGGGACACCCGGGTGGCTCAGTCAGTTAAGAATCTGCCTTCAGCTCGGGTCATGATCCTAGGGTCCTGGGATCAAGTCATACATCGGGCTTTTCCCTCTGCCTGCCACTTCCTCTGCTTGTGCGTTCACTTGCTCTCTGACAAAAGAAATAAATAAAATCTTTATTTAAAAAAAAAAAAGACCTGATCTAAGGGTCCCTGGCTGGTTTAGTCAGTGGTGCATGCAGCTCTTAATCTCTGGGTCATGAGTTTGAACCCCACACTGGGTATAGAGATTACTTTGGGGGGGGGAAAAAAAAAACCCACCTGATCTTTAGAACAATATCTTCTGTTTGTGTGGGCTGTTTATATTCAACATGTGCTTCTCATTTCTACACACAATCTAGATAAGAATCCAGGGCACCTGGCTGACTCAGTCAGTGGAGCATGCAACTCTTGATCTTCGGGTCGTGAGTTAGAGCCCCACATTGTGTGTAGAGATTACTTAAAAATAAAACCTTAAAAACATTGATTAATTAATTGGGGTGCCTGGGCGGTGCAGTTGGTTAAGCGGCCAACTCTTGGTTTCTGCTCAGGTGGTAATCTCAGGGTCATGAGATCGAACCCAGCCTCACATTGGCATGGAGTCTGCTTTAGATTCTCTCTCCCTCTGCCCCTCCCACTCATGCGTGCGCACAATTTCTCTACTGAAAATCAAGTAAAGAAATCTTTAAAAAATAAATTAGAATCTAATTAATTAGAATCCCACTCATACCAGGATGTGCTTTTTAGAGCCTTGGTAATTGTATAGGCCATCTCCAACTTTCTGAAATTATTTAGGAAATTAACGTTAAATTTAAAACTGCTATATTACTTGCTCATTTCCATATTTTATGAACTCTCTATGTGCATGCAGGTATGTTTTTTCTCATTGTCTCAGTAAAAGCAGCAGATACACTGGCAAACTGAAGATCCTGCTTTGCTCTTATGTTTTATGGATGTTTGCACTTAGGCTTCCCTTTATTCTAGGCACTAAATTATGGGATTGACCTTTTGGAAATTTGACTGTGACCTGTGAGTGAAATTCTGAATACTTCTTTCATAAAGTAAATTTAGATTTTTTTTCCTTTTATAGTAAACATCCTTAGTAGTGTTACACAATGTAGTGTAAGTGATTTAGAAGAGAACTAACAGTGGTAATTGATATGCAGTCATTTCTAAGGTTTAGCTTATGATTTCTGTTTCATACACACCCTTTTGGTAGGATTAGAGAGGTAGAGAGGACAAGCCCTCTGTTCCTGTATAATCTCCAGCTCGTCTGTGTACTTTATAAAAGCAGGCATTCCTAGCCATGTCATTGAAACCAAGTCGCAATATGGGACCCTGCTGATCTGGTACTGTACCTTCTTCCCCTGGGCCCTCTCCCAGGACCAGTTCAGAAGCTTAAGCAGCTAGTAATTGTTGACCTAGGTTTTCCTGTTTGGTGTGGGGAAATAATTGAGGGGTTGGGAAGAAGGGAACAAAACCAACCCAAAACACCAGATTCTAGCACTGGAGCTTTGTCTGAGTCCAGTGTGTCTTTTCACTACTCAGGGAGTCAATGGCGCCTTTATGTCCCTAAGTGGTCTATGTCAGGACACTACCACAGAGAAAAACAATTGCCTGAATCCCAAATTATTTAACAGTCAAAGGCTTTTTCAGAAAAATAATTCCTCCAGGAAAGAGATTTGTGTGACATCAGGCAGCCGGAGCGTCTTCCTGCCAGGCCCTTTGCTCTGGGTGAACATGCTAGATGAGAGAGGTCAGTGTCCCCAGGACCAATGGAGGGGTCTGTGACAGTATTTCTGAAAGAGCAAACCGAGCCCAGAGCTAGCTTAGGGTAGAACTGCTTGTTTCCTTTTACATCAGTTGCTTCCTTCTCCTCCTTCTGCTTTATACAGCAAGAGAATTGTTTGGTTTTAGACAGATGTGTATAACCAGCCCAAATATTGGCATGGTAACAACCAATGGATTGTCAGTATCCAGTGCTGCTTTGTGGAGGGTATAAATGGAGCCTGGCCTTGGAACAGGGGGCTGACTCTCTTGTCTGTCTCAACCTGGGGCCCTGCCAGAATCTGTGGGGCCATGATATGTGACACAGAGACCCTAAAGCAAAGTAGAAGATTGTAGGATAGTATATAAAGCTTGGAGATGAAACAAGTATCCCTTCTTATGCAGGGCTCCTATGGCTTATGATTCCTGGTTAAATGTGAACAAGATCAGCCCTGCTTTGATTCACAGAATAATCCTCTTACGCTTTCTTGTTTTCTCACAGGGGATGGTATGAATGCCTATGTAGCCTACAAAGTTACAACACAGGTGAGTCCAAGTGACCCTACCGGTGACCAGCTTAATAGATTTGGGTGTTTGTACCAAGAAGGTCATCATTCAGATTATTTCTGGGTATTTCTTTAGTTTCTTTGCCAACATCCTCCTTCAAGTTTACTCAAGATGGAGCAAGCCTGCATCCCTTTGGTAATCTCATCTGAGCCTTTCCACTTTTCTTCCAGAGAGCTAACACTTCAGTATGAAACTTTGTAAGTTTTATTAAGACATGTGGTATATCTGATATATTCCCATCCCTCTTAGGACCTTTGTGGCTTAGAACTAGTTTGGTGGATTGCCCCAAACTATATCACCTATTTAAAAATCATCAGTTCTTAGGAGGTTTCCTGTGTGGAGCTTCTTTTAATACTTTCCCTACCCTTTTACCCCTCGGGTCTGGTCTTCCTTTTTTATATAACATTAATGCATACAAAACTTATACGATGTTGTATGCAGGTTATGAAGCATAAAAAATGAAGCCCCGAACCTACCACCAATCTTAAGATGAGTACCATTGAATCCACCTGCGTGTTTCTCCCTTCATATCCCCTGCCTCACACCTTCAGGGCAACCACTCTCCTGAGTTTCTCATTTCCTTTATAAAGAGTCTTCACATACGTATCTCTGAACAATATACTGTTTTGCTTTGTTCTTAAATTTCATAAAAACGGCATCATGCTGCAAATAGTGCTTTCTTGACTAGCATTGTTTCTCAGACCCATCCATGTTTTGTGTAGCTGTAGTTGGTCTGTTGTGTGATTATAGCATAATATATTTACCCATTTTCCTGTTGTTAATATTCGGCATGTTTCCAGTTTTTGTAATTATAAACCATGACCTTTCTTGCACATGTCTGCTAGTAAACACCTGGAAGAGTTTCTCTAGGGTCTATAACCAGGAGTAGTTCCCCTGGGTCATAGAGCAAATGTTGAGAAAAGGGAATACAAACTTTCATTTTTGTTTTTGGAATACAAACTTTTTAGAAGTCTTTGTACCAGTTTATACTCCCATTGGCATGTGTAAAAGTTCTCCTTGATATACTGCTTTGCCAACAATCGGCAAGGACAGCCTCCTTTAATTTTGCCTACCTGGTGAGTATTAAATGATCTGTTATTAGGATGTAGACCTAGTCTTTTTTTTTTTTTTTAAAGATTTTTTTATTTGTTTATTTGACAGAGATTACAAGTAGACAGAGAGGCAGGCAGAGAGAGAGAGAGGGAAGCAGGCTCCCTGCTGAGCAGAGAG
Organism: Neogale vison; assembly: GCF_020171115.1. NCBI lineage: Eukaryota > Metazoa > Chordata > Mammalia > Carnivora > Mustelidae > Neogale > Neogale vison. The sequence continues at coordinate 105,757,919 of NC_058103.1, forward strand.
CCCGACGCGGGACTCGATCCCAGGACCCTGGGATCATGACCTGAGCCGAAGGCAGCGGCCCAATCCACTGAGCCACCCAGGCGTCCCGACCTAGTCTTTTTTACTAGAAGTCTCCTTTATATTGTCTCACTACTACTTGTTAGCAGGCCACCTGTGAGTTCTAGATTCAGTGACACTTTAGAAGTTAAAGTATCTACAGTGTGGACATTTCACCTGATACGCCCCCTTTAATCTGTCTTTAGTTTTGCTGCTTTAATTCCAGCAGCCAGTACCCTTAATAAAGCAGTGCAAGATGAGTGGGTTATAGGTGACCATAGATTTCCACTTTAAACTAGATTTCAACATCTGTTTCCTTTTAGAGCAAGGGTTCTTAGCCCAGAAGTAGAACTGGATTTGAATTCAATTAGTTGCCTTTATAATCCTGTACATTTTATGTTATGCATTTAAAATCGTCATTCTGAGAAGGGCTCTGTAGACTCCCAGACAGCCAGGGGGTACTGAAGTTCAAAAAGTTTAAGAATCTCAGCCTTGGAGAGAGTTATTTTCCAGGTGGCTAAAGGATAGGGATCTGGGAAATAGGTTCCTTTCACATCAGCCAGGTGACTTTAAAGATACTTAATCATCTTCTGTTTGAAATGAAATCACCTTGTGTTTTTTCTGTCCCCAAGACAAGCTTACCAATGTTCAGGAGTAAACAGTTTGCAGTGAAAAGAAGATTTAGTGACTTTCTGGGTCTTTATGAGAAGCTTTCCGAGAAACATTCTCAGAATGGCTTTATTGTCCCTCCTCCACCCGAGAAAAGCCTAATAGGTAAGCTGTGCGGTCTTCATCCTGCTTGGAATCTTTTCCTTTGCATTCTTTCTGTAATATATTTTCTGATTAGTACATGAGACTATTAACAGTGTGGAATCTTATAGGTAGGAAAGAGATAGTTCCAATGTTTTCCTATAACTTACACGAGGTCTAGAGAGATAGCATGTTTTGACATGTACTGTTTCCTCAGGTGCAGTAGGAGGCTCTGCTTTGAGCTTTCACAGCTCTCTTTGTTTGTGTGTGTTGTGTTGTGTTCATGTTTGTATCGGTGTAGGTGTGTTGTGTTGTGTTTATGTTTGTATTGGTATCAGGAGTCTTAAATGATTTCTGTTTCCTTCAGACTGAAATATACTAAGTTGAAAGGGAATTGGCAGCAGGGGAGGGGGACTGAGGAACCTTTTCACTGCCGTCAGTTGATGTTTGTTAATCTATACTCAGAGTCCTGGGGTCCCCTTTTAGAAAACGTATAATGTTCTGCAAGTCCCAGAGTTTAGACTAACCTTCAGCACTTTGAGACTAGTTCAGAATATGACTCTCATGAAAAGAACCTTTTGTTCATGCATTCTCATGACATGGAAGTGTAGAAGTGGCCTTTGGTTGTTTTTTGTAATGCTGTTCTCATTGCCTTTCCTCTTGTGGACTTTTTTACAGGTTATTATTATTTTTTAAATTCATGATGATTTATTTACATTTATTTTTACTCTTCAAATTCCATTTCAGGCATGACAAAAGTAAAAGTTGGGAAGGAAGATTCTTCTTCTGCAGAATTTCTTGAAAAACGGAGGGCTGCTCTAGAAAGGTAAGTGCCATACGACCATTTTCCTGAATGACATAAGAACAGGTGAGAGGCTGAAACTAGGACTTAACCATGAAACATTCACTGAAGTTAGTAGAGATCAGACTTGACTGAATTAAAGATGCACACATCTGCAAGCTCTTTAATCTTTTCTAAGTCCCTGACCTTCCCACTTTAGGAACAGACCATATTCTTTTCTTTCCTCATCCCGAGTGAGCAGACAGGGATATTCCCTTGGACAATCAAATATGAATGGCTCCGAGGTCTCTTTCTGCGCAGTTATTTTTCTTCCCTTTTTAGAAAAGTGAGGGACGTGAATTTAAATGTGCTTATAAGCAGAGACACACTTAAGTGCCTTATCTGAGGACATGTTAAAGTAATGAAAGGTGTACCCTTGCCTACATTGTATGACACCCAAAACTTTGTGAGGCCAGGTTGACTAGCCAGATAACTGCTTATACCTTGTAGGTACCTTCAGAGGATTGTGAATCATCCTACCATGTTACAGGACCCTGATGTCAGGGAGTTCTTGGAAAAAGAAGAGGTTAGTATTATACAAACTGAATTTCATAATTTCTCTCTGCCTCTAGTGAAATGAAACCAGTTCACTCAACAAACACTTGAGCACTTTACATGCATTTAGTTTAGTACAAGACTATATCCTAATTTGTAAGCCCCTCAAGAATGACAGGTATTTTTCAGCCTTTGAAATAAAAGAAGTTCTACCTGTATTCAAAAGCAACTGGTTTTAGAGGTCAGACTACAACCTAGTTTTATCTTACTGGAACAACACAATGATCTGTTTGGCAAGTCCTTTTCATGTCTTTCATAAGTTACTACTTGGCTCAGATTGAATGCTTGTTTTATAGCAGGAGCTGAGGGGCATTGGTTCAAAACGGGTTACCACACACCACAGAACTGCCATGTAGCAAAAGTGTTGATTCAAGTAGACAGTCTTTTTTATAGACTATGCATAGACTATTCATGATTGTGAAAAATTGGAGATGGTCCAATTACTAACAGTTGAAGAAGTAAGTGAAAAATACAATGCAATAAATACTTTATTCTTAACAATAATTCTGAACAGAAAATATACAGAAGTGTTTATATATATTCATTGGAAATATACATTAAAAGAATTACATGGGGTGCCTGGCTGGCTTAGTTGGTAGAGCATGTAACTCTTGATCTCAGGATCATGAGTTCAAGCCCTATGTTGGGTTTAGAGCTTACTTTAAAAAAATAAAAATAAAAATTTATGGAAAATGAAACTTGAAACAGCATGTATATAGAGCTATAGGAACATGTTAGTCATTAAGAATCTCTAGAAACACTGGATTAAAATAGTGTTGTATCTCATTTGAAAAAAACTGGAAGGAAGGAAATGACAGGGTAGGACTATCATTTTGTATTTGTTTTTTCATTTTGTTACTACTTTTAAAGGTTTTATTTATTTGTTATTTTAAATTTTTATTTGCATATAGTATGCATTACTCTCATGAAGAAAATGGTACTAAGTATATGGGTTTTTTCCGCCCAAAATGAAACTTCTAAATTACAGTTTCTTTACTGAATGCAGAAATCTTTTCGGGTGCCTGGGTGGCTCAGTGGGTTGGGCCTCTGCCTTCGGCTCAGGTCATGATCTCAGGGTCCTGGGATCAAGCCCCATATCAGGCTCTCTGCTCAGTGGGGAGCCTGCTTTCCCCTTTCTCTCTCTGCCTGCTGTTCTGCCTACTTGTGATCTCTCTCTCTGTGAAATAAATAAGTAAAATCTTAAAAAAAAAAGTCTTTTCATTCCTCTTGGATTCCTATATCCATTTTTCTTTTTTAGTCCCTCATCCCCACTTCATATCCCTAAAACAGGGTTTGTCTCCAACAGCACTTTTCACACTTAGGGCTGAATCATTCTTTGCTCTAGAGAGCTGCCCTGTGCATTACAGGGTTAGCAGCGTCCCTGGCTTCTATCCAGTAGACGCCAGCATTACTCCTCCCCAGTCTGAACAGCTAGAATTATGTCCAGCCATGGCCAGATGTCCCCTAGGGGGCAAAATGGCCCCAAGTTGAAAACTACTGCCCTATAATCTAATTTTTCAGCATGGTGTACTATAATTACTGTAGATTCTTTAGCATCCATTCCATACCTTGGGAAAGTAGTGGTAGGACTGAACCAACCATGTTGTTTCTAAATGTTTGGCATGCTTGGCTTTAATAAGATCATCCCTAAAAGTAACCTCAATCTGAACAAATAATGCTCCTGTCCTTAGACCTTTGTTCACTGAGGAAAATCCAAATGGAATCACAAGACAGCTTCAAAGCTTCTCAAGACCTTATATCCAGCTGTGTGCAGAGTATGCTAACCCAAAGTATCTTTTAACAAAAGTGTGTTTTAAATTTAAGCAGTTCATGCCTGGGATGACAAACAGTCTCAACACGAGGTCACCTGGCCACGTAACAATCCTACTCTCCTTTCTTTCTGCACACTATTTCAAAAGCTGAAAATTTTGCTAATTCTGCTTAACATAGTCCTTTGATTTTTTTTTTTCACATAGTCCTTTGATTTTTTTTTTTTTTCCTGTATGTACTAGTTACAGAAGTGCCTAACTGCTTTTGAAAACAGCAATCTACAGTTCAAGTAATTTGTTTAGCAAGTTTTGGGCATACCATCTGATGGATACTAATTCTTCTGAACCTAAAATAGGGGCAGCAGATAACATGCCATCCCGCCTTCTTGGTCTTGTAGCTGCCACGCGCCGTGGGTACCCAGACACTGAGTGGCGCTGGTCTCCTCAAGATGTTCAACAAAGCCACAGATGCCGTCAGTAAAATGACCATCAAGATGAATGAATCAGACATTGTGAGTAGCCCTGTGTCTCTCAGCTTCCCCTGCTCCCTCAGTCTTATGGGTCAGATGCCCTGAAGAGTCCTGAATTTCTCAGAGACTTTCTTTTTAATATAATTCAGTCCCTTTAAAAAAAAAAAAAAACTGCTAAGGAAATGCCGTGCTGGATGCCTATATGAGTCCCCTCCATTAAAGATCTGGGCTTTTGTGTTTCAGTGGTTTGAGGAGAAGCTCCAGGAAGTAGAGTGTGAAGAGCAGCGCTTACGGAAACTGCATGCTGTTGTAGAAACTCTAGTCAACCATAGGAAAGGTAACAACCTTGGAGCTGGGGGAAATTGATGTTTGCTAGTGAGCTGGAGATGGGAGGACATCCTGTCCCCAAGTCTATCAGCCATTCAAATGGAAATTCTCAGCCCACCTAGTCCTTGATGTTCTCATCAAAAAGGTATGTCCTGCACCTCCCACTTCAGCCACTGTGATCATTGTACTTTCTACCTGGGAAGGATACAGGGAAGCCAGCCCACAGTCTTGGCCTTCAGAGGGTATGATTTGAATTTGTGGCTTTTATCCAAAGTGATGTCACACACTTCAGCTACATGATCAGATGGGCAGTATGTAAATTCATGGAAACCATGTATGTCTCCTAACTTTTGCCTAAGAGCTACTAAAATTTGCCACGTTTGAATGCATTCCTTCCCTGCCTTAAACATGGTAATAATCAGAAATCAAAACAGGCAGAAAACTGTTAAAATGAAGACAATGTAAGAGTTGGCAAAATAGGGCCTAACCCATGGGCCACTTCTGGCTCTCAGCCTTTGCTCCAAGGTGGGAATGGTTTTTACATTTTTATTTATTTATTTATTTATTTTTTATTTGACAGACAGAGATCACAAGTAGGCAGAGAGGCAGGCAGAGAGAGAGGAGGAAGCAGGCTCCCCACAGAGCAGAGAGCCTGATGCGGGGCTCGATCCCAGGACGCTGGGATCATGACCTGAGCCGAAGGCAGAGGCTTTAACCCACTGAGCCACCCAGGCGCCCCGGTTTTTACATTTTTAAAGAGAAGAGTGAAAAAATAGAGTAAGTGAGACTGTATGTGGTCCACGAAGCTTCAGTCCTCAGGCCCTTCACAGAAAATGTTTGTCCTGCTCTAGAACATACAAGACTATGGAGTGTGCACATACATTCACTCTCTGTCTTGCAAACAGACTGCTAACTGTGAGCTTTAACGTGAAAATTAGAATCATTCCTTTGGCCTATTTGTATTAACTGCCACTGCTTCTCCAGGAATATTGGAGCTGCTTCTTCCAGGTAGGCCTCAACCTAGTAATACTTAGGCCAGCATGTGCCTCTCCCTGCTCGTGTGACCACATTGCACTCCACTCACTCTATTAAGTCTATTAAGTGGCCGGGGTGTAAGTGACTGGGTCACAGAGCCCCCCATTGTTAGATATGCAGAGGCAGCTTTGCTAAGGCATGCCCTGCAGTGCCAGCTGACTTCTCCCTTTTCCTTGTGAGATCAGAGGCCTCTGCTGTCTTCTTCCAGAGCTAGCGCTGAACACGGCCCAGTTTGCAAAGAGTCTAGCCATGCTTGGGAGCTCTGAGGACAACACGGCATTGTCACGGGCACTCTCCCAGCTGGCTGAGGTGGAAGAAAAAATTGAGCAGCTCCACCAGGAACAGGCCAACAATGACTTCTTCCTCCTTGCTGAGCTCCTGAGTGACTACATTCGTCTCCTGGCCATTGTTCGCGTAAGCTTCTTTTTCCTTTCCTCTTTCTCCCTGCTCCCATTGATTTAATTTGTCTTTCTTTTGCTTTTCCCCTTCCCAAGATATTTCCATCCATTATAGCTGAAAATAGGTGTAGCTTTATTCTCAGGAGAGAAGGTATCTTTTGAACCAAAAAATCCATTTAACTGTTAGCTAGTTATCACAGAGTCGTTTTGAGGCCTACAGCCAGTTTTTAAAATGCTAAAATATTTGGAGAAGAGACTACTCTTGAATTTCCAAGTAGGCCCCTCCTTATTGTTGAAGCTGGACAGTGCTCCTTTCTTCAGACGAGGCTTATTATAGACCTGCTGTCTTGGCCTCGTGGAGCAGTGACTTCCTCAGTCTTTGGTCTTTGCCTCCTTAACAGTAAGCAGCAGCTTTGCCCTGGTAAGAGCTCTTGCTGGCTTCCACTTGTCCCTCTAACGTGGGCAGTCAGGTAACTACATGGAACTGGCTTGGCATTGCATGGAGGAGTGTGGCCAGGGGGCTGAGAGAGCTTGTCACCAGAGTCCTTTGTGTGCTGTGCTGCCCACAATGGTAACAACACTGCCGCCTGCCTCTCAGGTCGAGTACCTCACCTCTTCTCCTGGTAACCAGGGCAGTCTGGTTTCCCAAGACCTTTTAGGGTGGCCAAGGAAGCTTTACTGGGCAGTGGTATTTGCTCTCGCATGGTCCCCTGTGATAGAGGAAAGAGCCAAGAGGGATCCTGGTACCTGCCTTATAAGGCCTGGGTCTGCCCCTGAACCAGCTTGGGACCAGGATGGACCTCGGAGTTGAAACAGGGCCACCTTCACTCCCCATCTCCAGCATTCCCCCACCAGGGAGCTCCTGTGTTGTCAAGAACCAAGCTGCTCCCAGGGCTCTCATTTCTTCCATGGTAGAGTTGCTCAGTGTGGCCTGTGAGGTTGCTCATTGTCCTCCCCCTCAGCTGTCTGGTTTGCTTCTAACTCCAGACTGATAAGAGGCTGGAAAAATAACCTGCTTTGGAATTCGTAGAACTGGTCCGACTACAAAAACTGGAGCGCCACCTCAGGGACGTGCCCTCTCTGGGGAAGTCTTTAGAGGGGGGCATTGTTTGGAGTCTCAGGAGAGCACAGCTCTGGGATGTGACCATCTCCCCCCACCCCCCGCCCCCAGGCTGGGTGAGCCTCTGTGGACAGAGATGAGAGAGGCCCAGCCTAGAGCTCTGGGCAGAGGCTGGGGCAGCATGCCTGCGTGCAGAACTGCGAGCTAGGCTTCTCTCAGAGACCCTTCACCTGCCTGTGAGGGTAGGCAGTAGGACTGAGGCGATGAGCAAATATTTCTTTTCTGCTTTTCCCTGAACCTGGAGCTGCACCACTCTTAACCCAGAAGGTTAGGCTTGAGTCTTGTGGATACAAAGTTACCTTTACCTGTCCTTTGACATTGAGCTGCTAGGAAGTTTTAGGTGATCACACATGACAGCGCTGGAAAAGGTGAATGTGGTGGCAGTTTCACTCCCTAGGGTTCAAACTTTGGTAAAGGGCTGCACTAAGGAGACCTCGAAAACGTCCAGGGGACTTCTGCAGCAAAGGAGAGCCAATGGAAGAGGGCTGGAAGGCTGGCCCTGGGTTCAGATCTCTCATCAGGCTGCCTCTTGAAGTCTTACTGAGCCAATGGGGGTGGTGGATGGCGCGGTTAGGCCACCAGCTCTCCTCTGGAAATGCAATTGAGGGACTGGAATGAGGGCAAACCAGCAAGTGGACCTTGGGGAGCTTCTTGGGAGCCTTGGTAGCCTTCCACAGTTGGATATGTAGATGAGATGGAAGCCGTGTGTCCCATGGTAGCTACAATTATTTATTTAAAGATCTGTTAAGCTTACCGTGTATACTATTTGGTTTTAACTTAAAGGCTGCTTCCTTAGATTGGCCTTGCCTGGTGTATCTTCCAGGCTAAGCTAAGTCTCCAGTTCTGTCATTTGGTTATAGGTCCCCTGCTTGTTTTCTCTGTACTCTGCATACATGTAATCATTTATTGGTAATTATTAATATAATGTTAGCCTTTTCTGTTAGATTATAAGCTCCATTAAAAGCAGAACCATGTGTTTCGTTACCACTGTCGTCTTAGTTCCTGGCACATGGCAGGAGCTCAGGAAGGGTGTGGAGACCCATGGACTAATCTGAGGGAAGCAGTTCAGAAGCCATAGTACTGGGCATTGGCATTAGGCCACCTGCTGTGCTCCCAGCCGTCCAGCCTGGGGAGTCGCATGAAGCAGCATGGCCTCCTGGAGGCTGGGAGAGGAGTCTTAGCCAAGCTTGTGCATTTTGATACTAGGCTTCCAGCTGGGCACTAATATGTGGCTGCAGAACCTGCCCTTGCTCCGTCCTTCTCTAGCACAGCTGCCCCCCACTCCCGGCAGAGCGGGTGGCGCGCCTGCAGGGCTGGTTGTGCTCTTCCCCAACCCCCCGCCCCACAGGCTGCCTTCGACCAGCGCATGAAGACCTGGCAGCGCTGGCAGGACGCTCAAGCTACGCTGCAGAAGAAACGGGAGGCCGAGGCTCGGCTGCTTTGGGCCAACAAGCCTGACAAACTGCAGCAGGCCAAGGATGAGATCTTAGAGGTGAGGCCCCCCAAGGCAGACCAGTGTGGGTATTCGACTGACTCCTGAATGAGCCCAGGTCCCATCCCACCCAGATGCTTGAACCCCCACAGCAGGCAAGGGAGCTGTTTGAGTCTAAAGGCGGTGGCTGCTGGGGAAGCCTCGGAGGAGTCCCAGCTTGCTCCTGTGCCATTCCACCCCTGCTGGTCAAGTTACAATCCCTGAGGGAGGCGTCTTGGTGGGTCTTCAGAAAACTCCAAGGTGATTCAGATATGCCCCTCTGGTGGTAAGAGTGTAATTCAGTTCTCTGGAACTCCCAGCTGTGCTGGTGGGTGCCTGAGCCAGAGGCTATGGAGTGTCAGAACTTCCTGAGAGATCAGGCCTGGCCTGGCGCACACAGTACCTCTTTTCCAGCCAGACGGCCTTACACACTGAGTCCTATATGGTTTCTAATCTTACCCAGAGGGATGGAAAGACATAATGACCAATTCAGGTCTCATATGTAGAATTGCTGTCCAGGGGTAAAGACTCAGTAATGGTACCATAATATTAAGTGACCCTTCCTTTCCCCTTTCTTCCCAGTGGGAGTCTCGTGTGACTCAGTATGAAAGGGACTTTGAAAGGATTTCAACTGTGGTCCGAAAAGAAGTGATACGGTTTGAGGTGAGATAGAACATCCTGCTTCTCACCCGTGTGCAGTGCCTGATAGTGTTAGTTTTGTTCACGTCTGTCGAGTAGGGAGACAGGTGGAAGTGCTGGTGACTTGGTACTTGTGAACAGACGTGGCCTCTGTGTGTGTGTGTGTGTGTGTGTGTGTGTATTTACATGTGTGTTCTGAGGCAAAGTAGCTGGCCTGTGTCGTTAGACCAGAACAGTTAGACGCAAAACAAAGCTTGCAATCGTCCTGTGTCCTTTGGTCCCCTTTCCTTGCTCCTGTCTTCTTCATCCCCCAACCCCCCCACCCACCATGAAGAAAACTTTGCAAGGCCTCAGCAGAAGCTGTGTGACTGGAAATTATAGCTGTTCCAGCTGCTGGCTCTAGTTTCTGGGCTGTGTTTGGCCTTGGTCAGCATTACACACCACCATCCCATCAAGAGGGGTAGGAACAACTGTCTAGATGATCACTCTAGAATCCTGTCTCCTGTAGAAAGAGAAATCCAAGGACTTCAAAAACCATGTGATCAAGTACCTTGAGACACTCCTGTCCTCACAGCAGCAGGTATGTACATTATGCATGACTGTCCTCCTCTGCCTGCTCCAGAGGCCAGCTGCCTTCTGTGGACTTTGGTCACAGGATGGGATGGGCTGGCCCTATTGCTCTAACGTGGAACATCTAACAGGGTCTTTTGCTAAGCAGGATTGCCCAAATCTATAAGAAGTTAGTTTTTAAGGACAAACCCCACCTCTCCCTATAACCCCGTGGTACCACCTAACCCTCTTTTTTTTTTTTTTAAGATTTAATTTATTTATTTGACAGATCACAAGCAGGCAGAGAGGCAGGCAGAGAGAGAGGAGGGGAAGCAGGCTTCCCGCTGAGGAGAGAGCACGATGTGAGGCTCAATCCCAGGACCCTGGGATCATGACCTGGGCCAAAGGCAGAGGCTTTAACCCACTGAGCCACCCAGGTGCCCCTCACCTAACCCTCTTAAGGCTCAGGCCCCAGTCTGTGTGGTGGACAGTGGGCCCCATTGTAAGGAGTTAACTGAGCTGGGCAAAGCCATGGCCCCTGCAACGGTACTTCCTCCAGGGCAGAACCATGACTGTCTTTAGTGATTTCCCTTGCACTTGATGCTTTCTCTCAGTCCAGAGACAGGTAAGGGCAGTGAGGCTTGCTGGCCAGTCTGGCCCAGGGTCCACTTAGCCTAGCCATCTCCCCCGCTTGGCCTGAGCTCCAGCCTCCCTTTAGGTGGCTCAGGTGTCTGGGGGAGTGCCGAGGCACTGTGCTTGCTCCCCTCCCAGGCTCAGCCTCTGGCTCTGCTACCACCAACTAGGTGGGGGCACTTGCTTACTGTCCCCACTTCTTTGCAGCTGGCAAAGTACTGGGAAGCCTTCCTTCCTGAGGCAAAGGCCATCTCCTAATGGACCAAGGACATCAGAACCCACCTGCCTGACGCTGCCTTTTTATACACTGTCCTCCACCTCTGCTGGACTCCAATGATGCATCCTGCCTAGCCTGGACCTGACCCTTTCCTCCCTGTCCCCACGACCAACCTGTCCCCATTCTAACCGTTACTTCATTTAGCTTCCATATATATTTTCTTACCTGAGAGAATAGTTTGTTGTTTTAAGCAGAAGACCCACACTAGGTGGTGGAGTTAGGGGATGGGGTGGAGTATTGATATAAATATATAAATACAAATGTATATTTTTCAGGATGTGGTTAGGAACTGGGAATAACGTTTTCTGTTACTCCTGATGGTGCCATGAAAAGATTATGTAATAAAATATTTTAAAATCAGATTACATGACTCAGAATGGTGGTGCTTTTTGCTTTAGGCGGGGGAGCAGTTGGGAAGCAGGTCCGGAATGCTCTGAACCAAGAAGTTACCCAGGTATAGAGTAAGTTTCTCTCCATAGGAGTTTACAAGCTTTTGCTGATGCGTCCCTATGGAGCTAGGATTTCTTTTTTTTTTTTTCCTACCTACCTCAGGTACCTGCTCTGAGGGTCTCTTAATCTGTTTAATTTTTATTCCAACTTCTTTAGGGAAGGAGTTGTAAAGACCTTTCTCACAGTAAGAGAGGCAAAATGGGTTCTCCTACAGAGGAGGCCGATGATATCTTTTATTCCTGCTGTTTCTTTTAGCTGCCCAGGTCTCTCTGAATCTTGCACTTTGATAGCAGTCTTGTGTTCTAAACTTCTTTTTGCCACATCTTCAGTAGATGGATTCATGTGAAAAGTGTAAAGGGGTGATAAGGACTTAACACTTTATCTCCACTGATGACAGAGCCAGGTATTCTGCCTCTATAGATAGGATGATCCAAGAGTTCCTAAATTTTTTGAGATTCCAAGAAGCTTTACTGTCTGTTCCAGGAGGAAGCATGCCAACAAGAGGCCAGGTGTTGTCCACACAGGCCAAGGGCATTCTAAGGGGTCTCTGTCCTGGCCTGGCCAGGGGGGCTCTAGTCTCCACTGCACTGTTCCTGGGCTTCCCCTCAGCTGTGTCCACAGCTGCTAAAACTGGCTGCTCAGAGTAGACCGTGGAGCTGCTCAGCGGGGCAGGGTTGGCGGACTGCCTGCTGTGTAACCTCGCCACTCCCGGGCCCCAGCCCCAGCCCCAGAGATGCCTCTCTCTGAGGGCGCTCCACACCTGCTCTGTTAGTTCTCCTTGGTGGGTGCTCAAGGTTTGGGGAGGGCCAGCCTGAGGCAAGAGAATGCCCTCAATACCACTGCTTTCCAGTACAACAGGCTGGAGAGTGGGGGATACGGGGTTGAGGGGTGGGATGCAGTGCTGGCAAGTATCTTTTTCAACTGGTTGATTTTTTTGGAAAAAGTCACTCAACCTTTCCTACCCTCCAGTATCCTTATTACCATCCTTGATTTTATCCTGCCAGTTTGTCTTGTGTGTTCGTTTTTGCCTAGTTGTAATAATATACACAAAATATTTTGCATCCCGCTTTTATCACTCGGCACTGTATATTTTATAAGCATTTCTTCTATATTGTTATATATCTTCAGAAACTTCAAGTAATTTTGAGGCTTCCACAGAGCGACTGTACCATAATTCTGAGTCATCTCCTGTTGGATTCTTAGTTGTTTGGTAAACTTTAAATTTTTTATATTTCACAATTTATATTTTATTAGTGGTAAACTTTAAATTTTAATAGAATTTCAGCCTTATAGAAGAGTTACAGGCTATCACAAAGAACTCCCATATATACTTTACCCAAATTTACTGAGTCTTTACATTTTACCTTATTTGCTTTATGACTTAGATTATCTATATTTATATATTGTATTTTCTGAAGCATTTGAAAGTAAGTTGCAGACATTGTGCCTCTTTACCACAAAATCTTTAGTATGTATTTCCTTAAGAACGAGGATGCTCTCTCAGAACTTAAAGCCATAAGTACAGTTATCCAAATCAGGAAGTTGAACGCTGAAATGATACTGTGATATAAGCCATGGTCCATATTTAAATTTCATCACTTATCCCGGTAATGTCCTTTAGAGCGATGCCCTTTATCCTGGTGCAGGATCGTGTATTACATTTACTTGTAACACATAATTACACGTGTGTGTCTCTCAATCCAGAAGAACTTCACAGCCTTTGAGTCATTGCTTTTCCTTACCTTGGCATTTGTGAAGAAGACAGGCCAGGTATTTGTAGTATATTCCTCAGTTTGGATTGGCCTCATGGTTCCATATGACTAGATTAGGGTTTTGCAGTCAGGCAGGAACATCACAGAAGTGGTGCATCCTCAGTGAATTTTAAGTTGTCATACGATGTCCCATTGAGCTGAGGTAACTCTGATCCCTTGGTTACTATTTTCCCTTTTGTAATTAACAAGGAATTTGTGAGGAGATACTTTGAGATCCTGTAAATATTTTGTTCCTTGTCCATTGTGCTTTTCTTTTTTTCTTTTTTTTTTAATTTTTAAAAAAGATTTTATTTATTTATTTGACAGAGAGAGAGATCACAAGTAGGCAGAGAAGGGGCTGAAGCAGGCTCCCTGCTGAGCACAGAGCCTGATGCAGGGCTCCATCCAGGGACCCTGAGATCATGACCTGAGCCCAAGGCAGAGGCTTTAACCCACTGAGCCACCCAAGCACCCCCATTGTGCTTTTCTAAGTCCATAATCTGCATTTCCTGATTGGCACTCTACTAAAGAAAAGCATCCTTTCTCCTGACTTAATCATCTATGTGTTTATCAGGATGGATGAATGGATTCCTATTTTTCTCAGAGTTGCAAGCCATTGCTTTTATTTACTTTGATTCTCAAATCATTCCTGATTTCTGGGAGGGTCCTGTGCCTTTTTAACCTGTCTCCTTCATTTCTGAGCACTTTTATTACTTTCTGGAATCATAAAATGTTTCTGCTTCTCTTGTATCTTCCTTGCCTGAGCCCTGGAATCAGCCATTTCTCCATGGAATCTTGGATTTCTTTTGATGGAGGCTTATATTTAGAAACCAAGGTCTAGGTGCTAAGAGTGCTCATTGCTCCTGCAGTGTCATTGCTTCTAGGCTCTTGGTGGCCAGAGCAAGAAAATAAGGAAGGATAAAGATGTATAGCAATAGTGAGAGAGAGAGAGAGATGGCATAAAGAATTAGATACTAGAAATCATGAACTCTCAGGGATACTTCCAGTCTAGCCCCATTGGGTTTATCCTAGTCTTCCTTTTCTGTGTTTGTTAAGTCTCTTCTTTTTTTTTTTTTTTAAAGATTTTATTTATTTATTTGACAGAGATCACAAGCAGGCAGACAGGCAGGCAGAGAGAGGGAGAGGAGGAAGCAGGCTCCCTGCAGAGCAGAGAGCCCGATGCGGGACTCGATCCCAGGAGTCAACCCACTGAGCCACCCATGCGCCCTGTTAAGTCTCTTCTAAAGAAACTTAATTTTAAAACTCTCCTTGCAAAAAATAAAATAAAATAAAATAAAACTCTCCTTGCTTTGTTATCCAGTGATCCAATGATCATCTTGATGAAGGTTATTTTTATCATTTCCTTGGGATAGATTCTCTGATTTCAGAACTTCCTCATCAGCCTCTGGCATCCAAGGCTGACAGGGCCCCTGCATTTCTGTATAGAGCTTGGAGACATGGGAATTGCAAAGGCAGGTTAGGCCTACTGAGCCCAAAGGCCAGCACAACTGTACAAAAGGAGTCATTCTATCTGGGGAGTCAGGAAGAAGAAATTTGTAGAGAAGAGGATGCTTGAACCATGTCTTAAAGGTGAAGAGGTGTTCGCCCCTTCTGCTGGGACCATTCTGCCTCCCTGTCTCCTGACAGTGGGAAGTAGGCACATGTAGGGAAATGCAAGTGGCTCAGCATGGCCAGAGTCAAGTCCATGGGCAGCCTGCAGAGAGTGATGAGCAGGAAGCAGACTGTACTACTTGGTACGACTTGCGAGTACGACTTGCAAGTATGACTTGGGAGGTGTGTGGAATGTTACCCCGAAGTGTGGGGAGCCATAGAGGGGACTTAAGCAGGAAATAACAGATAACACGGTCACATTAGAAGGTGTGAGACTGGAAGCAAGGGGAGCAGCCAGGCTCATCGCAACCAAGCAGATTGCTGAGGAGGGCAGAAGGAATGGTCTT
Source organism: Neogale vison (assembly GCF_020171115.1). Classification (NCBI taxonomy): domain Eukaryota; kingdom Metazoa; phylum Chordata; class Mammalia; order Carnivora; family Mustelidae; genus Neogale; species Neogale vison. The sequence continues at coordinate 105,772,948 of NC_058103.1, forward strand.
GGAGCTCTGGGGAGAGGCTCAGGAGGTGGACATGGACCCAGCATCTGGTCACCGATGAGAGGCTTGAGGGAGGGTAGCGATAGCCAGACCTGCAGGTTTCTGGCTGGGATTTGGGGTTATGGTAAAGCCCTTCATGACACAGGTAACACAGGCGGCCAAGTAGGTTTGGAACAGATGGGAGCAGAACAGGGAGGACAGTAGGTGCTGACCATGTCCTATAGTGTAAGAGGCTCCACCGAATGGGAAGGGAGGCCCATGCTGAGAGGTGGGAGAGAGAGGGCGTGAAAGGAGCCTTAATTAAAGGTGGGTCACACGTAGCGTGTTAATAAATTCAGAAGAGAGAAAGGGAATCACCATCAAAGCCATGTCTGGGAGAAAATGCACAGAGTAAGGAGCCTCACTGCCGTTCAAGGAGGCGAGGAAGGGTGGGGAAGAAAGATACAGTGGGCCAGAGAGTAAATATCTCTGAATATTTACCTGCCTGATTATTATCTGCCTGATAATTATGACATTCTCAAATAGGGATATTTTGTTTTCCTACTTTGAGTCAAGTGGTTTAGAGAAGTGTGGAGGTAAGTCTACATTTCCCCCATTTTCCTTGTGTTATTCCCCCTAAGAATCTCTGGGCTCCAGAGTCTTGAGGATGAGGACTTTGAGCTAGAGGGATCCCAACATTCAATATGAATAGTGACAGAATAAGTGAGAAGTAGGAATGATAGTGTCACACATAGGTATTTGTAACTTTGAGCTCTTTCCAGAAGACTTGCATTCCGGGGCACCAGGCTGGCTCAGCTGGTGGAGCATGCGATCCTTAGGGTTGTGAGTTCAAGCCCCATGTTGGACATGGAGTCTACTTAAAATTTAAAAAAGATTAAATAGACGTGCATCCTGAGTGCATCTGTAGCTGGGAACCCTAAAGAAAAGAAAGAATGCCTTTGCAGCTCAAAGTTGAAAAACAGGGAGATGATGATAAAATCTGCTAAGGGTGGGACTGGGAACTGATTGAGGAGAGAGCAATGAGTGTCCATTGCTGAACGTGCTGGGAGCCCACATGGGAGTGGAAATCATGGCTTGTGAGGGGCATCAGGCCCAAGGTGGTGGGATTTCCCCACAGCAGCCTAGGGAAACAGGAGGGAAGAGGAAAATGATGATCCCTCCCACAGCAAAGAAGAGCAGACCTTTGCTGCAATTGGCATGCACTTAAACCGAACGCTTTATCTTTGGAGACACTGGCTTCGATTTTCTGCTCCACGCTTGCAGAGAGTTGGGCCTGAGCTGAGCCTTAGAAACGGGTAAGAGCCACTCACCCCTGTCTTCTGGCTGGGGGGTGGGGTAAAGTGTGTCTGTCATCTGCCAGTGTCTTACAACGCCGGATATGTGGTTGATGATGGCTTTCTCTGCCAAATAGTCAGCTCTCTGAAGTGGTAAGTCTTTATAATTCCGTGGTCCCCAACAAAGATTTGGGCTTAAAAGATTTGCCAAATAGCTAAATGTTGAATCATCTCCAACTCCGGATTCTCCCAACTGGCATTCACAGCCTTCCCTGAGAGGCCACCGCTCACCTTTCCTGTTTATCTCCTAGTGCTTCACAACAATACCAACACCTCACAGAAACTGCCTCCAAACAAGCTCTTTCCTTTGGCACTTCCATGCAGCCCCAGGAGACTTTTATTAATGGTGGGCTTTGTACCTGATGCCCTCTGTCTCCATTCCCATCCCTCTCTTCAGTCTCAGAATTACACCTGTCTGAATGGGAGTTTAATTAGAGATGGAGGGCACAGGCGAATGTGTCAGAACATTCATGGGGGATTCCCGTAGACACATCTAGAAACCAAGTTCGTGAAGATGACTGTGGAAAGGTGCCCATCTTAGCATTATTTATGGTTGTAAAAACCGAAATCAATCTAAATGTACAGCAGGAAGGGATTAACTGAATTATGGTACATTTGGATATTATATAGTCATTGGAGATGATACATAGCTATATCCATTGACAAGAAAAACTTTTTTTTTTTAAAGATTTCATTTATTTATTTCACAGACAGAGATCACAAGTAGAGAGAGAGGAGGAAGCAGGCTCCCCACTGAACAGAGAGCCCGATGCGGGGCTCGATCCCAGGACCCTGGGATCATGACCTGAGCTGAAGGCAGAGGCTTTAACCCACTGAGCCACCCAGGCGCTCCAAGAAAAACACTTTTAAGTGAAAAAATAGGTTATAGAATTACATGTATAGCATCATCTACCTTTATACAAAACTATATGTATTTGAGAAGGATGTTGATTGAACGGTTATCTACAGTTGCCTAGTGGGATGGAATTTTGCATTATTTAAAATTTTTATACCATTTTGTGTTGCTTGGAATTTCTATGTATTACTTTTATAATCATAAAAATTAAAGTGTTTTCATTACAGGAAAACAACTCCGTGCATCCTTCGAGGCCTACTTTATATGTACATTCTCCAGGAAGCTTTCCTTGACCCACTCACCGCTCTACCCCCAGACTGGAAGGGCAGCTCTACCTCCTTTGTAGCCCATTGTCATCCTCTTAAACCTCTGCTCTTTCTCACTCTTGTGTGCAGTAGATCATCTGAGATCTAATCAATCTGAGATGTTCTCATTAGCCTCTGGGGCTCGGAACTCCTTAAGATCATGGACTGTGTTGTTCCTACCCATCTCCATGTTCACCCACAAAGGCAGCCTAAGGGGGCAATGGCTGCCATTCAGCTCTGGCAATTATTGTTTTATGAGCTTGTAGGCCCAGATCTTGGGGTTTTTGAAGAGACCCAGAAATTAACCTGATATGTTTTTGGCAGGAATGGTGCTTAAGGAGGGGGTGCCTGCAGGCTCAGGGATAATCACCACCTGCCCCATGCTTGCCCTAGACAGGATTCCTCCCCTTTGTCCTTGTCTGTTATGGGAATGCCCCTCTGGCTGGGATGACCAGACCTCGGGAGCAGAAAACACCCCTCACCCTCAAGGCTGCCTGGAGGGAGCCAGCTGCTCAGCCTCCAACGGATGCACTTTGGGTCCAGAAAAACCACAGAAAACCACTGTCCCATCTGAGTTAGGGCACCTTTCCCTCCAGGGATGTAACCATTGTTTCCTAATGACTGCCCCCTCCTAGCTTCAGAGCTCTCAGCTTCTTCCTCTTCCATTTTGAGTGGCAGCGGTGGTGACCGCAGGGACCCAACCAGCAAGTCTCCTGGCAGCCTCACCAGAAATAATGATAAGGCACCTGGGAGGCAGGAACCCGCGTGGGGGCAGGGTAATCTCTTGCCACCGTTGAGCCTGGTGATAGGAGATGTCACATGTTAAAGGCCTACTCTGTGCCTTTGGGCTTTGAAATGTCTTTTTTTTTTTTCCATCATATTTTATTTGTTTTCAGTGTTGCAGCATTCATTGTTTATGCACCACACCCAGTGCTCCATGCAATACGTGCCCTCCGTAATACCCACCACTTAAACATCTCTACTAGTATCAGGAACTTCCAGATGGGCATCACTCTCTGCATTAAAAGACTGAGGCTTGGGCGCCTGGGTGGCTCAGTGGGTTAAGCCGCTGCCTTCGGCTCAGGTCATGATCTCAGGGTCCTGGGATCGAGTCCCGCATCGGGCTCTCTGCTCAGCGGGGAGCCTGCTTCCCTCTCTCTCTCTGCCTGCCTCTCTGTCTACTGTGAACTCTCTCTGTCAAATAAATAAATAAAATCTTTAAAAAAAAAAAAAGACTGAGGCTTGGAGACCTGAAGCAGCTTGCTCAGGCTCATCACCACCTCCATGTCCCTCTCCTTCTCTGTCCCGCCCCCCCACGCTCAGAAGGAAGACCTGAACCCAATCTGCTTGACTCAGCTTGTCTGCCACACCATGTTGCACATGTTCTAGGCAGGGATGGACAGGAGGAACCTAGATAATAATGAACTAAGTTGTTCTTTTAAAGACCAAAGGAAGCCACACTAGACCTGTTAAGGACATGTTGCCCACCTGACTTCTGAAAGGCATATGAACTTCTCTGACCTCTGTGAGGTAGTCTCTCCCCAGACGTGCACAGCGTGTGGCCCAGTTGGGGAGCAGGAGCAGAAGCTGGAACACAGGGCAGCAACTTGGGTGAGTACCCCGGGGACCATTAGTGGCAGAGACGAAAATCTCCACTTGCTGAGAAACCACAAACAGCACCCAGAGCTAGAGTGCGAGGTGAGAGCATCTCGGTCCCAGACCTCAGGGCCTAGGGCTGCGGCCCCTCCCAGCCTTTGGTCTGGCTTTCCTCTTGGCCTCAGTGCTTGGACCCACAACTCTTCACAAGAAACCCCTGTGACCTGAGGATTCCTGAGCCCATCTTCATTCTGGAACCTGAGCACTGGGCACACCAGAAGGGCCGACTGGTTGGTCCCCTGACATAATCATTCTAACTAAGGGGTGTTGGGAGTTGTTGTAGCACCAGAACAATCTCCCTGGGAAGCTGAGCTGTGCAGCCTTCAAGGCCTCTGCCAGTGCCCCCTCCAGACCTGGGTGGTGTCTGATGCATCTGAGCTGTCCTTGTCATCTGGACAGGGGGAAGGGATGCCTAGTAGTGACACTGTTGGCTGGAACCCTAGGGCTGGAGCCTTTGTGTCCTCTGAGAAGCAGCTACCCTCAAACTTTGCTTTTGGGGCTGTGGCAGGACATGCTCGCTGGTGAAAGGTGCTCTCCTAACATAACCAACTCCAGGGCTGGCTTCCCCTTCCTCACACCTCCATTTCCTCACCTGTAAAATGAAGAGTTTAGACTCCTCTATAATTTAAGATGTTTTAGCAGCACTACTATTTTTTTAGACATCTACACCAAAATCCAGTATGCAAAACATAAAGGTATGGTGTTTTGTTTTATTAAAGATGTACCCATTAGGGGGTGCCTGGGTGGCTCAGTCGGTTAAGCATCTGACAGGCTCAGACCATGATCCCAGAGTCCTGGGATCCAACACCCGCCCCCACTCCCACCCTCCCGCCCGAGCTCCATCGGGCCTCTGCTTAGGTGGGAGTCTTCTTCTCCCTCTCCCTCTGACTCCACTCATGTTCTCTCTCTCTCTCTCTCTCTCAAATAAAATCTTAAAATAATTCTTTAAGAAAAAAAAAAATGTACCTGTTAGAAAGGCAATTAGTAAGAACTGGGAGGCCATAAAGATGAAAGGGGTCATTGCTGATTTTTACAGCAAGCTCTGCTCCCAATTTATTCTGTCGTTTTTTGGTTGTACAATATCAACAAAAATCGGGATTTAAAAAAAAAGATTTTATTATTTATTTGACACAGAGAGAGAGAGAGCACAAGCAGGGGGGCCAGCAGAGAGAGATGGAGAAGCCGACTCCCCACTGAGCAGGGAGCCCTGATATACAGGGCTGCATGCCAGGACGCTGGGATCTTGATCTGAGTTGAAGGCAGACGCTTAACTGACTGAGTCACCCAGGCACCCCAAAATCAGGAAAATTCTGATCACTGAGTAGTTAAAAACTCATTTTTTAACTTAACCTTGCAATCTCAGGATACTGAAAGAGGAAGAGTAAAGCTTATTTGTGTTGTTTCAAAGTTGAATCAGCAATGTATTATTAGGATGAATCCTATTGTAATTGCCCGTATCCTAATGTTGTAACCTACAAAAACAGCAAATTCCTATAATTCAGTAAATAATAAAAGCTAACATTAATTTACTATGTGCCAGGCCCCAGCTAAATGTTTTGGAAGCATGATGTCTTTCAGCCCACACCCAACGCTCCGCCGTGCAGATAAGGACCTTGAGGCAGGGAGCTGTCGGAGCTTGTCCAGATGACCAGAGCCTCCGCGGTGAAGGGATCTGGCGGGCGCGGGTTGCGGGGGCTGGGCCCCCTCGGGCTAGTCCGCCTCCGCCTCCTCCGGCTGCCTGAAGGAAAGAATCCAGCCTCTGTGCCCTGCGGCGCCCACCAGCCCAGGAGCTGTTTGTTTTCTTAAAGGGCTTAGCCAGCTCCTGAGCAGCCGCGGCTCTGCAGAAGTCGGATCCGTGAAAGGGGCTTTGTGTGCCGGCTGCGGAGGGTCTCGGAGAGCCAGGGCCCAGCCGGGGCGGCAGCTGCGGTCCAGCCCACCTGCGCGGTCCCCAGAAGGGGCCGGGGAGGGGACGCTTGTACCCAGGGCCCTCGCTGCCTCCTGCTTGGCGGTGACCCTCCTCCCCAGTGGCCCGGTGTGGGAGGCAAGAGACTGGTGCCTACAACGCGGCCCCTAACCCAGGAGCAGCCGCAGCGCTCCGGGCGGTTGTGGGAACCGCCCACGATCTCAGAAAATGGACTCAGAGCCCTCTTTGCGATTCAACAGGCCTTGTAGGTGATGCTGCTGCTGCTGCCTTTGGAGGCCTGAGAACCACTGCTCTGTGATCTGATCTGGAAATACTGGGGCCAAGAAACTAGGGCTTTTCAGCCCCTTTCTCCCAGAAACTTGGAAATGAAATTCATGTGTTAGAGAGTTAGTGCAGTTAAACTCATTCTAAAAACAGCAGTCACTTTGAAGGTCCACACACCCCTCATAGAGTGTGAGGAACTTAGCTCCGTGCTCATCTACCGAGCTGGCCTGAGCTTAAAGTCTACAGAAAATAAGCTTTTCCCTTGATTGTAATATGGGCTTTGGAGTCCACAGTATGTCATATGTGCCTCTTTACAGGAAAATATTCTCCAGAACTGATCTCCCCAGAGACATCCTAAAATATCTCCAGGCCAAAGATCTTGTCTTTATTCATTTGACTCTTCACTCATGTGTGGAACACGGTGGAATTAGGAGCTGCCGGTTTACTACCAGATGTTTTACAAGTCAGTTGCCTCTAACTAATCTCCCTGTAAACTGGTGATGAAACTCCATCAGTTTGAGGTTTCTCAGGAACACCTGAGTATTAAGCAAATAAATAAGGTGGACGACAATCTGCGGGGAGCGAGAGGTGTCCAGCTCTGAAAATAACCCCTCACAGGCCTTCCTCTAACTCCTCCCTCCTGCCTCTCTCCCAGGCCTTCCCTCTGCTCCCAGCCTCTTCCCAACATCTTCTTCTCATTCATTCATGGAGGCTTTCAACCCACAAATGTTTTTTTGAGTATCTCCTACATTCTTGGCACCATGGCAGCAGACTCTGACAAGACCAGGTCCCTGGCCCGATGGCAATGAAAGCCTGGGGCAAAGTTGGGAGAACCAGGGAGGCACACAATAACCAAACATTATATAATGGAAGACAGGGTGAAAGGATAGTGGTGAGGTAAGGGGTCAGGAAGGAAGGTCTCTTTGAGGAGGTTTAAGGCTAAGAATTTCAGTTTTTAGGTTAAGCCCACCAGGTAGGTAAGGAGTCAGGGAAGAGTGTTCCAGGGAGAGAAAACAGCGAGCGCAAAGGCCCTGAGGCAAGAAAGAGCTTGTTGGGTTTGAAGAACTAGAAGGTCACTGTGGCTGGAGCTGGTACACGAAAAGGAAGGAAAGGAGATGAGATGAGAGATGGAGGCAGGGCTGGGTCACTCAGAGCTCTGTAGACTGTGGTAGGGAGGGTGGGTTTTGTTCTTAGTATAACGGGAAGCCTTCTGAAGGCTTGAGGCAATGCCTTGATGGTGGTTTGTTCTAATTAGAGAATGGACCTTATATGAGAAAGGGAGGCAAGGGAGAACAGGGAGATCCGTTAGGAAATGTAGCTGTTTTCTGGGTGGTAGGATCAGAGACAGAGGGTGGTCATTAGGACAGGTGACCAAGAAGTTTAGAGGTCTTAGGGTCCTGGGAGAGGATTCCCTGGTAAGTAGACAAGGAGAACAGGGTCTCTAAGTGATGGCGCTCCAAAGTGCAAGGGAAGAAATGAAACCCCACCACTTCTGTTCATAATGGGTCGTTTCCCTTGCGGGAAGTTTCAGCTTCCTGATTCTGGGGCTCTTGTGTGATGGAATTTGGGAGAAGAACATGTGGTACATAGTATTGGTGAGACCTGCTTGCGTTCTTTGGGGTCATCCTCTCAGCCTCTCTCTGAGAGCAGAGCTGAGGGTGGGGGATGGGGGGAGACTTTCTGCTCCAGCTCAGAAGCCCCTCTGCACTAGCAGGGGAGGAGTGAGTCAGTGGTCCCCCAATCACCAGCCTCTACCCCTAAGACAGGTGCTCTTGCTTCCTCCTTCCCACCACAAGTCCTCCAGCCTGCCCAGACCTTTGTTGGGAGAAGTCAGAGGAGTCCTGAATGGGACTCTGCTGAATGGGACAGCTCCCTTAGGGCTGAAATGTAGGGTGCTCAGTGGGGGAGTAGAGGCCCTTTTTAGCCCAAGGGTGAGAGATTTCTGGATTAAATCCTGCCCCATACCCAGGAAGGCCTTGTCTGAGGGGGTGAGCAAGAACAGCCTAGTGCTCTCTCCCATAGTCCCTCTTCCCTGTCTGTTGCCCTGTACAAAGACACCACCCACCTCTGCCTCCAGGACAAGCCCACAAGCTGCCATCTTCTCAACACCTGCTCTGCTGAGGGGCACCTAAGTTTTTATACATCTAAGTTTTTATACGCTCTCCTGAGGGAGCCCTATAATCCCAATTTTGCAGATGAGAACAGGTCTACACAGTTCAGGAAAGCCAAGCTATCTGTCCCCGAGAGCAGAGCCCAGGGCCCTAAACTGCTTCTTCCTGGCAAATTGGACCTGAAGCAGATTGGGGCTGAAAGATAAATGAATGGATGAAAAAAAAAAATAAATGAATGTAAGGGCTCATGGATGCTGGGAGAGGCAGACATCAAAGCCAAATTGTCCAAGCCTTCCCAGGTGAGGTCTTGTTCCCAGGGTCCAGGTGAAAAGTGGCGGGAAGGGGATGGGGGACAGCCTGGTCCCGGGAACGGGTGTGAGGACGCAAAAAATATCCTTGATTGGCCCCCAAGGTAGGCGCCAAGGTTTGGGCCTTGCATCCCTCCCTGTCCAGCGCCCACAGACCCTAGTCGTTACTAGGCGCTCAATAAAGAGCAGATGAAATTTTGGCTCATCAGAGTTCCTGGCAGTCTGCGGCTACTCAGTAAATATTGACAATTGATAATTGTCCGACGAAGGGTCCCCACCTGCGGCCCACTAGGCTCAGGGGGCGGTGCTTGGCCCCCGCCTCCTCCGCGCGGTGCCTAATCGGCCCCTCGCAGGACCCGGCAGCGCGAGGGAACGCCCGGGGCGGGGCCAATTTGGGGAGGGGCCTGATCGAGGGGGCGGGCCCGGTGCGGCCCGCCGGGGTCTGCGGTGTGAGCTGGGTTAGGTCTTGCTTGCTGCTTCCCGCTCGGAGGGGCTGGAGCCGGGGTGCGGATGCTGGAAGTTCACATCCCGTCGGTGGGACCCGAGGATCCCAGGCAGAGCCCAGAGAAAGGCCACATGGTGAGCTGGGACACTGGCTGGGAAGGGGCATGGGACCCGCCGCATTTCCCCGCGCCGAGCGTAGTGGGGATCCCGCGCCCGGGCTGGAGCATCCGAGTGCGGCGGGTCAGGCGGTCCAGAGACCGCCAGCCGAGGGTCTCGGGCCGCTTGGATTTGGCAGCTCCGTGGACGACGGTCCGGGTTCACGGGGGACTGCACGTAGCAGAGGGGCGGGTGCATCCTCCCCATCTCCCCAAGTGTGTGGGCAGCGTGGGAGGGTCCCCGGAGATTGGCGGGGCTCCCGGGCCGCTTTGTACCTTTGAGCGCGGGAGGGTGGGCGACTTGAGGCCGCGGGTCCTGTTGAGCCCTCCCGCTGGGCCTCACGCGCACCTGGCCGCCCGCCCGCGCCCGCCAGGTGTTCCGAGTGGAAGTGCTGTGCCGCGGGCGCAGGCACATCGTGCAGAGGCGCTACAGCGAGTTCCACGCGCTGCACAAGCGGGTGAGGCTGCGCCGCCGACCGACCGACCGACCCTGGCCCGGCTCCTGTCCAGCTCCTGGGAGACGGGCGGACGAACTGCGGCCCCAGCCTCTGCCACCCCCGTTACCGCCCCGCTCCCTCCGTCCTGGGCACAGACCTCCCTTCGGGATTCGGGGTGGATGCAGAGGGGCAGGGCCCAGCTTGTACCGTCAATGCCAGTCGCGTGATCGGCCATCCCTCGGGCGTTTGGGGGAGGATGGGGGGAGACTGGGTCCTGTCCCAACCATCACTCACTACGGTCTGCCCCGGGGTAGAGCCTGAAGTCTGGAAGTGGGGGCAGGGAGGACCGGGGGAGACTCTTGGGCGCAGTGAGCTTGAGGGCTCAAGCAGAATGCTGTGATGGCACCGCGGTAACCTTCTGGCAGATCAAGAAACTGTACAAAGTGCCCGACTTCCCCTCAAAACGCCTGCCTAACTGGAGGAGTAGAGGATTGGAGCAGCGGCGGCAGGGCTTGGAAGCCTATATCCAGGTGTGCAGGGGGCGCGCTCTGTTAATCCCCAGCCTGCTGGACCAATGGTATGGACCGGGGTGGGGTGGTGGTGTGCAGGTACAGGGAGTGAAGGAGACCCACTCTCCAGCATGCTGTGTACTACCCCAAGCCTCAATTTTCTGAACAGTCATGGGTCCAAACAGCTCTCTCTGTGTTGAGAGAACAGGATGAGGTAACACAGAGGCAGGTGGTTTCTGCTCAATGAAAGCTAGTTCTTGCTTTCCTCCAGGGTGAGAGCCTGGGCTACCGTTAATACTGAGGATTTGGGTGGGGACCCTTCTCCCTTTTCCCCACACAGTGATGCCAGATTCCAGGCCACGTTGGCTTCCTGGGCTTACGACCCATGGAGTCACCCAAGGCCCAGTGCTTAAAAGGTACCCAAGCTTGGTTTAATGCTCTGCTCGTTCTTGAAATTCTTGGTCATTTTAGAACCCCCACCCTCTCCATTTTGCACTGGGCTCTGTATGTTACACAGCAGGGTCTGATTACAGGTTCCCTCTGATCCCTCCAGGGTGTCCTGTACCTGAACCAGGATGTGCCCAAGGAGTTACTGGAATTCCTGAATCTTCGGCACTTCCCCACAGACTCTAAGGCCAGCAGCTGGGGGTGAGTGCCTCTGGGGACCATGGCCAGGCAAGAGAGAGGGGCCCCAGTGCTGGGGGCACAGGGTCTCTTTGCAGCAAGCAGGTGAGGAAAGGTTTTACTTACTTATTATTTTTAGATTATTTATTTGAGAGAGAGTATGAGAGGGGAGGTCAGAGGGAGGAGCTGACTCCCAGTAGAGATGGGAGCTGGAAGCCCAACTCAAATGCAGGGATCATGACCCCAACCAAAGGCAGTTGCTTAACCAACTGAGCCACCCAGGCGTGCCTTATTATTTATCTTTGAGGAAAGGTTATAGAGGCCAAGTCCTTTTTCTTCTTACAGCTGTCAGGCATGGGCCTGTTTCTTCTTTGAGACGTGACCTCCCTCATTAGCTTTCTTGGTGGTGGGGATAGAGTGGCTATTTTCTGGACAGTCTTGGTTACCCCAGCCACCTCCGGAACTGAGCTTGTTACAAATAGAAGCAGTGGTCCCCTGGGAGGTGAAGTGCTGGGCTTGCGTGTCTCCACCCCTTCCTCACGAGCGCGCCTGCCTCCCCCCACCCCCCTCACCAACCACAGCTCACAGCGCGTCTCCTCTTTTCAGCGCCCTGGGGGAGTTCCTGCCGAATGACAGCAGGCAAGTCAAAGCCCCTGTCGCCCCCTAGTGGCCGTGTGCCTGGAGGCGGCCTGAGGCTGTCAGGCCTGTCTTCCCAACTGCCGACTCCCACCCCCGCCCCCACCCTCAACCACCACCGGGGTTTCTGCTGGTGCCTCCTGAGTCCACTTACCACCCACCTTTTCCTTTTGGGGTCCCTAGTCTCTCCCCTGCCTCTCCCTCACTGTTCTGGACTCTTCCCTCCTAGCTCCCAGCTGCACCACCGGCCTGTCATCAGCTTCTACACGGATCCCTACATTTGCAGCCCATCCTCAGGTGAGGGGTGGGGGCTCAGACCTATAATCTGCTTGTAGGGCCTAGATGCCAGGATGGGAATCCAGGGTGAACCTGCCATTTTCAGCTCAGGACTTCAAGGCAGCATCTTGGGCCTACTGCCTGCCTTTGGGGCCATACCGTCCTGCTGCTCCTGTGGCCTGCTTTGTTTTCCTTCAGAAAGTGGACGTGGGGAGAGAAACTTGGCACTCCTGGTCTCCATTCCTCACCAGCCTGGCTTTACCAAGCTAATGTGAACAGAATGTAAGCAGGACATGCCAAGGCCTCATTTGGGATGGCCAGCTGTTCTAGGGCCTTGGCAGGGACCTCTATTCCTGAGGAGGGGGCTGAGCCTATGGGTTCAGAAGCTCACGTAACTACAGACCTGAGGCCAGGCCGGCCCTCCATCTTTTCTTCCCTTCCAGTCCCTTTGCTCCTATTTTCTTTCTGTCCCACAGAGCCTCTGCCCAACGTGGTGGTGAATGGTGTACTCCAGGGCCTCTACGGCTTCAGCAACAGGCCAGCTGAAGCTCAGCCAGAGGCACCTTGTCATCCTGCTCCTTTGCCAACGATGCCCTGACCAGCCCAGAGGCCTATGGGCCACCTGCCAGGACAGGCACATGCCTCAGTGTATGTGCCCCCTTCTCAGAGGAGGGGGGTCCCCCGGCCCAGACCCAGGACTTACCCACCCGAGGTGTCAGGGCAGGGACAACAGGGGATAAGGAATAAAGGGAGAAGTCCATTTAGAGGTAGGCAATGAAAAGGAAGAGGTGTATTTCTTCCCCTACACCAGAAGGGGGCAAGGGGCAAAAAGTGGCACCTTAGTGGCAAAGGTTAGAAGCAAGGAGCAAAAAGTTTCTGGTTGCTATTTGTGAGTAGTTATTGGGGAAGGAGGGTTCAGACCAGAGCCCCCGAACAGGGGACAGCACCCCCTGCCACAGGATCCCAGACATTCTGGGACAGGGACTTCAGCAGCTGTTGCAGGCCCAAGAATCCAGCCCACACAGTGATTATAAAAAAACCATCTTTTTTTTTTAATTGGTCAGCATTGGTAGGACTTTGTTACAAAACCAGGCCAGTAGGTAGGCCTGCGGAATGTGCGGGGAGGGGTCCACTCTGTCAGAGGCCAGCACTGGGGCCAGTGCAGCACGGAACCCTGCGGCAGCCGGTCTCCACCCAGGGGAAGGCAACAGGGCCGCACAGATGGTGGCTCAAAGGGAAGAGGTCCTGGGGGCCCTACTCCTTGGCGATGGCGAAGGGCTTCTCCACCTCGATCTTGCCACAGTCTGCAATCGTCACATCCTTCAGGGGCTTGTCCCGACTGTCAGTCTTGGTGCTCTCCACCTTCCGTACTACCTCCTGGGGAGGTAGAGCAGAGCGAGTCAGGAGGTCCACCCCTCAAAGGAGAAAGGCTCCAGAATCTGGCCGAGAAAATCTGCCCCCATGGCATGAAGAGCAGGCAAACCGTGGGGCCCCCAAAACCCTAATGGAATCCTAGCGAGGGAGACCCTAGCTGTAACATGAGGAAGCAGTAGTTTTGATCCTCTGCAGCGGGACTAGGCAGAGCTAAGGGAGAAGAGGAGGGGGGTGGCTGGGGAGTGGGCACCCAGTGGCCTCTCCGGGATGACAGTGTGTTCGGCTGGGTTCTGCACAACAGAGGGTAGTGCCAGCCTCTCACTGAGCAAGTGAAATAGAGGCTCCTGTCCTTGTGCAGGCCACAAAAATTGAGAACTTGGGGGCAGAGACACATAGGGTAGTTCCTGATTCCCTCCAGATTTGGACATAGGAACACTGGCAATCTATGGGTCCCTACTGGGAAAGGGATAAACTACATGGTGCCCCTGCCCATGAATGTCCATTTCCTGGGGAAGGCCACCCAGGTTTAGCCCCTGCCCCCCAAACTCACCATGCCTTCCAGAACTTTGCCGAATACCACGTGCTTGCCATCTAGCCAGGCTGTCTTCACCGTCGTGATAAAGAACTGGGAGCCATTGGTGTCTTTGCCTGCATTGGCCATGCTCACCCAGCCAGGCCCGTAGTGTTTCAGCTTGAAGTTCTCATCAGGAAAGCGTTCACCATAGATGCTCTTTCCTGGGAAGAAAGTAGAGCAAGGAGCTGAGCTGGCCCAAATCAAGCATCCTTTGGGGTGAGGATTCCAGGGACTCAACCTAACCTGTCTTTGGTCAGGCCAGGCTCCAGTGGATTATAAGGACATAAAAGCTGTTCACTTCCTTCCCTCTGGTCTCAGAGCCAAACCATGCTGACAGACCAAGTGGGGCATGAGGCCAGACTGATTTAGTGAACAGTTTATCCCACTGGTTACTTTGAGAACATAACTGAGTGGCTTTTAAATAAAGCAAAGATCAACAGCTACTCTTGGCTATGGCCGGAGAGGTCGGCCACAGGAACTCTGAAGTACTCTGGTATAGAGAGGTGCTCTGCAGAAGCAAAGAAAAGGACAGCTGTGGCTGATCAGCTTTTCTTTCTCAGAGCACAGAAAATAGATGAGTGGGGAGGGGCTGCCACTTGGGTTCTGGATAATCAAGCGCCTCTTACCACTAACACAAAATAAAACTGGGTGTTGATGTGTATAGTGTGTCTATCCACAAAGGATCTGAGGCCCAGGTACATGACGAAGGGAGCTGGGCAGACCCTGACACCATTTCAGAAATCCTCATACCTAAGTTCCCAGAGCTGCTTCTAGGAGAAATCCTGCCCTCTACTTTCTCCCTGTCTCCTCTTGGGAGATTCACAGTGTGCATTAGTGACTATAGGTCCTGGAAAAACCCAGTAACGAGCTACACTGTTTTACCCAACACCTTTCAAACTCACGTACAAAACCTGTACCTATTTGTGGGTCAAGTGCTGGCTCCTCTCCGTGAGAGTCTTACTTGTAAATCTCTGGCATTTGCAGGGTTTCTGCCAGAAACCCCCCACAGCTCCCTCCATGGCTCTGATCACTTTCCCAACTCCTATGGAATAACTCTTCGTTTTAAACTCAAAATATTTCATCATTTTTCCCTCCAGACTTCAGTTATTCTTTTGACAACTTTTCCTTTGCCCACTGTCCATGCAGCTCCCACCTGCATTATCTACTTCCTCTCCACTCCTGCCACCCCCACTGCAGTAGTGACTAATGCTCAGAGTGGGAACGATGTATGCTGGAGGACAGTCACGAGCAGTTTACACACAGAAACATGGCCCCATTATCCTCCCTCAAACTCCTTTGTGCCTAGGTCTTCCTCCCGTTCAAGCTCTCCGTGGATCCTCCCTCCACAGAGGACAAGGCCAGGCTCCTAGGCCTGGCCGCAGCCCAGCATGGGCTCCCCGTGTGGTGTGTGCTCTCCTTCCATCTCGGAACCCCACCTTCAGCCAAGCTCTTGCCATAGAACAGCAGTGGGTTCACCTGAGCCCCACCTCTTTGTCCAAGTTCTCCCGGGCCAGACCCTGCCCAGATCCTCCCTCACAAGCAAGAGGCCACTACTGACCAGCTTGGCCGGAGCGACTCCTCTGCTTGCTGGCACCCGGCAGTGGCCGACTTACCACGCACCAGGCAGCTACCCTGCAGCACCCCAGCTCTTCCCACTCTACACAAGAGGAAGGTGAAGTTCAAAGGACCCACTTGCCTGAGGTCACTAAGCACGAGGAAGGCAGACCTCACCCAAATGTGTCTGCCCCCATGCATACAGTGCTTTGTATCGCGTCTGCTCCCTCTCAGGCACTGTTGCCGATGGCCATCACTCACATTCCGTACTGTTCCATAGCTTCCATGTCCTGTTCCCCTGGCTCCTCCCACCTAGACGGTGAACAACCCAGCAAGAGCCTGACCTAGAGCCACTGACCCACGTGTTTCACTTTGCTCCCCACCCCCAGGGGGTACCTCAAGAAAAGTCACCAACGCTGTGGGCCCTGACCGGCAGGGGTGAGAGCCACATGACCCCCCACTCTTCTCCTTTATCCTGGGTCCCTGTACAAAGAAGGCCACAGCTGGTCCCCATGCGGGTGCTAGTCCTGCTTCTGGAGCTGGGAGAGGAGGAGGCTCGTCTGCTCAGCACAGTCCAGCCCTCCTAGCTTAAAGGCTGTACCAAGAGAGCCTGGTGCCCAGTGGGCCCGAGGTTACCTCCAGTGCCATCTCCCCGGGTAAAGTCTCCACCCTGGATCATGAAGTCCTTGATCACACGATGGAATTTGCTGTTTTTGTAGCCAAATCCTTTCTAAATAAGGGAAGGAGAAGATAAGAGGTCGCATGCTACACCAGGCAGATACTAGACCCTCCATGAACCCAGCCCACAGCTCCACCTCCCAGAAGAGACATCACTGACCAGATTCTTCATTCGACGTGCCAAGTGAGCAGTGACCAACAGGCCAGGCACAGAGCACACAGACCCAGGAGAGGCTAAGACTGCACACTCCTCAGCCTTTATACAATTCTACTTTACATGTCGTCTCCACCTTTCCCCCCTCATTTTCCTCTAATCGTAAGAACAGATGTAAGACGGGCCAAAAAACAACAGTTACCTGCTGAGTCACTGCAGGGTTGGAATACAGACATTTTTTTTCTCCGGTAATTTTTTTTTTTTAAGATTTATTTATTTGTCAGAGAGAGAGGGAGAGAGAGCGAGCACAGGCAGACAGAGAGGCAGGCAGAGGCAGAGGGAGAAGCAGGCTCCCTGCCGAGCAAGGAGCCCGATGTGGGACTCGATCCCAGGACGCTGAGATCATGACCTGAGCCGAAGGCAGCTGCTTAACCAACTGAGCCACCCAGGCGTCCCATTCTCTGGTAATTTTTTATTCTGATTCCAGTATAGTTAAGATACACCATTATATTAGTTTCAGGTGTACAATACAGTGACTAACAATGCTATATACATCACTCAGTGCTCATCCTGGTAAATGTGCTCTTTTTTTAAAAAATATTTTGCAGCAGTCTTTTTTCTTTTCAAATATTTTTATTTATTTATTTGACAGAGAGAGAGAGAGTGAGAGAGAGCGTGCGCCGATCACAAGTAGGCAGAGAGGCAGGCAGAGAGAGGGGGGGGAAGCAGGCTCCAAGCTGAGCAGAGAACCCGATGTGGGGCTCAATCCCAGGATGCTGAGATCAAGACCTGAGCTAAAGGCAGACCTGAGCTAAAGGCAAGACCTGAGCTAAAGGCTGAGCCACCCAGGTGCCCCTTGGTAAGTGTATTCTTAATCCCCACCACCTGTTTTAGAGTTAAGAGGAATACAAACTTTCTTAACAGGGCACTCCTGTTTCTTTAAAAACCTGGGAAGCTCTGGGCCCCTTACCCTTAAGAGAAAGTTCTGGTGCACAGGCCACAAACTAGTTTCCACAGATATGTTTTCCTTGATTACTGCAATGTCTTGAAATTGTTTTTTGCAGGGAGCCTGGGTGGCTCAGTTGTTAAGCATCTGCCTTCAGCTTGGGTCATGATACCAGGGTCCTGGGATGAAGCCCCACATCAGGCTCCCTGCTCAATGGGGAGCCTGCGTCTCCCTCTCCCACTCCTCCTGCTTGTATTCTCTCTCTCACTGTATCTCTAACAAATAAATAAACAAAATCTTAAAAAAAATTTTTTTCTCCAAAAAAAAAAAAAAAAAATCCGTTATTTCTGGATTTAGTTTAAAACCTCCAGAAGATACGATAATACCAGGTTCCCAGAGCCGCAGAGCAGCGGTCAGCTGCTGGTACTCGGTGAGGGTTACCGCTGTAGATGGGCCACTCTCTGCACTTCAGTTCGCTGCCAGCTTTACATGCCAATTTCACTTGAGTTCAACTACCTCTGTTCCAGCCACTTACCTCTCCCGTGGCCAAGGCCACAAAATTATCCACTGTTTTTGGAACTGTCTTTCCAAAGAGACCAATGACTACCCGGCCTATATCTTCATCTCCAATTCGCAGATCAAAGTACACCTGAGGAAGAAGACCATTTCAAACTCAGCCTTTTCGAAGGGGTCTTGCCAGAGAAGCCAGGGCCCAAGAAGTTACCATGAAGGTCGTACAGAAAAGAGCCCTATTTTGAGAACAGTAGTTCTGAACCGGATTAGGGTGGTAACAAAAACCCTATGAGAATCTAATGAAGGCTCCAGACACTTCTCCCAGAAAATGTCTGTTTGCACTCCCTTTAGACTATAGGGTAGCAAACAACCTTTAGTCTACATAAATAATGAGCGCAGAGTCTAGAAATGAACATCAAAAAACCGTAAGAGGGGAATTTAACTTCGTTAGCATCATGCAAGTCTGAACGAGACTGCTGTGCTTCGTAATTGCAAGTGGGTAACATCTGGCCTGAGTAAAGAAAAGGATTCCCAGTTTGCCAGACGTGATCCTTGACTATTTTCCCAGCGCTGAACGGTCTTCGCAAAGACTGCTCTGAGGCTGACAGTATCAGCCCCGGCTGCACATGCCGGGCGCCCACTCCTGGGTCAAAGCAGGGACTGGGGTGCCGGGGAGGGCCGGGTAGTCTCCGGTCTGAATGAGCAGAAAAGCCCGGACGCCAGGAAGCCACAGCCGGGAACCTAGGCAGAACCTGAGCCAAAGCCAAGGACGCCCAAGCCTGAGCTCCGGGAGCTTAAATGCCTCGGACACCGGTGACTTGCGGCTCCGAGGCCAGAACGCCGGCGACTGGGGGTGGGCTTCGCCAGGCAGGTCAGGAGAGGGGAGGACGGACCTTGACGGTGACTTTGGGCCCCTTCTTCTTCTCGTCGGCCGTGGAGGGACCTGGCAACAGCAGGAAGAAGACGGACCCCACGATGAGGGCGGCGGCAAAGAGGACCTTCATGTTCCGCTCAGAGAGGCGCAGCATCCACCGGGCAAAGAGAGCGCGGCCCCGGCAGCCGAGGGCCGGAAGAGGGTGGGGACGCGTTGGCGAGAGCACCGGCGCCACCACCGAGAGCGACTGAGGGGGGAAACCGGGGCTCCTGCCAGTCTCCTGGCAGGAGGTCGTCCCTATTTTCCCCCTCTGGATTGGCGCCGGGTAGTAGGGCCTTGCAGGGGGCGTGGCCCGGCCCGCCAGCAGGGCTGGCCGAGACGCGGGCTCGTGGGTGGTTGCCACGTTTCTGTGGCCCCATTGGCTCCCCACCTCGCCAGGGCCCACCAACAGGAAGAGGATCCCGGAAGGCGGCACCGCCCCGAAGAGCACGAGGATTGGGTCTCTGAGGAGACTACAAACCCCAGCATGCAGAGCGGCCACTCCCGTGATCAGTCTTGCCTTCGCAGAGGGTAGTTGTCTGTAGGGTTAGTTATGTTAGAAGGGCCGGGGACTGGAAGGAGCGACGGTTTGATGTTTTCCCACTTGGACCAGTCAAGCATTAGCCACCACTAGCTTGGGTTTAAGTATGGTAGCTTCCCAAAATTCGGGGCATACTTCTGCTCACCCAGATTTTTACCTTATACTGCGCCTTCTACTTGTCTTACTTCAGAACCTTTCCTTTTTGACTTAGTCCCTATCACTTTAGTACCTGTTTTTCTCTGGTCTTAGTGTACCAACTGCTGTATGTATGAGTCAGTGCACACTATTTTTGTATACTCTGGTTCTTAACTTCCTTTCTTTACCTATTTGCCCAAGTAAACTGTTTTTGTTTTGTTTTGTTTTGAAGTAGGCTCCACACCCAGCCTAGAGCCCAATACAGGCTTGGACTTCCGACCTTGAGATCAAGACCTGAGCTGAGATCAAGAGTAAGACACTCACCTGACTGAGCCACCCAGGCGCTGCCAACTAACCACTTTTTTTTGAGCAACGAACTGTGTTTGCATGTGTTGCACTTTTGTGTACATCTCCCCCAACACTCCTGCAGGGCTAAGTGTCCAACAAATATTGATTGCAATAGCATCATTAGCAGGGAGGTGGAAAATCATACATATATATATATATATATAATATATGATTATATATATAAAATCTTGATTATATAATTATATAATCTTTTTCTTAAAAGATTTTATTTATTTATTTAAAGATTTTTATTTATTTATTTGACAGAGAGAGATCACAAGTAGACGGAGAGGCAGGCAGAGAGAGAGAGAGGGAAGCAGGCTCCCTGCCAAGCAGAGAGCCCGATGCGGGACTCGATCCCAGGACCCTGAGATCATGACCTGAGCTGAAGGCAGCGGCTTAACC
The DNA here is from genome assembly GCF_020171115.1 of Neogale vison. Lineage (NCBI taxonomy): Eukaryota > Metazoa > Chordata > Mammalia > Carnivora > Mustelidae > Neogale > Neogale vison. The sequence continues at coordinate 105,792,919 of NC_058103.1, forward strand.
CACTGAGCCACCCAGGCGCCCAAGATTTTATTTATTTGACAGAGATCACAAGCAGGCAGACAGGCAGGCAGAGAGAGGAGGAAGCAGGCTCCCTGCTGAGCAGAGAGCCCGATGCGGGGCTCGATCCCAGGATCCTGAGATCATGACCCGAGCTGAAGGCAGCGGCTTAACCCACTGAGCCACCCAGGCGCCCCTATAATCATATAATCTTAATATAAGATTAAGATAATCTTAATATAAGATTATATAATTATATAATTAAGATTATATATAATATATAATTATTATATATGATAAATATATAATCTATATATTACATATATATAATCTATATATGTCCCTATATATATGTAATATATAGAAAAAAAAATATATATATATATATGAAATGGCCTCAGGTTCAGTTTTCTTGACACCTCCAGGTCAGGGATAGTTGTCAGATGCTCTCACACTTGTTCCTCTCTACCACATATACACTTCATCACTGGGAGTCTCACCCAGAAAAATAAAATTACACACATCTTTCTAAAATTTAGGCCTATGGGACGCCTGGGTGGCTCAGTTGGTTGGACGACTGCCTTCGGCTCAGGGCGTGATCCTGGAGTCCCGGGATCAAGTCCCACATCGGGCTCCCAGCTCCATGGGGAGTCTGCTTCGCTCTCTGACCTTCTCCTCGCTCATGCTCTCTCTCACTGTCTCTCTCTCTCAAATAAATAAATAAAATTAAAAAAAAAAAATAAATAAATAAAATTTAGGCCTATGACATTAAATGTCTTTAAACCAGTTTTCAAAGATTAATATGGAAATTCTAGGTCTTCACAGCCTGAATTATAGGTAGGAATTGTTCTGTTTCAATTAGCTGAACCTGCAATTTGGTCTCTTTATGAGGTCTGGGCCAAGCTTCCATAGGTGTCTCAGATAAACACACATGACATTTGCTGTTTCTAATCTTCACACCTCAATTCAGACCACCTCAATCTGGTAAAGGTTCTTCTAGGTAAAACTGCTGCACTGACAGGATTGATCTTCCAATATTTTTTTTTGGAAAAAAAAATCATTTTTTTGGTCAGGCCTCTTTTGCTGGTCTAATGCTAACCATAGCTACTGGGAAAAATGTTTACCAAACTATGTTTTCAAAGTACCCTTCTCCACATGAGGAGCTAATGCTAAAACAGCATAAAAGCAGCCTCCTCTGTACCTCCCCCACCGCTATGGAAAAGAAAAAAAAAAAGCCTGATGGATAAAATGTTCTAAATGTGAAGTTTTTCCTTTCATGATGAACTTAAAACATGTCTTCTGCTTACTTACCTGCCATTGAAAAAACACAAAATCATTAAGTAGTAATTTAGTAACAAAAATTGTAACTAGCCAATCATGCCGATTGACAGTTGATCTGTGGCTATATATACATATCATACACACACTTGTGATTTTATAATTGCACATCATAGTTTTATCCTCTTTCTTTAGTAGAGCAGAATAACAAAGCTATCTTCCTGATGTCCTACTACCCAAGATGTTCTACTACCTAAGAACCACAGGGATTCTGGAACCAGTGAGTGAGTCATGAATGTCCAAGTTCTGCCAGGAATATTTCAAGCGACTGACAGGATAGAGCAATGTTCAACCCAAAGGAATGAAGCAAGAATGCCAAAGTACCAGGCCTTATTTTCATTCATCAGCCCTGAGTCACATCTAAGTCACATCTTGGCTGGATTCTTCGTTACAAACCAACCAGGGGAAATTAAAACCAGACAAACCAACCAAGAAACCAAAGAAAATTAGTCAAGAAAGGTAAGACATTTTATTTTACATACAAAAAGGGTGCAAACTGAGTCCTTTCTTCCCCAAATTGGGGAAGAGGTATACTTAAAGATCACATTTGTGTTTTCCATGGTGCCCTAGGAAATGGGCTACTCTGAGATAACATATCAAGACCCATTTTCTGTTGTTGTTTTTTTTGTTTTTTTTCCCCCAAAGAAGGCTACTTCCTCTGTAGAGGAGTGTCTCCCAATGGTGTACAAATCTCTCCCTGGAGGAACCATTCAAATACACTTGAAATTGACATTCATGTTTAAAAATACTACAAGTTTCATTTTCACAGCTGAGCTATGCGACCAGTGCCAGGGTTTATGAAACATCACATATCTAAAATAAAACAAAAAGTTTTTAAAAAAGTATTTAACAATAATCAGACACATCCACACAGCAATTAAAACTGATTTCCACAGCTGATTTATATATCTAGTCTTTAAAAAATTGCAATCAAATCCCAACATCTTTTTTAAAGTACAATGGGCAAAGATTAAAGAAACAGACAAAATAATAATATAATAAATTAGAGCATGTAATATATCCAATGGGAATTGATGAATTAACATTACTTTCCAATGGGGGGGTGGTTATATTTTTGGTTTCATCTCTTTTCTGCTGTTTACTCTTCTGCTCGATAAATGGGGCTCATTCCCAGAGCCAGCTTCCTGTGACACTAATTCGAGAAGCTCACTTGTTGTTTACTTCTGAGAATATGCAGTAACACATGTTCCCAGTGGCCTGGGCTGTAAGTCTTTATGGAAGTGAAATGCACAGATGAGAATGTGCACGAACACGTGTGCACACACACACACACACAGGCATACAAGTGCAACCACATACACCCATTTGTAAGTGTATTTCCCCCCAAAGAAATGGCTCATTTTTCCTGAGACATTCCTAACAGATTGCCAAACCTCTTAAAGAAAGCTTTCGGTGCAAGGGCTGGCCTGGGATTTGGTCTGGAGCTCATGAAGAGGAACACTGAAAATGTCTCACCTGCCCTGAAAGAGGGGGTTTGCAGGGAAGGGGCAGTCAGGACAGCTGTCCTCGTGTGTTATCGGGATGAGTGCACTGCACCCCCCACTTATTACCATGGATAACCCTCTGCTCTGAGACATTGAAGGTGGTGATGGCACTGGAAATATGATTGTGAGGACAAAGAGGAGGAAAGTAACAAGAGAAATTCTGTCCACAGAACGAGGTTTCTTTATAACATCACGTTTGGTAACAAAACTAAAAACATATGGAGTACACGTTCACTTTTTCCTTTGTAAGCTGATCTACAAATACTGGGGTGGACTTCCTGGTTGCTTTTTAAGGAAATCTGTCAACTACTACTGTCTATATCCAGGGAACCTACTTACTATTTTGAATACAATGGAGAAACCTATTCTTTTGCACTCAGTCACCTGCAAAAGTAGTTACGAGAAACCTGTTTTTAAGACTGCTTAATTGATTGAAAACTTTCAAGATTCCTTATTTGTGGCTAAAAACTGCTCAAAACTCTGTAAACCCTCACAAGGGTCGTGGTTTCCTTATTTTAAGATTCAGAAACGAAGCCACCCCTCTCCCCCCACCCCGGCCCCCAAACAAGACAACAAAACTATAGGGATCTCTTTTCGATTCCTGCTGACCCATCACAGGGAAGACTGGGAGTCACTGGCCATCAATCTCTAGGCAGGGCTTTCCCAGAGGTCTGGAGTTGGCAAAAGCAAGAACCCCAGAGGCAAGTGCCTGTTGCTCATATGGCCAATCCAGATGGGGTGCCATGTGACGCTGGCTCCCTAAGGGTTGCTGGAATTCACCCACCCACCTTGGGGCAGTGGTGGGGAGGGTGGCAGTGGACTGGCAAAGGCAATGTTGGCCAGATGGTGCTCTAAGCTCCCAATCTGAGGGACTCTAGCCCTAACATGGCTGACACTGGAGATGATATTGTCAGGGCAACTCACTGGGGATGGAAAACTGGCTTAAATATGAAAGTGTAAGAGGTGACTGGGACACACACGAAGCAGGTGGAATTGGGAGAGATGCATCAGAAGAATATGTTCCTTTGAGATGCTTTCTGGGCTGTTTTTGAGAAACACAGGCCATGCTTGCTCACTGGGCGGGGGGACAGGGGGGGATAAACTCTATCTTTTGCATACAAAAAATTTAAGGCTATGATCTTTAGTAACCACTCCGACATACATTACCATCACTGCGTATTTCTGATATTAAAGATGGTTACTCGCACTGAGAATCAACACTGAATATGCACCATCAGCACACACTTCCAATGAACTACGTTGGGATAAAGAGGCGATGGACCCTCTTCTGGCTACCGGCGGGGGCTGTTTCTTTGTACTCGGAGTTCATGGACATAAACAGGCAAATCAACATCACTACTGAAAACTCCAGGAACCTGCCATCTCCTGTTGCCCCTGCGGGTCAGAGTGAACTGGAGGTCAGCCGAGTCCCTTGACTTGTACCTTCTTAGACTGTTTACTCCTACACAGACCCAGTACAGCAGAATGTTAAGGCGGTCCTGAGAGCATAGTGGCTGCTGGCACATTGCCTGCCCTTGCAGAGGAGTCCAGAGTGAGATCCCTGGGAAATGGCACGTGTGCGCGGCAAGGGTTCAACCCTTGCAACGCCTGACTGCGCAGACACAGGTCATCCTCTGGACATACAGAAGGACCGTTTATGCCTGGCTGGATCGCTGGCCTGCCTGCCTCAATCTGCTCAGGATACAATGCCAGAGGGGCCGCAGGGCTCGGGAGAACTACTGGTGGCATGTAGTAAGGGTTTTTTAATGAACAGATGCTGTTAGTACTTACTGCTAACTCAGGAACAACCGCAACAATCCCAAAGAAAAGATCCCTAGGCACCATGTTGAGAAATGGAGAAAGCTCAAAAAACTGCAGTGAGCGGACTGGGGTGGCTGGTGGGTGGAGGGGGTGCCCAGCCTCGGGGGCCTGGCTGAGGCACAGCGCTAAGCAAATATAGCAAAAGGGTGGAGGTGGGAGCCCTGATGTGCTGGTGGGGATGGTACTGATGGCCAAATTATTCCTTAGGTAGTCTTTTTATTCTTCAGGAAGATCACAATAGAATCTCTATGGGGTCTGGGACCACCTTGGAGGAATCACCATGACCCTTTGTTATGAAAATCACATACCTAGTAAGAGACTGGGGGGCAGAGAAAGAACAGTGCATTAGGAAGGACCCCCCATAACTGCTTAGGTTTAAACCCCTCAAGAGCTAGCCTTTAAAAACATTTAAGCCCAAAATAAAGTCACAAACCCAGCTGCAGGGGGGCCTGCCCTGAGCCAAGCTGGTCACTGCCTTTGCTTTTTTGTGGAAGCAGAGGTGGGGAGGCACTTAGTGGGTATGGAGTGCCAGGATGCTAGAGGCTTTGTCACCACTTTCCCTTGCCCTCCTTTGAGAGAGAGAGAAGGGATAAGGAAGTTAAAGATACTATACAGGAAGTTCAAGTTGCCCAAATGCCAATTGAGAAATAAGTTTCCATGATGGTGCCTTAACCACTAGGTAATATTGAAGAAGCAATAGTCAAAATCCTTGTGGAAAAGGGATGTGACACTGTGTTTCCCAGTCTGTTCTGTATACAGGAAAACTTCTTTTAAAGAAATGAAAGATCACGATCTACACATGAGCTGAGCGGGTCTGGAGCCAGTAAAGTGATACTTCCTAGCCGAGGCCCAATGGAACGGCTAAAGCCCAGAAACTCTGATCCATGCGAGTGCTATTTTTGCTCCATGTGAGATCCATCAAGGGACTTGTCAGGACATGCCAACTACCAGAAAGTATCCCCACATCCTCCAGTCCTAAAGATGGCCCTCCACCTCAAGCCAGAGGCACTGATTTCTGTGTTCCCCAAACCACCAGTCGCCAGCCTCTGGTCCTCCATGGTTAGCTCTCCCTACTCCCAGACACAAGGCCTTGCTCCCTGACGTGATTCTTTCTCCTCTATCACATCTGGAGTGAGATCACTGTTTGCAAAAGCTGCTGAGCTCAAATGAAAATTGAGCACAATGAGATTAACTCCACATATTGATGACTTTCCAAGCAGTGAATGAAGAACCAAGACCCTTCATGGTAGTAGATTCGATGACTAGCCCACATGGGAAGGCAGACAGTGGACTGGGGAAAACATGCTCTTGATACATGGCCATCTTATTTGGAAGGAGTCTACATCCAGTTGAGAAGATAATTTCAGATCTTTCATTTCAGTATCCTTTCCCCTGGAATTTTCCAGCACCAACCAATCTCATCCTCCTGTTCACGACAGCCCCACATGCTCAGTACTCAGCCTGCTGCTGTGGACCTGCTGGGAGATCTGTGGGTGCTTTCTAGTAAGGCAGGCCAGCCCAAATGCTATCACTCAGCTATTGGGGCAGACAGTACACATTAATTTTATTTCCTGGCCCTATGATACCAAATCCTGAGGTTCTTCTGGCAGTTGGAAGGCAGGCTCACGTTCCTCCTCTTCTTGTCCACTAGTGGCAATATGGCAGTGGCTCTTTCATCACTAATCTGTCCCCCAAGTTACTATGGAAGTCACATGGTTATCTAGTTGGAAGTCCCTGGCAGTGGAGGAAACTGATTATTTCCAATTTTTTTGTCAAGCATCTCCTTCTCCTGGTCACAGTCTGGCTTGGCTGGCTCATCCCATGTGCCGGAGAGCAAGGGTGTCCAAACTGTAGGCTGATGAGGTCAAGAGGCTCTAGTAGGGACATTCTTCAGCAGTTGAGAAGATGAATGAGTATTCAAGTATGTTTCCTTGCCAACCTGAGCGTTTACTCAGAATGACACAGAGTTTGGCTTCTTCTCTTCTGGGTGCTGCAGGCCCAACTTTTTCCACTGAGCATGTCCTCTGGACCCATGTTCTCTCTGAATGGCTTGGCTGGCCCCATCGCCCTCAAAACAGAAAAAAGTAAAACTCCCAATATAACCAGACACAATATGCATCTGCCATGTTTTTTGTTAAAAAACAAAACAAAAACAAAAACAAAACCTAAAAGTGCAATAAAGTCATTTTTTTCCTCCTTTGCTCAGAACAATTTGCATTGTCCTACTACCATCTGGAGAACAGAGTTCGCTTGTCAAGAGAGCGAAGAATGCCTGCACGCGGGGACAGTAGACTGCAGATTTCTCACAGCTTGTGTCCAACAGTGTAACTTCATAGGAGGGAGCAGGGGAGGGAGGAACCTGCACCCCGTGGCCAGCTGGGGCTGGAGGCTGCGCAGACACAGAGGAGGAAGAAGCCACATACTGCCAGGCACACCTGGTAGCTGGAGAAGGTTCTTCTCCTGCCCAGGCCTGCCATCTTCCCCCTGCCTCCTTGGCCACACCCCCAGCCTCTGGAGATCCTTCAGCAGACAAAGCCTGTAACTCACTAGCTTTTATGCTGGAGAGGGTTGAGGGTGGGGCAAGAACCAGGAGTAAACTACCCGGGGAGGGAAGAGAATAGTAGTCCTTGAGTTTTTGTGAATGACACCTTCACTGTAAACAATAGGAAGGAGAGTCAACCAGGCAGCCCCCCAAGGGCAATCAGTGGAGGAGCAGCAGCTCTGGGACCTGCTCAGAGCTTTAGGCAGGCGGGGTGGCCAATGACCTACTGGGCCCTGGCTGCCCGCACTGGCTCCTTCTGGGGGCATCTGTTTTCTTCTTTTTGGTTTGGATCTCTACCCTCCCCCACAGAGGAGTCCCTTCCAGTGAAAAGTGGCAGGAGCTGCAGGTGCAATCAAGTTAGAGTCCCCAGGGCCTGAGGACTCCTGGGAGGCACTGGTCACTTGTGGCGCTGGGCAGTCTTCTTCCTTTTCCTCTTAAAGAAACAGCAGCACCTGGAGCACAAGAACAGCGCAAGTCAGTGTGGGGGGCCTGCAGCTTCCAACAGCTTCTGCCTGCTTCTGCTTACTGTGGGGGTGGGGGATGGCTTTCCCCCCTGGCACCCACCCACAGGGCCACCCGCGTCTGCGGTGCACACACTGGAAGCAGTGGGCAGTGTCTGCGAGGAGAGCCAAAGGGAACAGCTGTTTCATCTCAATCTGCAGCCACCAAACCTCATCATCCAGAGGCTACAGGCTAGGCAGGGCCAAAACAGGCATCTTTGGAAGGAGGAGGAAGGAGGCTTGTTTCCCAGTCTCCCACTCAGCCCACAGAGCTCATCTTTATCTAGAACAAGGCTGGGGGTCCTCAGGGCTGCCAAAGACAGAGAGCAAAATGATTTCATGCAGCTGCAGTAGCCAGCGGGATGGAGCTAAACTGAGGCAGACAAATCCCCCCCAAAATCTGACTGCCTCTCTAGAGGGACCTCATGATGTTGCCAGTGCAGGATTCCGGATTCTCTCCATCCCACAGCCTCATCTCCACCCTCCCCCAACCCAAGCAGGCAGGAGGAGCCCCGAATCTAGTGAGACCTGTGAGCCCAGATCCTCTGACTGAAATCAGCACAGCCCACTCTCTGCTTGGAGGGGACTGGTACCACAGCCCAGGTGCTGACCCTCAGCAAGCGAATGGCTGCAGGGTCCTCAGCATAGCTCCTGAGCCTGCTGCTGCGGCACCAGACAGGGCTAGAGGGCTGGCCCTTGTGTAGGGTGGAAGTCAGGGCCTGCTCCCTTCCCCTGCCCTCCATGTGCTGCTCCCTCGGGCAACAGCCACGGTTCCAGTACCGCCCTGAGCCCCAGCATCGCCTCCTTACTCCTGTCACTGGAAAGGGGAGCAGCTCTCACTGAGGCAGTGACTAAGTCCAGGAGGGGGTGATGAGGGCAGTGGCATGGCTGGTGCAAGAGACAGGTCCTTCCCAGGAAGCCGACATGTGGGAAATGAGGATGGGAGGGCCAGAAGGTGTGGATGAGTCAAAGATGCCAGATGGTAGAGGGGGGAGTCAAGTTGCAAACTTGACCCTTTGAAAGGAAAGCTTTTTGGAGAAAAGTCTCTGGTTCTCCTGCTTAAATCCCTCTGGGTTTAATGCCAGGGCCATTCATATGAAAAGGAAAAACTGTTGCTTACTTCCCATGCCCCAAAATTCTCCGCTGTAGCTAAGATTCTTTCAGTTTTCAGTCTGACCCCTTGGTACTTCGACACCCAAAGGACAGGTTATTAAAAATTTGGAGGTCTCTTAGAATGCAGAAACAGACATTTTATACAGGTAATGATAACCATTAACCATATCTAGATGTATCAAATGTGACCTTAAGGAGGTCTTAAAAAAGCTTTTCTGAGGGTATCAATGGCTTTTGTGAAATACTATTTTAAGTTAATTTATTTATGTAATCTCTACCGCCAGCATGGGCTCAAACTCATGACCCCAAGAGCAAGCACCACATGCTCTTCCAACTGAGCCCACCAGGTGCCCCATAAAATACTGTTAATGGGTGTGAATATGGTCACTAAACAAACGGTAGGTGTATTTGCAGACTGAATAAATTCTTTTAAATAAAAATGACCAATGCTTTCAATTATTTAAGACGGTTTTCTCCCTGGAGGAGGCTTTAAAAAAAAATGGTCTTTTTCTATTATATATGTTTTAGAAAATGGACATTTCCAAGTTGAAGGTCCTGAAATTAACATTAAACAAGGCAAATTAAATTTCATGAGAGCACCAGTACTTCAACAGAGCTACCTATTCCCTGTTAACCATGATTTTCAGAGACATCATTAACATTTAAGTCAATCTCTATTCTTTTTTTTGGGGGGGTGCTAAAATGAGGATTTTGTGTTTTTAATAAGAACAATCACAATGAAGTCCAAAATACTATTTTGGTCCATTTCAAATTATACTATTTCATTTTACCTCCTTCAAGGCAAATCCTAAGAATTAACGTCTGCTTACAAGCACAACATAACCTTCTGCAGTAGCAGAAGCTTTTCTTAATTCTAACCCCAAGGAAACAGGCCCCACAATCTGTTCTTCGACCCTCGAGTTTCTGTGGTTAATACTGGCAACAGGGCCTGTTAAACTGGGTCAGGCCCCAGACCAAGCCCACTGACTAATTCCATACAGACATCTTATTCTCTGAAGAGAAGGAAGGTGCATGATGAACCCTTCTTATGTCGTAGGTTTTCTTGCAGTTGATTCTTTGATTGGATGACCAGAAGTTCTTAACATGCTGGAGTCAGAATCAGTCCATTCTCCTTGGTCCCAAGCCACCACGTGCTCTTTCCCCAGACCTGTGAGCCACTACCTCGCCCATACTGCACTCTTGCTACATTCTGGCCCTCTCCCCGTCTACTACCCCTTTGCCACTCATCTCTTCTTGAGTGTTCTTTTACATTCTTCCCTTGCTCTCATACCTGGCTCAAGCCCCACCATATCAGTGAAGTCTTCCTGTCCATAGTGACCGCCTGGGAGACAACAAGAAGTGTCCTGGAGAACTACTTGTCCTTTCAAGTATATATGTCTTATCTCTACAGCTAGGTGGCACCCAAGTTTTTTGGAGCACCTAAGCCAGATGGTACCTAAGCTCTTGGGGAACCCCCTAGACTTCCAAGCAGAGTTGGATGAGCACACAGCAGGCTCTGTATTTGCATTCAGAATTATGCGACTGACATCTCACAGGAAAAAATAGACTATGACAATGTCAGATTTACACAGACATGTTTGTTAGATTAAACAGGCCAAATGTGCTCCTCAGATACAAATAGACTACAAAGTCTATTTCCATTAAACCCATTTGTTATCTTCCACATAGCCCTGTCCCTGGGGAAACCCTGTAGGCAACTTGGCTTAGACCGCCTGGGGTTCAGAAACCGGTGTCCAACCCAGTCCCCGAAGACAAATAGAAACAAGGTGATCACAGAGTCCAGCAGGCTGTTATCACCATGTAGAACACGACCCCATGCATGCAGACGATGTGTGTATGGGGGGGTTCTCATTCCAGACCACAACAGACCAACTCGCTCAGGAGCATCTGGAAGGCCACAGGCAGCAGCTAAGAAGAAAGCTGGAGAGAGGGCTCTTTCCTGTAGCAAGATTGTGCCTCACTGAACGTGGACTCTTTAGGGCTTCCCCTTCCACATAGCTCCTGTTGTTCCTAAGAAGGCATTCAAGGAGCCTTCTCCAGGAGTTGGAAAAGAGAGGCTTCAATATTGCATTAGCTGAGTCAGCCCTTGACCTACTGAATGTACTCTGACAGGAAAAAAAAAAGAAAAAGAAAAAGACAATAAACAAAAAACAAACAAACAAAAAAACCCAAAACAACAACAACAAAATGTCCATTTCTCCCCTCAAGAAGGAGCTCTTTTTGAAAGACTCATTATACAGATGAAAGAACCAGCTGAATCAAAAGGGAAAGTCACAGATTTTTTGCAAACAGCCAATTTCCAGCTGAGGGACCAAGCTACAGAATGTGATATTATCTGGCAACAACTGACATTATGAATGATAATCTAAACAACTGATATAGTAACCTTGTCCTCCTGCTCCTGTCCCTCTCTGTCTGATTATCTCTGATCTATTAATTTGGGAAGCAATTCACTCAGCTAAAAATAGAAAGGTAATTCTGGATACTGTGGGATATTGTTTTGACAGGAGACGACAGGGATGAGATGGGTTTGAAAGGAAAGAAGGAACAGATTAATTCCTGGGTGTAGGCCTGCCCCATCCCCACCTTGTGGATCTAGTTCCCCAGTCTGGGTGGTTATTGCACAAGGTGGCGTATGGAAGCCATTCAGTGTTACTATGGCATTTTGTTTGGCTTTGCCAGTCCCAGCCCAGTCTGGTCCGCTCCCCTAGCATGTGGACTGGAGAGAGGGACTCACCACAGGTTGAGCATTTTCAGGCAGCTACAGAGTGTGTAAAGAGAAAAACACAGAAAGGAAGAGAGAAAGAGAGATATTAGTCCACAGAGGTGAGATGGAAGCGACTCCCTGTGAGCCATGCAAACATGCAGTATGTGTCTGTGTTTCGTTTCCTCCTCTGTTGAGGTACGGTGAGTACGCCCAGGCCACTTGGCCCCCATGCTAAGGAGGAGGGGGCAGGTGCCTGAGAGAAGCATAGAGGAGGGAGCTGGGTATCTCAGTGAGGGGGAAGGTAAAACAGAAAGAACCCCAGAGTGGGTTTTCCTGGGCAATTTCCAGAAAGGTAGCAGGAGAAAGAGGAAACAATCCTGCCTCTAAGAATTGAATCAAGCACCAAGTCAGCCATTTTGGTTCCCACACAAAGTTTTACTGTACAATGTTAGGCTGACCTCCCAACTATTCTGAGGGAAAGAGAAGTCCTTAGCCTTTCCAGAATTCCAACATGCCTGACCAAAGCAGCTGGCAGTTAGCTCTCCCCCTAGAGGAGGGGGGAAAGGCTTCAGCCACCCTTTATTTTAGTAGGAAATGAAGCAGCAAGAAGGGTCACTGCTCTGGACTAAGGTATAGCTGCCAGGAGAAGGGCCTACATCCCATTCTTGTTAATTCCCAGGAGAAACTGCTAAGTTATATTTGGTAGCTAACCAAAAACTCCTATTTTACCCTAACAAAAAGCTGTCTTGCCTCACCACCCTTCCAATCATATTTAAACAAGGACATGTGGGCGCCTGGGTGGCTCAGTGGGTTAAGGCCTCTGCCTTAGGCTCAGGTCATGATCTCAGGGTCCTGGGATCGAGTCCCACATCGGGCTCTCTGCTCAGCAGGGGGCCTGCTTCCCTTCCTCTCTATCTGCCTGCCTCTCTGCCTACTTGGGATCTCTGTGTGTCAAATAAATAAATAAAAAATCTTTAAACAAGGACATGTGTCCTATAACCAGAAGAAAAGGGCAGTTAGATATTCATTTCGTAAACAGAACAAAAACCAAGACCCTATTATGTCTCTCCTCCTTTACACAAAACAAGCTGGGTGAGGAACCCAAACTCAAAAGCTTGGAAGGGAAGGTTTCACATATCTCCCCAGTCCCTGGGTGAATCTTAACAGAGGCAACAGCCCTCTTTTTCCCACAAGCAGGCTGCATGGACAAATGGCATCACAGCTGCGTGCAATGAGGGGTTGTTTGGGACATCTCGTGCTTCTCTAGCTGTGACTTCTTCCCATGAAAATGATCGAGCAGGTGGATTCACGGCTACCCCCTCCCTCCAAAACATAGAGATGGCCAAGAAGAAACACACATGGTTGTGCTGACAGTTCCCTGGGCAAGATGGATTGGTAGCTCACGAAATCACTGGGGGAATCAGCACACAAAATGCCCTAAGCTTTGAGCTTTTGGATGACATTTGGTCAAAGACAACTGCTCCCCCTGGTTTCCACACATTTCTGAAGGCCCAAACCTGGAACTAGTGGCAAAGAGGCACAGCAGTCCTTTTTACTAAATGGGAAGACTTTAAACATTCTTCATCACATCTTAGAGTTTAGAATATTCCAGAACAGAATTCATCGCATTGCAACCTGTTTGTGTGAACAGCCCCCTCTTTTACACACAGGACACAAATACCATACTCACATACACAATCAGTGTACACATTTACCAAAACGAAACGAGAGAATGGGTTCAAAAGATAAACCTATACAGGACACACCAGAAGATGAAAGCCCATTCAATCTTGGTATTCAAAGTACACTAATAAATCCAGAACTAAATGCCTGGCCTTCAAAGTTATAGCCACAACATGAACTGGGAGTGAGGTGGGGGTAGGAATGGGTATAGCCATCTTTCAAGGCCAGACAGAACATGTTTAATGCCCTGATTCCTAACCTTGGCCACACATTCAAATCATCTGAACTTTAAAATTTCCTGATGCTCAGGCCATAATCCCAGATAAAAGCAGAATCTCTGGGACCAGCATTCAGAGATACGTATTTTCTAACATGCCCCAGGTGATTCCAAAGTGCAGCCAAGGTTGAGAACCCAGAGGACAGGAAGTACTATACTGTTTATTTCGGAGAATGAAGTTTTGTCACAGAAGCTGGAAAAACTGTGAGTACTATTAAAATCTCCAAAGTCTCTCAGACCAGAGAGCATGTTTCCTTACTAAAAATGGTCTCTCCCTGGCATTAAAAACTGCCCCTGCGTTCCTTGCTCATAACGGCCCTCTAGAAACCAGGAGAGGAGCATCTGAAGCTGTCTGCAGTCAGCAGGGACTTGACAAGAGAGAGTCCAAGTCATCCTTGAGTTGTTCTTTACCTACTGGGTAGGAATCCCCAAATCCTGGCTTTCTGAGGAAAGGACCTCTTGGAAGCAAAGTGAGCTTATCATACGGATGGGCAGGGGAGCAGAGGAGTGGGCAGGGGACAAGCATGCAAAGTGTAGCCCAAAGAGAGAATGCAAGTCTCAACTGGCCTCCCACCACTTTATACCCAGAGGTGTAAGCATGTTCTGGCGGGTACTGAGGTCACCTGGCGCTCAAGAGAGCACCTGGGACACAGTGTCACTATTCGTATGTTGTCTGCTTCTGAGAACAAGATACTGGGATAGCCTGAATGTTCTCAAAGGGTTTCTAAGAAAGGTCGTCCATATCAGGCTTGGCAGCAGTTACTGATTTGTAAAGGACTTCTCTCTCCCTACCTCATGTCTTCTTGGAGTTTCAGCCTGGATTGGAATTTGGGATGGGGCAAAAAGGGAAAGAAGTGATAGAAACACTGCTTTAGCAGTAGACTTGGCAGTTATTCCCCCTTCTACCCCAAATGCTAAGAGTTTAACCACACACCATGCAGAGAGCACCAAGGGGCTGGTGGTATAGGTAGGGCAACACATTCACAGGCAAGAGAAGCAGAAAAGGGAGTGGACTCACTCCTCCCCAATAGTGTGATTTCCTCTCCTCCCAAAACTCTTCCTCACAGGTAGAGACTATCTTGCCTGACTTATCAGAGTCTCTCTGATTCCAGAATCATTTAAGTGAGAACATAATTGGTCCTAAAACTCTTGCTCCAGGACTATACATGCAGAGTTCTTAGCCAAGAACCAGGCATCAAATGCTGTTCAGTATGGTCCGTGATTTCAGATAAGCAGATTTTTCTCCATATCCCACAGGGAGCAAGAAGCTCGAGGGACCCAAGAGGCTCATGACTACTATCCGTTTTAGCTCTTATACCACGATTCTTTTAGTTCACTAGGTCTTTTGCCCCATGTGGACTAGAAAAATGTGATGATCTTCCCAGAAATCACAGCTAAAGAAGGGCAGAAGCAGCCTTAAGGTACCATGCAAAAAAATAAAACAGTCAAAGGAAGAAAGCTGAGGACACAAGCACGAGAAATCCAGTCTGAGATGAGCAGCACATAGAAAGGAAAAGATAGAAGACTTTTCAACCTAGGACACAAGAGCCCCCATGAAAGATGAACGTACTTAGCTTCCTCGACTACCTCCACCTCAGCGTGAGCTGTGATTGGTGCATTGGAGTGGGCTCCCGTGGGGTCATCAACATTCAGCTCTCCGTTGGTTGAGCTAACCACCTGAAACAGAAAGATGGAGTGTGATGGACGCCATGGCAATAGGAGCCTCCTGCCAGCACCAGAGAGGGTCCCTAGGGAAGATCTAGTCTCTAACTTAGGTACTAACCAGGCAGTGTCTGGAATGCTTATCTTCCTGAGCTGAGGGGCCAAATGTCCTCATTTAGGTCAGGTTCTCAGGACCGTATCATGTAAGAACACAAAATGCAATGACGTAATCAAGTAACAGTAGCTTCCACACTGAATGCATACTCTGTGTCGGCACTCTGCTACACTGTGTGTGTAAATTTAATCTTCACAAAAAGCCTGTGAAAGAGGTCATGTTAACTTGCTTTAATTCTACTACTCTCAGTTTCTTATGCTAGAATTATAAATAGACTCAGGGATGATGTTGAAAAAAATTTCTAAAAAGGAAATCAATAGTGGGCATCAGAAACTATAAGCAATCACACTTTCCTTCAGGAATTTCTTCACGGCTTTGACCACTGGTTTGAAGTTACTCAAACAACAAGAGTGCCACATCCTCTCTGCTGAGAGGGCAGACGGTAAGGAAACACTTTCCTTTGGAAGACCAGTGTTATTTCAACAACCTTTATTTCAGGTTCACGGTCATCCCATTTCTCACTGATGGTCCCCGAATTGTAACTGAAGGCTCTCACTCCTGTCATCTGGTTAATGTGGACCCGATCAGGCTTCTCTTGCTTGTGCAGCTGCTTCTGTCACTTGGTTTCATTTCCAGCACATGATTCCTGTTATGTGGGTGCTGGGAAGTGGGAAAAGGGACCCCGCTGGACAAACCACTCTGCTGTTAAAGACCTTGGCTGAAACATGGGAGAGAACCACAAAATAGGATAAATGGTTCAGATATCACATACCCTTGGGTAAGTAACTTCATCTACTTGAGACGGTTTCTTATAGGCTGATGTGAGAATTACACAAGCAAATGCACCAGATGGCAGTTTGGGAGGATACCTGGCACCCGACATGGTAGCAGAGCACACACAGAAACTAAGATATAGGCTCCAGGGTTAGTCAGCCCTGGGTGAGAACCCTAGCTCCACCACTTACTTGCTGTGGGTCCTTGGGCAAGATCTGCAATCTTTCTGTGCCCGAGCTTCCTAAGTTCAATGAGGAAACAATGCAGCTTACCCCTAACAGGGTTACTGTGCAGACAATATACATCAAGTCTTCAGCCCCATGCCATGGTACATCGTAATGGCTCAGTAAGTGTTCATACTACTGTTACTCTCCCTCCATAAGTGTTTATTCTTATCTCCCTCTTGATCTGGGGTCCTCACCAGCAGCTTATTTGAAAAAAATTCAAGAATAGTCATAAAAAGGAAGGCAGGAGGAAATGTGTTGAGAAAGGGCTCTTTGGGGTACTTACATAAAGAATAAAGGGCACACAAGGTAAACACTACTTAGCAGCAGTCTCTACTTACCATTATTTCTAAACCAGAAATATTTATTGTTCTTATAATACATGCTTAAAATAATTGAAACAATGCTATATGGTTAGTCAAAGAAAACTACAACATTCAATTTGGACTTACCTAAGGGATCTGATCAAATTTACCATCTCTCATTAATGGAACCACTCAACCTTATTTATCTCCTGACATGACATAATAAATATTATATAACATTATCTATGTAATAGTCTTCCAAAAAAAAAGTTTTATCTGAATCTAAGTATGATGGACAAAAAAAAAACAAAAACAAAACTAGACAAACCCAAAATATGGGACTTTCTATAGGACAGCAAGCCTGGACTCTTCAAAAAAGACTTCTCTGAAAATTTTAACACAGGGCTAAGTGTTACGGACTAAAAGAAATTAAGCAAAGAAGAGACTGAAAGAAACTAATGGGGCATAAGAACTAAATGCCAACGCATACCTCGATTAGGTCCTGTAATCTATAAAATTAATCTGGGGCACAACTGGAAATGTGATAAGGACTGAAGATTAGATATTACGGAATTATTATTCAATTTCTTAGATACAATGATGGTATTAGTTACATGAGAGAATATCTTTGTTCTTAGGACATGTGGACTAAAGTATTGTGAGATAGGGACGCCTGGGTGGCTCAGTTGGTTGAGCAGCTGCCTTCGGCTCAGGTCATGATCCCAGCGTCCTGGGATCGAGTCCCACATCGGGCTCCTTGCTCGGCAGGGAGCTTGCTTCTCCCTCTGCCTCTGCCTGCCATTCTGTCTGCCTGTGCTCTCTCTCTCCCCCCACTCTGATAAATAAATAAAATCTTTAAAAAAAAAAAAAAAGTATTGTGAGATAAAATGCAATGATGTTTACAGACTACTTTCAGATACTTTAGCACACACCGCTCCCATACACCACCACCACAGAAAGAAGGACGTGGCAAAATCTTAATAATCATTCATCTACGTTAAGGATACACATGGGTTCATTTGACCATCACTACCACCACCACCATTAACTACTACATAAATTTGAAAATTTCAAGATAAGAACATAAGGCAATAAGCAGCAAAACCGAAATATGAGTGAAGATTTACAGATTAGAGAAGCATAGCTCCTCGTGTGAATGCTGTCCCGTTAACTTCCTTAGCCTACACTTATTTCCTGGGGCACATTCTGGCTGCATGCTGGACAGCATGCTTGTAAATTCATTCTGCCAGCACAGGGGCTAGAGGAGAAAACACTGTAAGTTTCTCAGTGAACAACTCAGGAACTAGACAAGATGTTAAAGAAAATGTTTTGGCTTCTACTGAGACAAAGCAGGAGTCAGCAAGAGTCACCACTGCCAGCTGCTTTATGACTTTGGGTCACGGCTCCTGTCCACAGTGTTTCACAGATTGAAGGCTCTCTAATTCCTCTTTGCTACGAATTGCCACTTGGCCCATAAGCAATGTCCTTGGGCAATCTAAGGAAGTGCAGGTATTTCCATTTTACAGACTGGAAAACCTGTCTGTATCAATTAAGTGTCTGGTCTCAAATCAGTCAGGCACAAATGGGAACCTGATCATCTGGTGTCCAACTTTTAACCTAACTATGCTTAAAATATCCTACTAATCTAGGTCTTTAGAGCAACCACGTCAGAGGCTGGAGGGACAGTCTGGCAAACCACTGAACTGCTTGCCTAGATGGGCAGTAGGTGACGAGAGAGCTGGACTCCAGGCCTCACTCCAGCCTCCTCTGTGAGCCCTGATTTCTAGTTTTAGAAGACCAGGCTGACAGCTCTGGTCCTATCTACCTCTTAAATACTACGGCAGTTAAATACAAGGATGCTGAGGAAAATTATAAAAAACAAAACACAAAACAAAACAAAAAAACCCAACCCCCCCAAAAACAATTAAAAAACCCCAAAACACCCTTCTGAATGTAATGAATTATCAGTATTTTTTAAAAATATTTTATTTATTTATTTGAGATAGAGCACAAATAGGCTGAAGGGCAGAGGGAGAAGCAAACTCTCTGCTAAGCAGGGAGCCTGATGTGGGACGAGCCAAAGGCAGCTGCCCAACTGGGCCACCCAGGTGCCCGAATTTTTAGTATTT
Organism: Neogale vison; assembly: GCF_020171115.1. Taxonomy (NCBI): domain Eukaryota; kingdom Metazoa; phylum Chordata; class Mammalia; order Carnivora; family Mustelidae; genus Neogale; species Neogale vison. The sequence continues at coordinate 105,811,632 of NC_058103.1, forward strand.
TAAGCAGTATCATTTTTATACCCTTTTTGCTGAATTTTTAGTATAATTTCATAGAAAAATAAGCTCATTTGTATACCTGGAATGTTCAAAGTTTTTTTGTTGTAGTCACTATTAAAATTAATCCAACATTCCTCTGGCTATATCGCAAATATCTTAAAGGACTAAATGAATGAGATTAAGGTAAAGTGCTATTTTAAACTTTAGTCCTTAATATAAGTAACATCTCTTTTAATAAGTTAATATTTTAAGTAAAAAATCTGAGTTACTAAACCCCATTTTTCAAAACATGACCATGAAGAAAAATAAGAGTTATATACCAAAGGAAGCAATACTTTAGTGGACAGTCAACATTTCAATCCTCCTTCTCACAACTAACATATGTGGTAGTTCTGTACTTTAGCTTCCCTGTCTGTAAAATGGGCATATTACTGACCTCAACAAGAATTGTAATTAAAAATTATAAAGATCTGAGCAAAGTAAATATTAGCTAATAGTTGAATGTCATTCTTGGGGTGCCTGGGTGGCTCAGTGGGTTAAAGCCTTTGCCTTCGGCTTAGGTCATGATCCTGGGATCAAGCCCTGCATTGGACTCTCTGCTCATCAGGGACCCTGCTTCCTCCTCTCTCTCTGCCTGCTTGTGATCTCCATCTGTCAAATAAATAAATATAATCTTAAAAAAAATAGTTGAATGTCATTCTTAAGTCTCATGTCTTTGCCTTGTCCTGAAACTTTCTAGGTATTTCCTATATATTTTAATTTAAATAACTTCGGGGTCATCTTTTTGAAAGAGAAAAATGTACTGCCTTCTTGAATTTAGATCTTCCACATGGGGATGACTTGTGGAAACAGTGGCAGAATGGGAACCATGGGGGTGGGTCAGGGGGCCTGCCTATTAAACAGGTTAGAATGGGAGTGTCCACGTGCCTTACTAAAGCAAACTCTTCTCATCTTGGTGCTCTGTATTTCCTACCATGTGCTCTGCTGGTCATTCAGGTAGGCTAAGCACGGTCTGACCACCTTATCTTTGGGAAATGAGACGACTTGAAAATATGTGGCATCTGTTGTGTTAGGAAAGTATGGCTGATTTGGTTTGCAAAAAGCATAGCCTTTATGAGTATACACAAACTGTGGCTACAATGAGAGAGGCAGATATCCTGAGGAGCACCAGAGCTTAATTAATCTTAGGGAAACGGTACACGTGCCTATCCCCTACCCAAGTGTCAAGGAAGCTTGCAGAACTAAGTTTATAGGGAGTAGAGGGAGGCTGCATTTTCCAAAAGTGCTGCCAGAGACTCTAATCAACTCCAGTTTTAAAGACGACCCCTCACAATGGACAATTAGGAAGCACTATCCAAATGAGCACCTCTGTGTTCCAGGAACACAAATCTAGTAAACTGTCCAGATGTGGTTGATTATGGAGGTATTTTCCTTTTAAAATATTTAATCTTGCAGTTGGCTCCATAGCTCAGGGGTTAGAGCACTGGTCTTGTAAAATATTTAATCTTTACATTGTTCCCTAATGAAAAAGCATGTTTACTGTAAAAAATTAGAATATTAAAAAAGACTATATAAAAAGTGCAAGTTTCCAGAGATGACATCACATGGACAGGACTAGTGGGAAATTCATTATATTTTCCTTGAGAACAAGGTTGTGCAAAGCATTTACATAACAAGACAAGTAGTAAATACTTTAGGCTTTGTGAACTATACAGTCTGTGGTAACTACTCAACTCTGAGCATGAAAGCAGACATCCATGATATATAAACAAATGAGTATGCTTATGTTCTAATAAAACTTCATAAAAACAGGCAGAAGGTAGGATTTGGCCCACTGGTTGTATTGGTCCTCCCATACTCTACATTGTTTCTTTTTTTTCTTCTGTATACACTAACATATGTATATGTTAACCCCCATATATATATGTATATACTTATATATAATATGTTAATAATGTACAATATAAATAATATATTGTATATTGATATATTATATACGTATTTATATATTATATACAAATACATAATATATATAAATGTTTTTATATATATTTACATCTATGTGTGAAAATAAAAATAGGGCCAAATTTCATATATTGTTTTACAACTTGGTTTTTGTTTTTTTTTTAAAAAGATTTTTATTTGACAAAGGGAGTCACAGCGAGAGAGGGAACACAGGCAGGGGGAGTGGGAGAGAAGCAGGCTTCCTGCTCAGCAGGAAGCCTGACACAGGGCAGGGCTCGGTCCCAGGAACCTGGGATCATGACCTGAGCAGGAGGCAGACCCTAAACAACTCAGCCACCCAGGTGCTCCTACAACTTGCTTTTTCCACAAAATATCTTAGGCCTTTCCCACAGGACCTAGAGATCTCCATCCACTGTAAGCAAGTATTATGTTTGTTTTGTTAATGCCAAATTTTGTTTTATTTTTTAGTATATGGTCAACTAATAAAAAGTTAGTTGCATCAGATTTTCTGGTAACAAGTGGCAACATACATTCTAGAACTGCAACATGCATAACAGTAGCTACTAGCCACATGTGGCTGCTAAGTCCTAAAAATGTAGCTAGTTCAAACTGAGATGTTTTTTTAAGAGTAAAATACACACTAGATTTCAAACACTCCATTTAAAAAAAAAAAGCAAAATATCTCATAAATTTTTTCAAGATTTTATTTCTAAGTAGTTTCTACACCTAACATGGGCCTGGAACTTACAACCCTGAGATCAAGAGTGGCACACTCCATTGACTGTGCCAGCCAGGCACCCCTCTCATAACTATTTTTAATACTGACTACGTGCTGAAGTATTTTAAACTGGATTAAATATATTATTAAAGTTAGTTTCACTGTTTATTTTTACCTTTATTTTTTTTAAAGATTTTATTTATTTGATAGAGAGAGATCACAAGTGGGCAGAGAGGCAAGCAGAGAGTGAGAGGAGGAAGCAGGCTCCCTGCTGACCAGAGAGCCCAATGTGGAACTCGATCCCAGGACCCTGAGATCACGACCCGAGCTGAAGGCAGAGGCCCAACCCACTGAGCCACCCAGGTGCCCCTATTTTTACCTTTTTAACGAGATTACTAGAAAATTTAAAATCACATATGACTCATTTCCTTTGGCAGCATTGTTCTAAAATATGTGTCTTCAGTATCTGTACATTTCTGAGGAATATTTATCTGAAACTGGATTCACTGAATCAAAAAGTGTAGATATTTAAAATTTTATTTTATTCACTTATTTTTTATTTAAAAAGATTTTATTTATTTATTTGACAGACAGATATCACAAGTAGGCAGAGAGGCAGGCAGAGAGAAAGTAGGAAGCAGGCTCCCTGCTGAGCAGAGAGCCGATGCGGGGCTCTATCCCAGGACCCTGGGATCATGACTTGAGCCGAAGGCAGAGTCTTTCACCCACTGAGCCACCCAGGCACCCCGATATTTAAGATTTTAAAAGAGAGTTCCAAATAATCCTCTAAAATAGTTGTAATTCCGATTTCAACAATACTAGATGGATGAGCTATTAAACTTATAGATTTCTGCAAATGTGATAGATGAAAATTGTTATGTATGTATATGTACATAAATTATTTCTGCAAGAATTTGGGGGAAGGGGGTACCTGAGTGGCTCAGTCCATTAAGCTTCTGCCTTTGAGTCAGGTCAAGATCTTGGGGTCCTGGGATCGAGCCCTGCATCATTCTCTCCCTCTGCTTCAACCCACCCCACTAGTGTGCACACTCTCTCTCTCAAATAAATGAAAAAAATCTTTAAAAAAATTATTTCTACAAGGATCATTAGGAAAACAGCAGTCTTTTCCCCAACCCCCTATTTCCTCTCCTTTAAAACAGATTCTTTTGTTTTTTACCTCCATTATCTCTGAATAACATGCATGTTGATCCTTCATTTTTAGGCATTATATTCACATTTTCACCCTTCTAGTCTTCCATTATAGTTATACTGTAATTCTGGCAAGATCAATTCTTAGTTTTACATTAACTATTTATAGCTGTGCCATGGAGTATATACTATGCTTCTTTCCTTTCCTGTATAATTTCTTATAATTTCTTATTTTCCCTACAGTTAATCATTTTTTTGTTTTCTACAATCTCATTTTTTAAATCTTATCTTTTAAAATGTTTAATTAAAGTAGAGTTGACATATATTAGTCTCAGGTATACAACATAATGATTTAACAATGATATACGTTATAAAATGCTCAGGATAATAAGTGTAGTTACCTTTTGTCACCAAAGTTATTACATTAAAAAAATTTTTTTCCAAGTAATCTCTATGTCCAATGTGCGGCTCAAACTCACAACCCTGACATTGAGAGTTGCATCCTCCACTGAGCTAGCCAAGTACCCCCAAAGTCATTACATCATTAATTATATTCCCTGTGCTATACTTTTTATCCCTGTGACTTGTTTCTTTCTTTTTTTGAAGAAAGAAAGTGAGCAGGGTTCTGGGGGTGTGGAGGGAAAGAGAGCACCTTAAACAGACTCCACATACAGCACAGAGCCCGATGTGGGGCTTGATTTCAGGACCCGAGATCATGACCTGAGCCCAAACCAAGAGTCAGACGCTTAACCAACTGAGACCGCCAGGTGCCCCAATTTATTTATTTTCCAATGGGAAGTTTGTACCTCTTAATCCTCTTCACCTCTTTTGTTTACCCTCTGACAACTACTAATTTGTTCTCATATATAAGTCAGTTTCTTGTTCATTTGTTTTTTTGATTCCATAGATAAACAGAATCATATGGCATTTTTTTTCTCAGCTTGACTTACTGCACTTACCACAAAAGCCTCTGGTCTACCCATGTTGTCACAAATGGAGACACTTCATTTTTTTTTTTTTTTTAAAGATTTTATTTATTTATTTGACAGAGAGAGATCACAAGTAGGCAGAGAGGCAGGCAGAGAGAGAGAGGAGGAAGCAGGCTCCCTGCTGAGCAGAGAGCCCGATGCGGGACTCGATCCCAGGACCCTGAGATCATGACCTGAGCCGAAGGCAGCGGCTTAACCCACTGAGCCACCCAGGCGCCCGAGACACTTCATTTTTAAAGCCAAGTAATATTGCACGTGCGTGTGCACACACACAGAACGTCTTCTTATTCTGTTCATTTATCAATGGACACTTAAGTTGCTTCCCTATCTTGGCTACTATAAATAATGTTTCAGTAAACAGAGGGGTGCATATATCTTTTTGAATTAGTGTTTTCATTTTCTTTGGATAAATATTCAGAAGTGGAATTACTGGGCCACATGGTAGTTCTATTGTTTATTTTTTCAAAAATGTTTTCTATCATTTTTTAAAGATTTTATTTATTTATTTGACAGACAGAAATCACAAGTAGACAGAGAGGCAGGCAGAGACAGAGAGGGAAGCAGGCTCCCTGCTGAGCAGAGAGCCCGATGGGGGACTCGATCCCAGGACTCTGAGATCATGACCTGAGCCGAAGGCAGCGGCTTAACCCACTGAGACACCCAGGTGCCCTGTTTTCTATCATTTTAACCTCTCTTTTCTACTTTATGGGAGACTTCCTTACAACTTTATCTTCCAAACTCTTTTGAGTTTTAATTTTTCTTATATTTTTAATTTCCAGGAGCACGTGCTCTTTCCTTTTTTCTTGGTTTGCTCTTAGAATGTTCCTTTTTAAAATAGCATCCTGGGGCACCTGACTCAGGTTATGATCCCATGGTCATAAGATCAAGCCCCGTGAAAGGCTCTGCACTGGGCATGGAGCCTGCTTGAGAGTCTCTATCTCAGGGTGTCTGGGTGGCTCAGTTACGCACTGAGCTCCATGCTCAGCAGGGATTCTGCCTGAGATTCTCTCTCTCTCCTCCCCTCCCTCACCCATCCTCAGTCTCTCTATATATAAAAAAGTAAAAACAAACAACAAAAAAAAATAAGTGGGAGACTGCAAGAAGTACAGGGGTGGGACTTTAAAGTATAGATCACACATTCATTTACTATCCCTTTGCTTCAATATAGCTCCCCATCCCCAAATGTGACTCACACCCCCTAATTTATAGACCCCTTATTTTGCCCTTAGCGAAGATTAAATCTTTGCTTTTGTTGGGAAGGGGGAGAGCATCTAGGGACCTCTGGCTTCTTAGGAAACAGACTTTTAACTACTCTTCTTTATTTTAGCACATGGCCCTACACACTGACTTCTCCTTACAGAAGGCAAATTTCTGAGTCTTTAGGGGATTACCCAGTGAAAACAGGCCTTCTTGGCTCAGGATTCAGTTTTCTTGGGACTGCTGAGTCATTGAGTAATTGCCCAGCATCTAACATTTTGTTGCTGTTGCTTCTTCTGTTTTCTCCAACCTTGTATAGATTCATGCCTTTCAAAAAAATCCCTTTATCATTCTTTTAGTGCTGTTTCAGGAGTAGGTGAGAGCAGATCTGTGTGTTCAATCCATCATTTTTACCTAGATGTTCCTATGAGGGTTTTTTTTTTTTTTAACAGAACCACAGCTGTCTCCTGCCTTCCTATAAATAACACAATCTTCTGTGAGTCACTCCATGTAAAAAACATATTCTAGACAATCAAGCCTATTAAGATGCATTTCTACATGCAAAAGGTTTGTCTATCCCTTTATTTGATTTGGTGGCTCTGGGTTTACTTGTATGCCCCAACTGGTGGTGTCACTTAACAGTCTGAGAGACACATTTGGATTAAGATTATTAAAACAGGGGCGCCTGGGTGGCTCAGTGGATTAAGCCGCTGCCTTCGGCTCAGGTCATGATCTCGGGGTCCTGGGATCGAGTCCCGCATCGGGCTCTCTGCTCAGCAGGGAGCCTGCTTCCTCCTCTCTCTCTCTCTGCCTACTTGTGATCTCTCTCTGTCAAATAAATAAATAAAATCTTTAAAAAAAAAAAAAAGATTATTAAAACAGTGACATGGAAGAAAAGTAAAGAGACACAGATGTTCTTAAGTACCAGATACAACGAAGCTTCAAAACCGTCCAAATGAAATCAGAAATAATTCACTGAGACCACACTTATTCCAGAGGAATAAAGCCCAAAAAGGAAAGAGCCCAACTTCTTGGTAACCCACTCAGAAATGGGTAACTTGGACCAATTAACAATCTCACCTTAAGTGCTAATAAGGCACAAACGACCATGGAATGAGCTACATATGCAGTTCTTTATCCAAAATCTACTTATTTTGCACATCTCAAGTCTTCAAAATTCACATACTTGACACTAACATACCTCTACCTTGACATTATTTTTATCGTTTATCATGAGTAGATCAAGGTAATAGGATTAGTTTACCCAGAAATCATACAGATGTTTTTTAGTCAATGACAACAACCAACAATCATCTCAACAAGTGGTTCTTACATGTCCACTTAGGCAGAAATCAGCACATAGATATTCCGTTAACTATAGAAGCAGCTCAACCTTGTAGCAAGTTTCATTTCTAAAGGAACCAAAGTTTCAGAAGCAAGTCAACATTCCACCAGCCAAGCTGAGAAGGCCAGGAAAGGGCAATAAAGGCAGTAAGTACCTGCACTGATCCCCCATGGCGGTCTGCAGCCAAGTGAGACGTCAGGTACGAGGTATTGGTCTGCCGGCTGGGCTGGATTTCCCACTCTCCTCGGCGCTCTGACGATGCAGTCTGCTCAGGCATTAGGAAGCATGAGAGCAAGATATGGAAGGAAAGGTGAAGCAACAGCAAGCAATAACAAAATCAAGTACATTAGTGTCCCTGAGGGTTTTGTTTTTGTTTTGGATTTTAAACTAACAACGGCTGCAAAGCACTTAGGAAAAAGTTAGCTTGGCTACATTCATTTCAGTCTAATGAGCCAATACATGACAGTCTACAGCACACCATCCTCACCCAGACACAGAAAAACAATAATCACCAAAAGGCAGGGCAGGGTTGGGGAGGGTGCGGGACACCACCACCAAAAGCTGGAATCAATTTTAGCTTTCATTATTAGTAAAATTCAGTAGCCACTAAGCAGACCGAATTCAGAATGTTAATATTGTTGGACAAAGCAACAATCATACTTACAAATCATTTCACTGATTAAAGATCTACCTAAATGGACAGTAGTCGATACAGAAAATTCCTACCATTAGGAATCAAGATAATATGGCTGTTCCTTAAATAGGGAGCCCACCACTCTCAACATAAACCTCTGCAAGACTTTCGACTAAGATAAAATGAGGAGTGGCGGTGGCTGGAATATGCTTTCTTATCTAGGAGAATGAAAAAAGTGTATCTTCAAAACAGGCTCATGGGTCAAGAAATATGAAAAGTTGGGGGGTGGTGAGGCTACAATGTTTTCCTGATTCCCCTAGCTATTGGCCTCTAGTCCGGAATTAGAAATAGTTTTAGATATGACTACTATGAATTGCTTTCTTCTAGAAAGCAAAAGGCAGATCTTTCCCCAGCAAAAGGAGAGCTTCCAATCCAAAACCTTTTTGGGTTCTGCTTTCAGTTCTGCTGTCATTCAGGCTCTCTTCATTCCTTCTTTACCTGTTTTTTAGATCTCATACTATTCTGATCTTGCTCATTTGTGATTTTTGTTCTGAAGAATCTGTTTAGGTGCCTCTTCCCCTGTACCAGATGGCTGAGGAGGTGTTAACATCATGATGCTCAGCTGTAACAGTCCTAAGGCTCTACAAAATGAAAAATGAGGAGTTGGAGAGGCAGCAGTGAGGGATTAGTAAATCAAATTTTAATTGCTGCTGATATAAACAACAGCAGGGGTTGGGATGTGATATTGCTGCTCTGCATGAAAACCAGCAAGGATGCAATAAATCTTAGAGATGTTCACAACTACCAATGTTGTACTTTATAAAAAAAGGAAAGGAAAGAAGTAGTTGTCTGAGGCTCATATTCAATCTCCCTCTTCTGCATCTTATGGATAAGAGCTGTTTAAAGCTCATCTGTAAGTCACCAAAAGGGCTTTTTCCATCAAAAAAGCAAAGCAAAGCAAAATAAAACCTGAGCCTCATGTATCAGCTTACAACCTCATCTTTATTAACAAAATATGAAGCCACATGGGTAACAGCAGTGTAAAGAATCCTGGCCATGTTTTCTGATATTCCTCAGGTAATGAGTATATTCTGTACAGAGGCAGCTGTATTAACTCACTTGCTATATTCTCTAACAAAAGAGGGGCTTGGTTTTCTAAGTCACGTCTGAGTTCACCAGTCACATTTGAGAATCAAAGCTACCCAAAAAAAACCCCACCCCTCTGATTATTTTGTCAACAGAAGTTCAGATGTTTCATTTTCCAACATAAGGCTATAGTTTATAACATAACCACAACTTTCATAAACTTATTGACAGTATCCATATCCTCAGAGCACCTAATCTCCTATCATTTTACTACTAGAGATTTGATAATAAATCTAGTTTATTGTTTTATTTTTCTAAGCAATCTCTACACCCAACACGGGGTTCGAACTCACAACCCCAAGATCAAGAGTTGCATACTCTACCAACTAACTAACTAGCCAGGTGCCAAGAGAATAAATCTGTTCTAATATTATAAATAATACCTGTAACTATTATCCATTAGTGATAGCTTCTTCAGTTCCTCTAGGACTTTACTTTTTGTAATATTTAAGTAGGATATTTAAGCTCCTAAACAACTATGAAGAACTGTCAGTTTTCAAAACATTTAAATGTTCAAGCAATATCCAGATATTTATATGCCATTTGGGGTTGTTTTGAGTTCTAAGATACATATTCAGTGTAATTACTTCTTGCATGAATGCTCTCTGTTGTGAACTTATTTTTAAGGCAAATAAAGCTGAAAATGGAAAGAAATGTACATAAAACACCCATATGCTTTTTAAACAACAAAATCTGGACAGCGGATCAACTATTATTTCCATTTTTACTGAAACACACATCAAAAGTCTGGTCTGATGCCACTGTCTGATTCATAGGACTGTGTACCTATTTATATTCATTCTAGTTAAAGACAAAATTATTTGGAGGAATTAACATCTTTGTGTAGCTTGTGAAAATACCAAGACATTTCCCAAAAGCCTAAAAGCCACACTCCATTTCCATTACCAAAGCAGTGTGTTATTTAAAAAGAGAAAAACAATGGCGAACGAAGAACACAGTGCACCATTCTACTGCACTTCAACGCCTTCTATATCCACTGGAAGCTACAAAACCAAGATACGGATATGAACCTGGGGTTGGTGGTTTATCACACTGGGAATTACTCTTCATTCTAATATTAAATTCTATGGCTATTCTCTTCTAGAATTTAAGGGCTAGGAATGGTGTATGGAAGCTGATCTGGTAAAAACGGTCATTGGCCAGTTTTAGAAAGTAACTGAGTGCCCAGGAACTAGATGAAATGGAGGAATGTTGACAACTACAGTATGCTGCTAGTGTACCTGTAAGGTTTTCTAGGCAAGGCTGTGTACACAGAGTTATGATTGGGCATAATCAGCACAGGATATAGTCATACTAAGCAAACCAGTAGAGGAGATGGGCATGTAAACTCTTTACTCTTCAAAGACCACTCATGCACACAAGTCTATCTAACAGGTGATCAGGAGCTTCCATGGACAGAAGAGTCACTCAACAAGGTCAATCTCTCTGCATTACTTGAAAGGCAAAAGGTCCACATGGAGTGTGAAAATCCCCAAAGGCAGGAGCAGGAATCTCAAGCAGTGGGAATTCCTTGGGGGAACGCTTTAAAATCTTCTGCTGTAATTGCATTACCTGTGTGGAAATGCTGGGTTTACTATCCAGTAGGTGAATGTGGAAATAAAACAGCAGCGATCCTGCATGGCATAAATCAAAGACAAAGCTAACAAAAATTACTTAAGGGGAAACTTAGAGGAGCCTGGTGTAAAAAGTCAAAACTACTACGTGTGCTTAGGGCAGAGGAAATGAATGCCTCCCAGCAGTCACCTGGCCAGGATTAATGGACAGACAGTGGAGAAAAGGACACTAACAAGAGGGCAGGAAAATACAGTCTGGAAATACCTGAGGTACCACTCCCATCTATGGCTTAGATATTATTTCCAATTTATATTGGAGATAAAGCTCCTATTCTCAAGCAAAAGGCAGGAGAACATTTCCTGTTATAGAAAATAAATCACTGAATCCTATTCTTTGAAAGGTTTACGAATTACATTTATAAGGAAATTTCTCCATGTCACTTTATGCCTCCCAAAGTATTTTACAAGATGCCACCTATATAAAACATTTTGGTCTCCCATGTCAGTCTTCTAGGCCTCATTACATAATTATAGTCTTCAACTGTAATAAACTAGAATAGAGACCAAATAGTACCAAATTTAGTAATGAATACACTAAGGTTGCATTGTCTTACCACACTCCCAAGATTAAAAAAAATAAATAAATTTTTTTTAAGGTAGCAGGGGTAAGACAGAAATAGAAAGAATGGGGCAGGAAGCATCTCGAGAATTTTTTTTGGAGCATATTAGACCGTACATATGAAATTTTTTAAAAGCTGGCAAGGTGGCTGAAGTGTATACTTTAACAAAATTTAAAACTTCCTTCTGTTAAGCTCATGAAATAGAATCAATTTCTATTGCAGACAGGGATTATTCTGTGCAACCTGTCATGTGGCCAAACAATGCCTTCCTGTATTCTACAAACTAGATATCAATATCAGGGATGTTTGAGAATCAATGATAACAACGTAAGAAAGGGATTATTCCCAAGCTCAGTACTACGCAGATCCAGAGCTAATAGTATCAATTTTGTGATGCTCTGAGGAACATCAGAGGAACCAGGTCTGAAACTCTACTCAGACCCTGCCTTATTCTTATTCCAAAGGGTTTAACACACCCCACGCCTCCTCTCCCAGCTAGAGAAGGATGACTTCACTAGGGAGGATTTCTCCAGAACCTCCTTCCTATAAAGGAAGTGCCTCAGAACACAGGATGTCTGCTGAAATACACAACATTGAAGACTGCACAAAGAAAACTTTTAATACAGAATAGAGAATTAGAGCAGAAGTGAGTGGCAGCAACTCGGTGACAGAATGAGAGAAGGTAAGGTAAGGTCTGTATTTCAGTCTTACACTTCCTTGTATCAATGTCCCCCTTGGGGTAAGTGCCCCAGAAATGAGGAAGGACAGCCCCATTCTGCAGAGAGCTCTAAGCTGGAGGGTGACAGGGAAAGTATGCAATCTCTACACCCAAATTCCTGCTAAATGGCAGGTAGCAAGTTAGGAAATTACACACAGGTCAGAGGGAGGCAAATTCTCTCTGAGCATACTCATCTGCTCCTTCAACTAGCAAACTGTGAACCTTGCTGAACCCGAAGCAGTACTCTGTCAAAGGAAAGCAATGGAGAATTAATCAGTTTTTGTTTTTTCTAAAGCTACTGGACTTTCAAAAGAATATATGAAGATATTCATTTTAGGAAGATCTCTGCCCATCTTGGCTGGTTAGCAATCTGGCTTAATCTGCCCTTTGGAAAAGCTATGCTTATAAGAAGCTTCTTTCAGTAAGCATGTCAACACTAGGCCACACATACTTTTCTAAGGCTATACATTCCTTAAATCTAATCTCTTGGAGTCTAGATACAAACAAACAAATCTGAACCACTCTTTTTTTTTTTTTTTTTTAAGATTTCATTTTTAAGCAATCTCCAAATCCAACACAGAGCTCAAACTCACACCCCTAAGATCAAGAATTGCATGCTCTACTGACTAATCCAGCCAGGTGTCCCTGAACCAACTCTTTGACTGGGGGCACATCTTCAGAATTCAACATGATTTGATCCTTCTGAGTTTTACTGTTCATTTCTTCTGTGTTTAAAAGGTATTGAAGTAGTTTGAATATGGTTCTTCTAGAAGGATGAGGGATCAACTTATCTTTGACATTTGATTCATATTTTCTTGCCTAGTCAAACTTGAGAATTTTTTTTTTTAAAGATTTTATTTATTTGACAGACAGAGATCACAAGTAGGCAGAGAGGCAGGTAGAGAGAGAGAAGAGGAAGCAGACTCCCCGCTGAGCAGAGAGCCCGATGTGGGGCTTGATCCCAGGACCTTGGGATCATGACTTGAGCCGAAGGCAGAGGCTTTAACCCACTGAGCCACCCAGGCCACCCCCCAACTTTTTTCAAAGATTTTATTTATTTATTTGACAGACAGAGATCACAAGTAGGCAGAGATGCAGGTAGAGAGAGGAGGAAGCAGAAACTTGAGAATTTTTAAGTAAACAGTTCACCTCATAGAAAATGATAAAAACTAAGTTTTTTCCCTTAAACATATCCTGTATATATAAAAATGAGTAAGTACTATTCAATATTATCATACTAGGATGCCACATCTGGCAGAGTTTAATAGTTCTAGATGGCTAGTCTGACTCTTTCTAACCTCAAAACAGATGCGTTCTCCCTAGCCTTTTAGGTCAAGTGCCCCTTCTTCATATGCCAGCAGAAAATCTATGTAACTATCAAAATTGCTGAACCACGGTAACATGTGTATAGCATTTACCTGAGTAAGGACTGTCACAGACTTAGATTGAGAAAGAACAGGAAGCACACTGCTGCATGCACATTCTAGTCAATGCAATATTCTATATTTAGCATGTTGAGCAAGCACACTGAATAAAACCTTCAACAATGCAATATACTGCACTCTAATACTAGCTCTCTGGATAATGGCAAGACTTACTTCCTGATTGCACTTGATCAGAGAATGCAAAGGGAAGCTTTGCCAGGTAGAAAGAGGCAGAACTATTTTTTACCCCTTTCCTGATGGATGGTAATGCAGAATTCTTTAAAGAAAAACCACAGCCATGGCAAGATTTGCCATCTTTGGATCTCAGAAGGTTCCACTGGGAACTTACTGAATAGATCTAGCTTTCTCAGTATTTATTCTATCCAAACTCATGATTTAATTATAGTTGTCTAGCTGGGTGATACTTATATTAAAAAAGATTGTTCTTAAGCATCTGATACTAACATAGTTGTAAAAGACAGATCCAATATGATGAATTTAAATACCATTTTTTGGGAACTGTATTTGGGATCTATTACTGGGAACCAAACAGTACTCAATTTGATACACCTACAATTTAGAACAGCAAAGCAAATTTTCTCGGAAAATTCTCATTGTAACGAGAACTAATACAATTGCCTGAGCTTACTCTGCAGCAAGACCTGCTGTGTTTTTTGTTTTTTTTTAAAGATTTATTTTATTTACTTATTTGACAGACAGAGATCAGAAGTTGGCAAGAGGCAGGCAGAGAGAGAGGAGGAAGCAGGCTTCCCACAGAGCAGAGAGCCCGATGTGGGGCTTGATCCCAGGACCCTGGGATCATGACCCGAGCTGAAGGCAGCGGCTTAATCCACTGAGCCACCCAGGCGCCCCGACCTGCTGTGTTTTTTGAACACCGTTCTCCTTCAGTAGACAATGTAGCTCTACTCTGGCTGTCAACGGAGGCAGAATGGCTTTTTGTGGAAATAGAAAACAAGTAGGAAGAAAGGCTTACAATTTATTTTTCATGGAAGGTTAAATAAAAATAAAAATCTGTATTTTATTTTATTTTTTAAAGATTTTATTTATTTATTTGACAGACAGAGATCACAAGTAGGCAGAGAGGCAGGCAGAGAGAGAGGAGGAAGCAGGCTCCCTGCTGAGCAGAGAGCCCAATGCGGGACTCAATCCCAGGACCCTGAGATCATGACCTGAGCCGAAGGCAGCAGTTTAACCCACTGAGCCACCCAGGCGCCCCCAAAATCTGTATTTTAAATGAACATCTGACTTCATCTATGCTCCTCATCTGACAGATTCATTCATTCAAACAACTATTTATCAAGTGTCTACTCCACACATTATTTTAGGTGTTAGGGAGACAGCAGTGAACAAAACAATAAAAATCTCTACCCTCACTTACAGGCTTACATCTGAGAAAGCTAAGTGCCTCCCCCACCCCGGCTAAATGTCCTATGGCCAAAGTCCTTGGGCTAAGCTAAAACCAAGTACTGAGCTCCTTTTCTTTCTCTTCCTACTCTAAGTATGGGACTAAACAGAGCCTGTTAATCCCTAGGATCACTCTTCCACAACTGAAGAGCAGATTTACCCAGAATAAGGAGGTTCTGCTGGCACTAACCTCAATGTCATCTCCATGTTCTGATTTCCAAATATGTCACTATTGTTTTGTTTGTTTTTGAGAGCCCTCCTCTGCCTCCTAGCCATCTTCAGCTAGAATATATACACTCCTAGTATTTGAAACTCAAGATGCCTTA
This sequence comes from Neogale vison, assembly GCF_020171115.1. NCBI lineage: Eukaryota > Metazoa > Chordata > Mammalia > Carnivora > Mustelidae > Neogale > Neogale vison. The sequence continues at coordinate 105,826,859 of NC_058103.1, forward strand.
ATTCAAACTCCAAGTTAAGTTTCTCCTTCAACTTTCCTATTTCTAGTAATCGTACCACCTGCCTCCAAATTATTGGGGCTTCAAAAATCTCCATAACAGCGCTGACTCATCCTTTTCCTTCAACCTTGACACATGTGTGGGCTGCCAAGTCTGGTAGATCATAACTTTTTATCATTTCTCAGTTCTATTTCATTTTCACAAAAATAGCCCATCCAGGCCCCTTTACCTCTGAAGGGGATGCCCTGTACTTTTATTGTCTCCAAGGTAGCTGCCAGGTTATAATCACCTTCTATGCCAAAAGACTGGTAAAGCGAAGTTTTGATCTTATCAGCCCTCTGTTCACTAACCTTTAGTACCTATTCCTTTCTGAAATTAAATACCAACTCTCCAGCCCAGCTTTCCAGGAACTGCATCAAATGGCTCCAAGATATTTTCCTAGCCTTGTCTCCCTTTATTCACACTATGTATTTTAGCAAAATGAACCTGACAACTTGTTGCTTATTTTTCCTTTTTGCTTGGAATGCCTCTTTCATTCCCACGTTACTCCTCCAAGAACACTTCAAATGCAGTTTCTTTCATGAAACTCTGTCATGCTCAGACTAGACAAAATGTCTCCTTATTCCAAAGTCTGATGATGGTAATTTGAAACTTGGGATACTTCTCTGTTTTGCCTTGGGTTATAGTTTTCTGGCTACTTGGCATATTTGCTTGTCAGTTTTTTGAGGGCAAAGATTCCCTACTTATTTTGGTAGCCCTAGGACATACTTTCACAGAGCGGGTTCTCAGACATATTTAGTTGTTGAGAAAAAAGTTAGCTGCCCCTCAAATGAGAATAATACTTGTCAATATCACTCAAAGAGAAACTTTACTTTCTTCTTTTGCTGATTTCAAAATTGAAAAGAATCAGCCTAAAAAAGAACACATACCGCTTTCAATTCCTAGAGTCATGTAAGGGACCTATGTGACTACAATTTTTCTTAAAAAATAAAAGAACAAAACCCCCCAAATATAACAACACAACCCTAAAGATGGAAAAAAGCAATGAGACCACATAGACACAGTGTAAAGGTAGAAGAGACACCAGAAATATATTTGCCCATGGGGCACAGAACAGAAAGAATTCTACCCAGGATTCAGAAACCTGCTGGGAGTGGAGGTATAAAAGTTGCATTAATGCGGGGACTTTTGGTCCCTTAGCAGCCATGGGATACTAAAAACCCTTTGGCAGGGGGAGAGAATTTCAAGATTCAATTCCTCAAAAAGAAGCTTATTATTACTTTGCAGATGAGATTTCCTAATTACACCCTTCACTTAAAGTACACTGAAAATTACTGTATTTTTATTCAGCTATCAGGTATGACCATATTTTTCACCTTGGCGATCTAGGTTTTCAACATCTCTTTTTCCCACACTTTTTTTTTTTAAGATTTTATTTATTTATTTGACAGACAGAGATCACAAGTAGGCAGAGAGGCAGGCAGAGAGATGGGGGTGGGGGGGCAGGCTCCCTGCTGAGCAGAAAGCCAGATGCGGGGCTCAATCCCAGGATCCTGAAGACAGATGCTTTAACCCACTGAGCCACCCAGGCACCCCTCCCATACTTTTAAAATCCACTCAAAACAGCAATGTTGATTAAGAATTCACTGAAGCAGGAAAGACAAGGGAAACTAAAGGAAATACCTATTTTAGTTTGAAATATTCTGAAAACATGAGTGGGCAGATATGCTGATTATGCTGACTTCACTGACTTCTTAAATTATCTTTTTCTTTCCAAACCTTCTCTATTCAAACGCATTTTTCATTATAAGGTAATATAACTTCATCATAGAATAGTATGGAAAAATATTAACCACAATATTATCAGTTTCAACACCACTTCTGTTAATACGTTGGCATTATCTTGTCTCACTGATTTTTTCATTTTCTCTTTCCCTCAGGGAAATCATGATGTATTTCTAATTTGTTCTCTGATTTCTTCACTCTACACACTATAAACATTTTCAGGTTGCTACAAGTTTTCCTAAATATTGTTTTAAGTGGCTACATAATATTCCCCTGAATAAATGCACTGCAACTCACTTTACTATAACCCAGTTTATCTGATAAAAGACCCAAGCTAGATCCATAACCATTCCCTTATAATTATATAGGTGGGTCATTTCTCAAACTTTGTTTAAAATCGCACTGCAACAATTTTATGCACATAACTTAATCTGTATTTTCCTTTGTTCTGTTATGATTGATTCCCAGAAGTAAGATTTTTCTATCAGAGAGAACAGTAACGTCATCCAATTACCTTCTAGAAAATTTTAACAATTTGCAAAGTCCAGAGCAATGTAGGACAGTAGACAGTTTGTGCACTCAGCTACACTTTTAACAAGGGAGGTCCAGGGAGAACAATCACAGAAGTCAACGATATTCTGATGTCAAATCAGAAGTCAGACAAATTATAATTCTTAGCCAACTACTTTAGTTAAAGCATATAACTACGGGGGCGCCTGGGTGGCTCAGTGGGCTGGGCCTCTGACTTCGGCTCAGGTCGTGATCTCAGGGTCCTGGGATTGAGCTCCACGTTGGGGTCTCTACTCGGCGGGGAGCCTGCTTCCCCTTCTCTCTCTGTTTACCTCTCTGCCTGCTTGTGATCTCTGTCTGTCAGATAAATAAATGAAATCTTTAAAAAAAAAAATAAAGCATATAACTATGGACCCACTAGTGTACACAATTTGCTAAACCCCATCATTTTGTCTGTCTGCTCTGTCTTTTAGTTACTAAGACACAGATTTCCTTCCTTTATACTTTTTTTTTCTTACCAAGCGACACATTTTGCTAAGAGTATGTACTTACGGTGAGTCTATCCATTATTTGTACGTGTATGTCACTGTACACATATGTGTTTGTACTTCTATCTGCTATTTTTAATCTATGTGGTTCCATATGTACATTTGAGATAAGTGTTTTGCATTTTATTATAAAAATATGTGTGAATATTAAAAAGTGAGGTCAATGGGGTGCCTGGGTGGCTCAGTGGGTTAAAGCCTCTGCTTTCAGCTCAGGTCATGATCTCAGGGTCCTGTGATCGAGCCCCGCATTGGGCTCTCTGCTCGGCGGGGAGCCTGCTTCCTCCCTCTCTCTCTGCCTGCCTCTCTGCCTACTTCTGATCTCTGTCTGTCAAATAAATAAATAAAATCTTTTTTTTTTTTTTTAAAGATTTTATTTATTTATTTGAGAGAGAGACAGTGAGAGAGAGCATGAGCGAGGAGAAGGTCAGAGAGCGAAGCAGACTCCCCATGGAGCTGGGAGCCTGATGTGGGACTCGATCCCGGGACTCCGGGATCACGCCCTGAGCCGAAGGCAGTCGTCCAACCAACTGAGCCACCCAGGCGTCCCTAAATAAATAAAATCTTAAAAAAAAAAAAAAAGTGAGGTCAAGGATGAGGAGAACAAGCTAATTTGATAGGTGATAATGTCTCAGTGTGTGTTTGTGTGCATATCTGTTTAATATCCTTTGCTTGTTTATCTACTAGGGTCCTGAAGTTTTCTCTTAGCAATATACAGGTGACCCTTAAACAACAATGGGGTTAGGGACCAACGTCAAGTTGAAAATCCCCATATAACTCTGACTCCCACGTAACTGCTGATAGGCTCCTGTTGACCAGAAGCCTTACCAATAACACAGTCAACAAATACGTTTTGTGTGTTATACGTACTATATACTGTACTTACAATAAAACTAGAGAAAAAAAATGTTACTAGGAAAATTGTGAGAGAAAATACATTTACAGTACTGCACTATATTTACTGAAAAAAAAAAAAATCCGCATATAAGTAGACCACACAAATCAAACATGCGTTACTCAAAAGTCAACTGAATATGATATAAAGATGAAAGTCATAATTTTTTACTGCCCAGTAAGTGACCCCTTTCTTTCAATGTTGTCAAATCTGTTGATTTTTATGTGTCTGCCTCTTGCCTTTAGGCTGAGAGAAGCCTCTCATATAGAGCACTAGTTTCTCAAACAATATTAACACTGAAGGATGGATGACATGGCTTTCTGTGGAGTGGCCTAAAGCGAAGCTGAGTCTTCACTTAGGTCCATCTCAGATCTTGGCCAGCTCTAGAATTAACTTAGGGGCAGGGGTAGAGGGGGAAGAGAGGTGCCACTTTATGCCTTGGTCAGCTAGAAGTCCAAATTACCCACTCTTCCTAATCAGCAAAAAAAAAACCCTCAGGGGGCGTCTGGGTGGCTCAGTGGGTTAAGCCGCTGCCTTTGGCTCAGGTCATGATCTCAGGGTTCTGGGATCGAGTCCTGCATTGGGCTCTCTGCTCAGCAGGGAGCCTGCTTCCCTCTCTCTCTCTGCCTGCCTCTCCATCTACTTGTGATTTCTCTCTGTCAAATAAATACATAAAATCTTAAAAAAAAAAAACCCAAAAAACAGAAACCCTCAGCATTGGCAAGAGTGCCACATTGGACTACATGCAGCTGAGACCCAAAACGGGCTACCCTGTTCACCCTGTATGTTCAGCTTTTTCAGGCCTGTGGCAGACTCCCCTTTCAGCCAACAGACTTGGACAAGCCCAAATTCTCTAGACTGGATACTTATGTAAATTGCCTGGCCACATCTCTGCACCACTGCCTAGCCCAGAGGAATGATGGAACGCCGCACACCACTGAGAAATGGCAAGTTCTCTGTCTTTAATTTCAGTATATACACCGAAGCAGAGAAGCTGAAGAATTTCAGTTTTAGTGTTAGCCAAGAAGAGGGAGAATGTCTGAAACAAGGAAGGCCCAGCACATACCTGATTTCGCAGAGGCGGCTGTGATGGCCGGTCCCTGTGCGTGTGGCTTTCTCGAGTTATTGCAGATGCGCCAGAATCTACGTGAACTGACCCTACTGGAGTAGGCTGGAAAGACAGAACAGAAAGTCAAATGGAAAACAGGTCCAACCTAATGCCTCTACAAAGGTGAGCATCATTCTAATTCTAATAAAAGAGTAGTGATTATTATTTTTAGTCACCAAGGGCAGTTTCCAGTCTTCTTTTGTTTATTTATCTGCAAAAGGGAGGCCGCTTGGTCCTCAAGAGCTCACTGGAGAGTAGCTTACCTTGGAAAATAAGGAAAACATCCTACAGTGATGTGTTAGCATGCTCTCAGGCACTGTGGACCCCTGGCCAAGAGAGCCAATTCAAGAGTTTCCTAAAGTTCTGGGTTCCACTCCTCCAGAAGTCAAGACCTTCACAGCTTACATAGCACCAGCATCTGGATCACTAAACTGAAAGTTCTTCTTCAGAACTGGCTTTAGTTCTGATACCTTAGGACATACGGGGCATAATCTTAAAAACATAGGAAGGAGTTGCTCTTACTTCCCAACTGCTATTTATGGCATCACCCTGAAAAGGCTGGCAAATGTGAAGTCTACAGTCAAAGGAATGTTTTTCTCATGGACTTAACCAGAAAGTCTGGCATGTCAAGTGGTGAGGCAGCGCTGGTCTGAGGTGAGGAGGTAAAACTGGATACTTACAATAGGCCTCCCGACCCAATCGTAGGCATAGTCGAAGGTGTAGCCTTTCCTTTCAAAGAGGTCTGTGAAGAGTGTCCGTAAATACTCATAGTCAGGTTTTTCAAAGAAGTCTAATCGCCTGACATATCGCAGGTAGGTTGCCATCTCTTCTGTAGAAAAGAGGTGAAAGGCCATGTTCACGAGCTGAATGCTTCCCATGGCGAGAAGCTCTGGACCAAGCCAAGAATATCTGGTGTTTTCTTTATGACCCAAATGAAAGTGATAAAACCTGTCTTGGTCTAAATGACAATAAAAGGAAATGTGAGCGAGCACCCTCATCTAGAGATACCAAGTCATGGTCTCCACCTACTTCAAAGCTTCAGGCACAGTGGCTGAAGCATCCTTTTAGCATCCTACCTGGAAAGTTTTCACAGAGAGCTTCAATGGGAGTATTCCTTTTGGTGTCACCAATTTTTTGATATCTCTCTTTTAATGTATCAGCCTGTAGAGAAGAGAAAGAAAGTTATTTGGGAAGAGGTCCCAAGTATGGGTGGTACAATATGTTTGGGGAGGCAATGGTTGTTTCAATCAAATTGGCAGGATGTGCTAGGCTCAGTCTTCTTTCTAATAAATAAGAAAGGTAGTAGAGATGATGTTTTTAATATCTGCTCTGTTCTGGAAGGTTTTCCTTTTAAGTATATTTAGTAGTCTCAGATAAACACCATCCAATGTAATGAAACGAGTAGCTAGAAGAAAGTAAAAATATTACATAGTGGTATTTTCAAAATTACAGAAGCTTAGTAATCTCCCATGGCCGCAGGGGTTCAAAAGTGATTCAGCCTTCCCCTTCTTAGATCAGTTCTATGATAAGATAAAAAAAACTGCTAATCTAAGCGGGGGCAGACAGATAGCTGACTCCACAGAATATTTACTGTGAAGCTGAAGAGAAAAAAATAACAAGTAGTAGAAAAATATGCCTTTCTACAATGTGCTTCCAGAGGGAAAAGTGTTATCTATGACAGAAGCATGGCTAACAGACAGGTTTGATACAGGTCAGTGGATCAAAGAAGCCAAGTCTGGTTTGCTCTGAATTATAGACAGGCTCCTGGAGCTTGGATCAACAATGCGGTCTCAAGGGGGTCTCATGAGGCTCTCCCTAGCCTGCTGCACCCAGCTTTAAGCAACAGTGTTCTAAGGTAAGTTGGAGAAATTTTAGATCTACGACTGCCACTAAAATGATTCATGGATCGTGAGAACATTTCAAACAGTAACACACAAATGCATTGCTTGGCTATGTGATGAGCAAACAGAATGTGACACTCTGATAGCTACCAGTATCAATGACAAGATCCATATGACCAGGAGAAGACTAGGAGGTGTTAAAAGGGAAATTTAAGGGCAAAGCTTTACGTTTCAGGACAACAGCCTAGAAATTATAGTGAGTGGATCCCTCTGCCCTTCTGGAGGGAGGCTCAGGGCATAGAGGCTCGGGGCATAGAAGTACCCAAAGCTACTGATTTTCTGCCACACTAACATGTTGAAATAAATTACAATTCAAAAATATGTCTCACATTTAACTATCTAATGAGACTTAAAATGGGTTATCTGCTCCAACCAGCCAAAGGCACAAAGTAATTACAGTGGTTATGATTATTATCAATAATTAACTTGAACACAAATGTACTCTACTAATACCTACCTAAGGAAGGCTATTTAAACTATATGCTTCATAAGGAACAACTATCGTCTGCATAGGGATTTACTGAATAAAACACATGAACAGCAACATTAAGCCTGGATTTTTATTTTAATTCAGGTGGGTCCTTAGCTTATAGAGTTTGAACAAGTATTTTCCAGCTCTCCTTAGGGGCACACCCAGCCCTGTTGGCCTTGTTCGTAAAATGTGTAGCAGCTGCTGTCATCAATTTGTTCCAGAAATTCCCCAGCACACTGGGAACACTCTTCCTGCTACATAATGGTAGTGGAGGAGGAAAGTGACACAGAGAAAAGCAGCACTGCCAAGGCTGGGAGGGAACAAGGGAAGAGATTATGGGAAACCCCAAAACAAGGAAGAAGGATTCATAAGGGGAAAAGACAAATGTAGGCAAAACAGAGCTCCCAAAGCCCAGGGGAGCATTTATGATATGTAGACTGATATTGCCAGTCCCTGCTTCTTATCTCTGTTGCCAGCCCATCTTCTTACAGACATCGAGTCAGCAACCCCTCCATTAACAACTGAGTATTGAAATAAAGCCCTCCGCTGAGCACTTTCAAGGATACCTTGAGTCCTTGCCAGGGTAGGCTGCCTCGAAGGAAATACATGAACATATGGCCGAGGGCTTCCAAATCATCCCGCCGGCTTTGCTCTAAAAGGGAAGACAGATCACACATTATGTTTGCTGTTATTAAAGCAGAAAGGGGTTCAAAACCAAGTAATCCCTTCAGAAGCCCTTCTGTCTCTGGAAAGGCTCTGCTTACTCATTCTTTGTATATCTAAACCAGGAATAGTATTTTAGATCAAAACCAAAAAACACTGTGTACTTCCTTTGCTGTCACGGGCAAGTAAAGAGCAAGGGAAAGGAGCAAATCCTAAACTAAAACCAAATCCGAATCACTAACTGGTGGGTAACCACCCTCAGTCACCAGGAAGGTGCTGTCACCTTCCTGAAAGTAAGATAATTAAAATGAGGGGCGCCTGGGTGGCTCAGTGGTTTAAGCCTCTGCCTTCAGCTCAGGTCATGATCTCAGGGTCCTGGGATCGAGCCCCGCATCAAGCTCTCTGCTCAGCAGGGAGCCTGCTTCCCCCTCTCTCTCTCTGCCTACTTGTGATCTCTCTCTATCAAATAAATAAATAAAAATCTTTAAAAAAAAAAAAGATAATTAAAATGAAATGTTATGGGGACGCCTGGGTGGCGCAGTTGGTTGAACGACTGCCTCCGGCTCAGGGCGTGATCCTGGAGTCCCGGGATCGAGTCCCACATCAGGCTCCCAGCTCCATGGGGAGTCTGCTTCGCTCTCTGACCTTCTCCTCGCTCATTCTCTCTCTCACTGTCTCTCTCTCTCAAATAAATAAAATAAAATCTTAAAAAAAAATAAAATAAAATGAAATGTTATTTTCAGTATATGGGCTACAGTTACCCTTTGGGTGACCATCACGGAAAGTGAGAAGTAGATTAAGCAGCTGAAACTTTTAAATAGTCCATTCTGGCTAGGCCTGCAAAGACACAAGCTGCAGAATGCCTGGCATACCTGTCAAGTGCTTTTATTTCATCATAAAAATTAACACTTAAAATTTAGTTTGACATAAACAAACATGGATGTATGATCTCTCAGCTCCAATCCATTTGTACCATGTTCCATAGACACCTTAAGAAAACTTTAAAATGTGGGCGCCTGGGTGGCTCAGTGGGTTAAGCTGCTGCCTTCGGCTCAGGTCATGATCTCAGGGTCCTGGGATCGAGTCCCGCATCGGGCTCTCTGCTCGGCAGGGAGCCTGCTTCCTCCTCTCTCTCTCTGCCTGCCTCTCTGCCTACTTGTAATCTCTCTCTGTCAAATAAATAAATAAAATCTTAAAAAAAAAAAGAAAACTTTAAAATGTATTACTTAAGGTGCCTATTATGGGCACATAAAACAGGATCCCTACATTCTGGGCACTTAACATATAAAACAAGTTGCTAGGTTTTTCCTTTCTTTTTCATTGGAAAGACTAAGATGGTAAAGAACCAAAGAATGCTTAACAAAAAACTGTTATTTCATCTCAGAAAACATCCTTATGTATTCTTGGGTTGTCAGACTGAATAAAAGTAGTACATGCCTCTACTCCTTATTTGTCAATTATGACTCATCTCAGACATCTAATGTATTTACTTCTCAGAATCAATTTAGGGCTTTATCATATGAAATTAGAGAGAAAAGACTAAAGGGGTATTCTAGGCTCCATTATGCTTTCTTTGTACAGAAAAGAAAATCTAAGAGGCAAGGAAAGCTACTCAGCTCAAAATACAAAAGTACAACATGTTTAAGAGCTGCCTCCAATTATGGGAAATGTGCATGAAAAGAAGTGAATAGAACTCTACAGGGCACATGGGGAAAGAAAAGGCAACTTTCTAAATCATGGTTTGAAAACGTTTTTTGGCAAGGTGGTCGCTAATGGGAAAGGGAGGCACCCTGACAAGAGAGATAAATAACATAAACTTGAGTGGATGCACATCAATTGAAATAATCTTTAAAAGAATTAAATAAAACAGCAAGGCCAAGAGAAGCTTTTGTCTACATGCTTGCCTGCGGTTTACAACAAATTTTATATATAACAGAAAACAAAAAGCTGTTAGACGAAAAGAGTTTGTTAACCGAACCTAAAGACACACAACAAAAAAGAAAATACAAGCAGGGTGAGTTGAGGCCTCCCACAAAGCCCAGCAGATAGAGGAACCACACCCTGCAGTTTCTCATACTGTATCACACCTACTCATTGGCTTTCCATTTTTACATCTGCTTCCTCTATCAAAAGGCCCCTCTGTGATAAAAATTCACTGGACAAATGGTTGCACTTTTGCTAGTTGGACATTAGGGGGCAAAACTCACCACATTTTCAATACTGATCAGAACTTCAGAAAAAAAGCCCAACTTCTCTCCACAGCAAAGTCCGTTATAAAATGGTTTTGGTTTTTTAAACATCAAAACAAACAAACAGAAAACACACGTAAACCCACTGGCATAACTAATAAAGTGGTTTTCCAAATACTGAGCACCATGAACAGCAGCTGTGGAATATGGAATAACAGGAAGAGCAATGGCACCTGAGTCTGGGTTATCTAGCTCCTGGCCCACTCTTTCCACTAATTTGATCCATGTGAAATTAAGCATGGCTAAGTCACCTACTTTGGGCCCCAGTCCTCATCTGAAAATACACTGGTTGATTTAGATAATCTGAAAAGTCATTTTCCAGTTCTAAAATTCTAAAGTCATTAATCTGTGGCAATTTGAGACATTAGTAATTAATCTACGATAATTTAAGCCTTTCCAAAAAAAAAAAAGTGAAAACCAGAGTCATGCTTTGTTTCCGTACTTCTTTGAAAACTCCACATTCATTGAATCCAGCATTTCCACATGCCCTCATCTTTTTTCATGAAGGATAATTCTCCCTTTCAAAGAAGAAAGGTTTTAAGTGTCCTGGGGCTGTCTTAGGGCCAGAAGGACACAATTCTTCCACACCATAAAAGCCTGCTCTCAACAATTCAGAAAGACATTTGGTTTTACATGTGTGACATCCCTGATTTTAGGTCAAATATTCTTTGCTGGAGGAAAGGTGCTAGGTGATCCAGTATTCTGACCCTAATTTCAATCATTAAAGAATACAAGATCAAAATTGGCTACCTTAATCAGCAGGAGGTGGCTAATCTGACAAGGTAATGTCAGGTTTAGGAGGATTCTTCCCTTGTTCTCCCTCACAAAATTAATAGGCAATTCTCTCCAAGTCATTTGAAGACACCCTTCTCTTTTTCTGTATTATTAAAAATAAGGATTCAAGTTCCTATGGAAACCTTTCTGCTTTGAGACCCTGACCAGAGTTTAAAGGGCATGTGACAGCCATCTATATGTATTCTCTGTAATATGGAGAGGACGAAATACAGTGACAGGTTCAATGTGACCTGGAAAACTCTGGAACTCAGGAAATAACTCAAAGTTCCAGCAGGAATGGCCACACCAAGAGAAAGAACCCAGTCTAATGGCCATACATGCTTAAAACTTAGTCAAATAACTATCATTTAGAGACTTTGCTACCATGAGGCACTATGCTAAACACTTTATATATGTTATCTCTCAGAATCCTACAGTATAAGGCACTACTATCATACCCATTTCATAGATGAGATAACTGAGGCCAAAGGAAGAAGGTTACTGGACCAAAATCACATAGCTTTAAGTGCAGGAGCCAGGATTTGCATCCCTTCTTTTTTTTTTTTTTTTTAATTAAAAAAAGGGATTATTTATTTATTTAACAGAGAGATACACAGCAAGAGAAGAACTCAAGCAGCAGGAGTGGGAGAGGGAGAAGCAGGCTTCCTGCTGAGCACAGAGCCTGATGCGGGGCTTGACCCCAGGACCCTGGGATCATGACCCAAGTCAAAGGCAGACGCTTAACTGACTGAGCCCCCCAGGTGCCCCTGTATCCCTTCTTCTTCTTCTTCGTGGTTTGTTTTTTTTTTTTGACTCTCTAATTTTTATTTACTTATTTGACACAGAGAGAGATCACAAGCAGGCAGAGAGAGAGGAAGGGAAGCAGGCTCCCCGACGAGCAGAGAGCCCCATGTGGGGCTCGATCCCAGGACCCTGGGATCATGACCTGAGCCGAAACCAGAGGCTTTAACCCACTGAGCCACCCAGGCGCCCCGTATCCCTTCTTTTTAACCATTACCCTGCACCTCATACAAACATAACACAGATACCCATCTCTTGTCTCTTCTTCCCTTTCCTGATAAGAATAATAAAATCAGAACACAAATTGCTGTGCCTAGTAAGCAAGCATTGAAACAACTTCTAGAGTCTGTCAGTTAAACCAAATAATCATGACTTTACTATTTACAACAGTCTGTCTCTTAGTAAAAAGGAAGCAAGAGGGAATATTGAACACTATGCAAGAGACCTGTGTTACGTATATTACTCATTCAACCCACAAACACACCCTTGTGAAATATTACTCTCATTTTACAGATAAGTTTCAGGAAGATTAAGTAACTTCTCCAAAATGACACAGATAATAAGTGGCAGGGGACCTTCTGGTCTAATTTTAAAATATTACATTTAGGAGCGCCTGGGTGGCTCAGTCGTTAAGTGTCTGCCCTCAGTTCAGGTCATGATCCCAGGGTTCTGGGATCGAGTCCCACATCAGGCTCCCTGCTCAGTGGGAAACCTGCTTCTCCCTCTCCCTCTCTCCTGGCATGGGTTTCCTCTCTTGCTGACTCTCTCTGTGTCAAATAAATAAATAAAATATTAAGAAAAAAAATTATTCTTAATTGAAGATTTCCATATGGTTACTAAAAAAATCCTGAGAGCATTCATGATTTCAATTAAAGTTGTATCACTTTGTAATATGATTTTTACTTCTAACACCAGAATCCTCATCTGAATACCGCAGTTTACTCAACAAGACAACTTTGTAGCCATTTAGTCTTTAAAACACTTCTTAGTGTACAAAAATTCATTAATATTTAAACACCCACTATAATTAGCTATGTCTAGGAGTATGGAATCTGATAATATTGTTTACATGTCTACTCTCAAGAGTAGTGATTTTCAAACATATTTTTCAATCACTTTGGAACCTTTTCTTCAAACAGAATCTTCCATGGAAGCCCATATATAAAATAGATAAAAAGGGAAGCTTTTCTGGAGAAGCTAGTGAGGGGCCCAGGGCCTTGTCTATTTGGCCTTCCCACTGTTCCTTAGACTTCTCTTTAAATACTCTTCCCTGGTTTAGTTCCTCTTTCAAGTAAGGCCTTCTGCCTTCATTAGCGCTTTTAGCAATATTTGTGCCCATTGTCTATCCTGAAATACAATGCAAGATTCATACAGGTCCTTTCAGGACTGTCGTATAGGCAGTCATATATAAACACCAAATTAATCATCAGACTTAACTGAAATGTTACCATCTTAACACAAAAGTTCAAGTGCCCACACTGCTGAGAAACTAAGTATCTGGAAACAGTATAAAGAATTAAAAATGTTTAAGTTGTCAACAGGATACTTAGGAAAGTCACTAACTTACCACCTTAGTTTTTCAAGTATAAAAATCACTTGCCTTGTGAAGCAATAAGAATCACAACTTGTAACGCACAATGGGGACAAAAGTATTATTGGAATAAAAAGTTATTTTAAGGGGCGCCTGGGAGGCTCAATAGGTTGAGCCTGCCTTTGGCTCAGGTCATGATCTCAGTGTCCTAGGATCAAGCCCCACATAGGGCTCTCTACTTAGCAGGGAGCCTGCTTCCCCCTGTCTCTGCCTGCCTGCACTCTGTCTATTTGTGATCTCTCTGTCAAATAAATAAAATCCTTAAAAATAAAAAAAAAAAAAGTTATTTTAAGGGGGCGCCTGGGTGGCTTAGTTATTAAGGGTCTGCCTTCAGCTCAGGTCATGATCCCAGGGTCCTGGGACTGAGCCCTGTGTCAGGCTCCCTGCTCAGAGGGGAGCCTGCTTCTCCCTCTCCAGCTCTCCGCTGCTTGTGTTTCCTCTCTTGCTCTCTCAATCGCTCTGTCAAATAAATAAAATCTTTAAAAAAAAAAAAAAGTTATTTTAAAGAACTGCCCATTTCATGGCGCAGAAAATAAACACACCTTTGCCAAGATGCGTGTTGATAGACATATATCTTGCAGTTCCAGTTAAACTTTTGTGCTCCCTGTAAGGTATGTGTTTTTTGGTTTCAGGGTCAATGTACTCCTTGGCTAGTCCAAAGTCTATAATGTGTATAACATGCTCTTTCTTATTGCCTTGTCGGCCAATCAGGAAGTTCTCTGGCTTCACATCTCGGTAAATGAGATTCTTTGAGTGCACATACTCCATTCGAGAAAGCTAAAAGAGAAAACATATCAATGAAAACATTCTGAAGAAGTTTATTGGGAAAAAAAAATCAAAACATTTTCTTTTATCAGTCTAACGTTTTAACTACTGAAATGAAAATAAAACTCATTTCTTTTTCACTTCACTCTTATAAACCAGAAAATAGATACAAATATATACATAACAAATATCGGGGCATCTGGGTGGGTCAGCTGGTTGAGTGACTGCCTTTGTCTCAGGTTATGATCCTGGAGTCTCAGGATTGAGTCCCACACCAGGCTCCCTGCTCAGCAGGGAGTCTGCTTCTCCTGCTGACCTCTCTCCTCTCAAGCTCTCTCCCTCTCAAATAAATAAATAAAAATCTTTAAAAAAAATTGAGATAAATGAAAGTGGGATAGCACTGTTCAGCTAAAATGATAATATACAGTTTTACCTCATAATGTTATAATTTATAAATGATAAATGGAATTAGGTGTTTTTAGGCTACTTCAGAAAGCACACATTTGAAGCAGAGGGGGTATAGCTCAGGGGTAGAGCATTTGACTGCAGAAAGCACACATTTGAGAGGCGAGAAGTATCCCCAGCCAGGATATCAGAATAGGTTGATGCTCTGTGAAGATAGGTGCCACTGCCACATTCACCTCCTGCCCACACCTTCCTATCCTCAATCAGACACGACTCCCCAACCTAATTCTTTCTGTTGCAAAAATATGCGAAGTAAGGTCCAGAGAGGTTAGTACTGGACTGATTTCCTAGAGCTAATTGGCAGCGGAGGTAGAAGTGCAGTTTTTATGTGAAAGTAAATAAAGCCCAAAATAATAATCATAAAATTACTTCAGAGGCACCTGGGTGGCTCAGTTGGTTAAGTAGCCAACTCTTGATTTCCACTTAGGTCATGATCTCAGGGTCCTGGGACCAAGCCCCACGTTGTGCTCAGGGGGAGACTGCTTGAGGAGTATCTCTCTCCCTCTGTCCTTCCGTCCCCTCCAACCCTGTGCATGTGCACTCGCTCTCTCTGTCTCTAAAATAAATAATCTTTAAAAAAATAATTTCAGGGGCGCCTGGGTGGCTCAGTGGGTTAAAGCCTCTGCCTTCGGCTCAGGTCATGATCCCATGGTCCTGGGATCAAGCCCCGCATCGGGCACTCTGCTCAGCGGGGAGCCTGCTTCCTCCTCTCTCTCTGCTTGCCTCTCTGCCTACCTGTGATCTCTGTCTGTCAAATAAATAAATAAGATCTTTAAAAAATAATAATAATAATTTCAAATTGCATTAAGTTTTATTTCTATCTATAACACTTCTCTACTTAACATAGAAAGGGAAGCTCAGGCATTTGAATTTTGGACTCAAAAGTCAAGGTCAAGGTCAATTTTTTTTTTTTAAACATTTCGAAGCTTTTACTGTAAAGTGGGTGAGACCATCACCATTTCAGACCATTAAAGATGCATTTGCATCCTTCCTCTGAGGGTGACAAACTCCTCAAAGTTGAGAACTGCCTTAACTCTTGAACCGGCACTGGTATGCAATTTGGCTGGAATTGAGAGAGCTGTCTCTTCAGCTCTGCCAGTTTCTGTGAGAACTAGAGGCCAGGGAACTAAGACAGGTTCTTGGTCACAGCACTCTAGAATCTGATTGTTAGGGCAGTGGGTTACATCACCAATCCTTTCTTGGATGCAAGGGTGAGGGGAGAGGACAGAACCTTACAGCCATATGTTTAGAACCTAAAAATAAAACATCAAGGAAATTACTTGCATTTGTACAATTTCACCTAATCATCCTCTTTCTCCTCAATCTAAATTATAATGCTTCCACTTCAGTTAAGGGCAGGGTATTGCTCCAAGGTGCAAATTCTTAAAATAGAGTGCACAGAAGATGCAGTGTGACTTCTCTGGGTTAACCCTTTTTGCCCGGCCTGCTTCCTAGAATGCCATCAAGCCTCTGAGTGTGCGTTCACTAGGTGTTACTATAGCCAGGAAAGCACTAAAAGGGTCACAAGGGTGTAGCTGGTGGACCTATATATCTTTCCGCAGAATAGCAATGCCAACTTACCAACTGGATGGCTATCATTAAAACCGTCTTCAAAGTAAAAGTTCGGTCACAGAGGTCAAACAAATCCTCCAAGCTAGGGCCAAGGAGCTCCAGCACCATGGCATTATATTTCCCACATGGTCCGAAGTAATATACCTGTGGAAGACCTTCACCTGCAAGCAGAGGGGAAAAGGGGTACAGAGTGGGGGACACAAAACCCAAAATGTGAGATAGCTCCATCAGCACTGAGTAGAAATACAGAAAGCACAATTCACGAGATTTCCATTTTCTTTCATAGTCTCTCCTGGAGAACCTAAACTGAGTAGAGCAGCTTCAAAGGGAACTAATAATGGGCAGGAAAGGCGAGCCACTGCACAATGGCCTCAAATAAGCAGCTATTTTATACCAGAGTGACAAAGGTATTTTCACTGCTGTATAAGACAGAGAATGGTCCCTGATCCATTAACTGGATCAGAGCATAAACTATTCTCCCCCAAGGAGGCCCGAAAGTGCACTGTCATAAAAGGTTCAAAAGACAGCTCACTGTGCTCAAAGCCAGCCCACCTGGCCCTGGCGCATTAGCCGGTTTCATCTGCGCTCCCTATGCTCACTGCCAATGCCATATGGGCTGTCTGCAGCTGCTGCACCAAGGAGAACTCAGACTGAAGGGTTGAGGTCACAGAGGGTGCAGCCTGACCCTCTTCTCACAGGGAGTCTCTGTACTTTCCTGTTTTCTATCAGCTGGGGCAAAGCCAACACACAGGGTCTGGTTACTGTAAGTAATTCTGAAAGGAAAAGGAAGGGGGGGGGGAAGGCTGGGCTTTCCCCAGATTTGAAATTCATAGCTCTAAGACGCCAAAATTTAGACTTTCTCACCTAAGTGGCAACTTGTGAATGAATTTCCTCTCTGAAGTGTATTGTAAATATGAGGCATTCAGTAAATAAATGTTAAATGGCACCATGTGAATGGTGGATACGAACGAAGACTACAGAACATTTTAAAAATCTGGTCTCATAGAGCAGAAGCACTTCCATCTTACATGTTTATATATACCATGGTCTGCAGTTGCTTCTGCCTACAAGTTTTTTAGACAACAAAGTTCTCTCCATCTCCCCATTCTCTTTCTATGTACAGGTGCGATACAAGCAGAGGGAATTCTCTCTGCCATAATCTGAATGCTTATGTCCCCCCCACCCCCATCCTCAAATTCCTATGTTGGAAACCTAATGCCCAATGTGATGGTTTTAAGATGGGGGGCTTTGAGAAGTGATTAGATCATGAGGGCAGAAACCTTGTGACTAAGAGTAGACCTTATACAAGAGAACCTACAATGCTCCTTAACGCCTTCCACTGTGTGAGGACACAGCAAAAAGTCAGAAGATGGTCTCTGTCAGAACCTGACCATGATGGCACCCTGATCTTGGACTTCTGGTCATTGGAACTGTGAGAAAGACGTTTCTGACTTCATAAGCCACCCAATCTGTGGTACTTTGTTACAGCAGCCCAAATGGACTTAGACAATACCTACTACTTAATCTCTAGCCCAGTATGCTCATCCTTGTCCCCAGCATAAATCTTGTCTATCTGGAGTGGGTACGTTTCGTTGCTCTGACATCTATTTCATGCCTCTTGCATGTACTGCTGCTACAATGTCTTTTGTTCTATCTAGGTACAAAGCGACTCAAGTGTTCTAATATGTTCATCCCTAGCTCATATCATCGAATGTAGTGTACTCTGCTCCTGCCAGCTCCATAAATATGCACTCAGTTGTCCTTGTGGTTGTTTTGATTCTCCCTATCTCTAAAAGGAAACAAGATTTAATTTGAAGTGTCTTTTTTCCTGTTGTTCTGAACTCATTTTTCAGTTTTATTTAAAATACACAAAACCTCATAGCTGTTCCCGATAAGTCCTGCTGAAAAATCCAAAGCAGACCACCACCATAGACAGTCATTGCTTTTATTAATCAGACATATGGTAGACGGTAGCAGTTTGGGGATTTTTCAAATTTACATCCTATATAATAGTTTTTGATGTCACTAAAATTTGATTTTCCCAATATAAATATTATGTTCTTCAAAACATTTTGTGGCAGATCTGTTAGTGGCCTGTCCAGTGTCCACGATCTCTTTCTTACTTAATAACAAAATTTCTAATTATTGCGAAAAGGAATCTGCCCAGTTCTAACTTTTCAACCTCCCTTGATAACAGGAATGACTAGTGAAACAGAAGCAGATGGTTCTAGAAAAGCTTTTTCATGGTAGCCAACTCAAATTGGAAATAGTCCCCTGCCCTTGACAATGGCTCAAGCTCCAGAAGCCATCTAGAACCACTAGACACCTTGAGGATATCATAGTGCCAAGAATGAACGGAACAAAAAAGAAAACATGAGTCCCTGATGGCTGTGAAGTAACCAATGCTGGACTTTCCTTCCCTCTGGACTCTAATTCAAAAGAAAAATCAATCTCTACCTCGACTGAACTGTTATTTGGATTTTCTCTCATAGCCAAATCTAATCCTAATTAATAAACATATTATTCTTTTAGTTGGTTAAATTGCAAATCTGGGCACAATATCCTCCTTCTGAAGTACAAGCTAAAAGTCAGGCCTGCTTAGAAATATAATACTGACATAATTTCCTATACTTGCTGCCAATACTTAAGGATCAGTTTAAATGAGACAATCATCTTGTTCTTGACAATCTTTAGTAACACATCTAGGCATCTCTTGTCAGACATTTCCATGTTTACAAAGAAGTCACAGAAGCACTCTGGATGATGTCTATAATTCTACGTATGAGCTCTATCACTCATAATTCCACCTAGTACCTTCAAAGATGTGAGGAGTTCCTGCTGGCTGCATTATTGCTCCTTGTATTAAATACTGAGACCTAACAATACTTTGGCAGGCTTCGGATACTCAGGACAACTCCTAGATTACTGAGTAGCTTGAAGCTTTTCTCAAAGATGGACTAAGTCCAAGATGCTACTGTAGAAAAGGCTCAAGTCAGTCTTTGATCTATTCTGCTACCAACCCTGAAAATTCCTTCATGTCTGTTTTGTCGTCTATAAAGAAGGAAGCATTTAGACTGGTTTCCTTTTAAAACCAAAATTCTGACAATAGCTAGGAATTCCTTCTAGCTACCTTCTAGGTTCCTCTTTGTAAAGCCATAGAACCCATATGAATGAGGCATGCCTCCATGTTATACAGAATATGTGTGGGTCAAATCAGAATGTAAGCTGGTAGTGGTAGTCAACTAGAAATGTGTCTATTAGAAACATCTCCAGGGGCGCCTCAGTCAGTTAAGTGTCTGCTTTCCACTCCAGTCATGATCCTGGGGGCCTGGGATGAGCCCCACATCGGGCCCCCTGCTCATCAGGGAGTCTGCTTCTTCCTCTCCCTCTGCCCATCCCCCTTCTTGTGCATGTGCATGTTCTCAGTGTCAAATAAATAAAAAAATCTTAAAAAAAAAAAAACAGAAAAGACTTGTCTGTTTAGCTTCTTAGGTATTACAGAATATGTGCCAAATATGAAAGTCTCTTTGGCAGATGTAGCCATAATTTATTAGAACTATCTGTACAGAAAGATACCCACGCAAGTTCCATTCTGTGCCTAGTGTTTCACATGACTGCCCATAAAGTGGCCAATGTTGGTGCTGAAAAACATAGATATAAGCCCACTAAGAAAATCTCTCTCTCTCTCTTTTTTTAAAGTCTATCTCTTTGATCAGAGATTAGCACACAGTAACGACTTATCCTGGGCTGAATTTCAATAAGAAATACTGTATATTCTATTTCACTGTTCTTCAACAGAGCCATGTTGAATTCATAGCTTAAGAAATTTTTAATCCATAAACATGATGCTGTGAACCCTTTAAGAAGACAAGGGATGAGGTCAGAGCCTTAAATGCAATAAGGTACTTCCTAGAAGTAAGTGTGAGGTAATGGGAACAAAGTGGTAGAGGTGGGCAAGGCAGATATGCACTATTCTTTGATCCATGGTATTTCAGAAGCTAAGTAGTTTCATAATCTCTCATCTGCTCTGGAAATCAAGCACTAATTAAGATATCCCTCCTAAACTGGTCAACTGCATAAAAAGCCTGGAAATTAAAGAAGTAAATTCTGAGTTTTCGTCTCCTGAAAAATTTCTAATGGATTTCATCATATGCTATTTAGCCACAGGTTAAATCTCTTATAAACCAAAACTGCAAGGTTATATGTACCCCGTACATATTATCTTGTACATTTTTGCAGGGTACTTTAAGACAGCTTTCCCATCCATCAACAACACAATCTTATAAATCCTGCTGGACAGGGGCACCTGAGTGCTTCAGTGGGTTGAGCCTCTGCCTTCCGCTCAGGTCATGATCTCAAGGTGCTGGGATCAAGCCCCACATCAGGCTCTCTGCTCAGCAGGGAGCCTGCTTCCCCCCCTCTCTCTGCCTGCTGCTCTACCTGCTTGTGATCTCTCTCTTGTCAAATAAGTAAATAAAATCTTCAAAAAAAAAAAATCCTGCTGGACATGCAGCTCACACAATATCAAGTTGCACAGAACAGGAAGTGAGGTTTACCACATGACAGCTAATTTTCAGTCTGTCATAAATTTAACTTGGGTTAAACACACCAAATCAAAGATAATGGCTTCTTTATCATCCAAGCTGTTAGCTAAAAAGATTCCATAGTGCATTATGAACAGTAACTACTCTAAGTAGAGATATTTTTAAAAAGCACATCAGGCTGAGAACTGAAATAGAACCACCTCAAAGCTTTTGGCAATTTGATCACATTATTGCCTAATAATTAGCCTTTCATTCTTTTTGAAAAACTAAATTATCTAGCTGTGAAGCAAGTTCAAGTAAGTCCCATACCTACATTAATATCTGGATATTAAAAAACACATATATTAATATTTCCGTAGAAAATAAGTATATGTTGGTAATGACTGTCATCTAAAGTCAGGACCAGAGAAAACCTTTAAGGACATAATGACCTTGACAATTCCCTTTTCTTTTTGTTTATACAGCTGGATTTTTTAATTCTTACAGAAAACAGGACAGTTTTTCTCCAACACTTAATTGTCCCATAGTAGTACCTTCTAGCACAACTACTAAATGTTCTTTAGTATTTGTGAGAGATTACGGAATTACTGTTTACATGTGAAATTATCATCAGGATTGATGGTAATATTAAGCAAGTCCACTTAACAAGAAAGAAAGAATAAGGAAATAAACAGGATTATATTCCATAGGAAGAAGTAAAGGGGGAAAATAAAAGCATAGCCTTTTTTTTTTTTTTTAAGATTTTATTTATTTATTTGATAGAGATTGGTAGGCACAGAGGTAGGCAGAGAGAGATGGAGAAGTAAGCTTCCTGCTTGCGGAGCAGAGAGCCCGATACGGGGCTTGATCCCAGGACCCTGAGATCATGACCTGAGCCCAAGGCAGAGGCTTAACCCACTGAGCCACCCAGGCGCCCCAAAAGCATAGCCTTTAAAACTCAAAAAATAACTCTAAGAAAACAATGCATCACAAAGATGAAACAATACATGTGTTTCCCTTTTCTCATTTCTCTGACTGAAAAATGCCTCCTTACAGTATGAACAAGTTCACATATGAATCTACTCAAAATGCCTGCTTAAAAACAACAACAACAAAACAAAACAGCTAGACCCAGAATTAAGCAACAGGATTACTTTGTTCTGTAATGAAAAATGTTTTATAATCATCTTGTTCACAGGCTGCTTGGGAATTTGAGTATTGCTAGACATATGCTGCTAACATGAGCTCAAATCTGTATGGTGGGGGAAGAGAAGGTGAGGAAAGGCAAGAGAAGACAAATAAGCTCATATTTCTGAGCCACAAAAATTGAGCTTTTACGATTTCTCTATTTTACACACACACACACACACACAGACACACCCCTACCAAGGCCTTAAGCCTCAAAGCACGGTCAAAGTTTTATTTATCCAAAGGAGCCAGGAAAGAAAGCCAAAGGTGGGAGAAGAGATTTCTTCTGTAATAGATAGCATCTAAGATAAAAACCATTTAAAAGTGTGCTGTGTATTGGGGTTGGGTGGGGGTGGGGGATCTTCTGTCTTTCCAAAAAGACTAATTCAGCTCAGAACTGGTAAAAGCTTACGGGATAAAAACCCAGTCTCTGAAAAATTTCTACTTTCTTTAGTATTGCATTCACAGTTTCTGTGATTATGTTATAGATGCAGAACATCTATTGAGTTTCAAAAGCTAAAAAGAGAAATCAAATTCTTAATACACACCTGAGCAATAATAACTACAAAGTTTGAACGTTCTAGCAAGCACTTAAAAGGAATGAAAGAAAAAAAATGAGGTCACTCAAGAACAGTAAACTCCTTCTAGACAATCCTGCCCCACTCCCCTTACACATTTTGTCCATGTGTCTGTCTTCCTTACTAACAGAAGACTGTTTGAATGCAGTGACTACTACCATGTGTTAATTATGTTTGCATGTCAGAGCCTAGTATTGGCCCAAACATATGGCAGATAAGGGCAGGATAAATATTAAGTAAATGAATAAAAACAATTCAATGAAATGCCACTTGAGTTTTCTATTTGGAATGCATAATACCTATACCTCAAAATGCTAAAATGTATATATACAGAACAAAACATCTTCATCAGATTTTAAACGTGTGGGACATGCTAACACAGTTGATACTTCTGAGTAGTTCTTGTTTGTTTTTCATAGGAATGACATTTTTTAAAAGAATGCTTTGTTGGGCAAGCTACCACTATGAAGATTCCAGTAATGCAGAGTTGTAGTATCTCTACATTGGCTCTCTTTTCTGTATTTTTTTCCATGATGGTTGTACATGTATCTGCAGTTTTACAGTTTTACCTTGCTGTTCCCATATATGGGACCCTATGTAAAACTATTCATTTTAGTTAACAGCACCAAAAGCTACACATAAACAATGGTCCATGTCTTCCCAACTCTCAAAAAAACACCTGCCCATCCAAACAGGTTAAATGACCAACATAATGAGTCATCTGAGTTGTCTAATGTGCAAAGGCAGTCTGATGACATCTTCCTACCTCTTTATTTTCCCACTCCATTCATTTATAGACTAGTTCTTTACTTTGATCCAGGCTAACTTGGAATTACATGGTCTTTTCTTTACTTAACTAGCCCTTTTCCATTTCACTTGAACCTCACAGTCATCCTGTGAAGAAAACAGGAAAATACTAATAAATTCCACTTTACATATGGGATGGAGACCCTAAGAGATGTTGTGTGACCTTTCCTAGGTAAAAGAGTGCCCAACTAACACAAACAGATCTCTCAACTCCAGATTAGCCGCTCTCCAGATTTATGTGGCTGCCGAAGTTACTTTCTATTGTCCCCTACCTCTTCCAAACCACATGCCCTTTTCATTAACATTTACCCTCTGTAGCAACTCTCTGTCACTATTCTAGGATATAAATCCCCTGCTGTATTACATAAGCAGCTTAATCTGTCCTATCTATTCCCTGGGTTCCCATTACTTTTATATCGGCTCCATAAATACCACCCTTTCAGGTTTCCTATCATATATCTATCTCTCTATAGTTCTAGAGCTTTGTCAATTCTAGCCCCTGCTCCAGAACAGGGGTCACTTGGGCATTATTTTTTAAATTATAAAAGTTATGTGTTTCTGTAATATATCAATATATATAATATATAAAATTATAATTATATACTAATATATTAAATTATGTATATATAAAAGTTGTGTTTCTGTAATATATTTAATATATAATATATATTATATATAAAATTATAATATAATTATATATTAATATATATAAATATATACATAATAGGTATATTATGTATGCACATGTATATATTATGTATATATACACACACATGCACACATTCAATCAAATATAACAGCAAACCAAAAGCAGTACAGAAATATATGAAGAAAAAATGTTCACATCCATAACAGATTAGACAAATTCACATAACTAAATACTTTTCCACAACTTCATTTTTAATTATATAGAAGACATCTTTTCTTGTCATCTCATGGGTATATCTCATTCATTTTAACAGATACATAGTATCCCATCCATATTTAAGTTTTTCTTAGTACTGATGGACATTTAAGTTGTTATCTGTATTATCTGTTGTTAGAAATAGAGTGAACAGATCCTGCTTTTGCCTGGCCTGCACCCTTTTCTTCCTTCCTGTGATAACAACACTTAACTCTTCCAGTGTGGAAGCACCATTTCCTAGATACGACTTCATGTGGTTAAAGTGGGGTCAACTCATTTCCCACTGCCTCCCCAAGGATATGACTCAAGCCAGGTAAATCAGAGTAATCTATCTCCCTGCCCTGGGGAACTGGGTCAAGGATGGGTGCTTGACTCATGTTTGCACCGCGAGAGTCAACTTGAGAACACTGTGGACCTGCAGAGAAGGAGGAACAATTCCTTCCCACCCCACCCCCACTGCTAAACTGGAAGGGGTTTAGCCTGGAGCTTCTAGACACTACCACATGAAAATAGGCATATATATATAGACTACCTACCTGGGAATGAAACACAGAGAAAGCAGAGCTGAGAGAAACAGAGACAGACAAATATGTCACATAACCTGAGGATCAAGGACAGTGTTGGTCCTGGATCCAGACTGCCTGAGGTATGAATATTGCTGGACTTACCAGTTCTGTGAGCCAAAAAATTCATCTCCTCTCCTTGCTACCCTCACTCCCCAAGTGAGCTAGAACTCTAACATCTGAAAATTAAAGAGTCTAGACAAATATGCATGTAAGATGGCAAAAATCCTTGTGCCCACATTTTTGGGCATGAGTGCAAATATATATCTTGGGGGTAAATTCCTTTAAGAGAAAATGCGAGTCAAAAAGCATGAGTATTTAAGATCTCACTTTATATCGCCAAATTGCCAAGAGGTCTAAATCCTGTGGGTTCCTGGTGTGTCTCCAGTCCTGGGCCTGCTTTAAACACAAGTCATATTACTTAAGTATGGAGGCCCATGGACTATTTAAAACTGCTTTCAGAACATGCCTTGATCTATTATTCCCAAAGTTCCAGCTCCAGGTTACCTCCTCTCTTATTCTTAGCCACAGCATATCTGAAGGCATCTCTAGTTTTTTATCCAAGTTACCATTGATATTTCAAAGTCAAGACACCCCATTATTTGTTCAATGCTACCATGGAAATTTTCCCTCAAAGCATACCTCTATTATAAAAGTCTACTGGCCCTAAACTTATGCAGGGTCTCCCATTTAATCCTAGCAAGTACGTAGAGGTATTACTATTCTCATTTTATAGATAAGATAACTGATCTGAAGTGACTTGCTCAGGTCATATAATGAGTGGTACAACCAAGACCCCAACTTCTGCCTCCAAGTCTTACGCTCTCTCACTATATCACATGTACCCATGTGCTCTAAGTTCACAGACATCTAGACTGGCAGTAAGTTCTACTGGGATGCACTGCCTTGATAGGAGATTAAATGATCTTATAAAGATTCAGTAAAACATGGCTTGTATATGATTCTAATGGACAGTCATAAGATATTGATGATGTTGATACACATGAACTCAAGTAATAAAGAAAGTAATATTTCCCTTATGAAAGCACAGGTAAGATTACATCAAGAGTGCAAAAGTGGTATTTTCCTAATACAACTATGAAGGAGTCAATCTTTAAATGAAGTCTATTAATAAATTGAACACATCATTTAGGAATTCAGAAGGCAACTTGGCAAACACTTAGAATAACACACAAAGTATAAAAAGCAGATAAGCATTTGTTTTCATTAACTTTGGGCCCATTTAACAAATTGTTCCCAGCAGTTCTCTGATTAAAAAAACAAAACAAAACCTACTAAGGCACACAGTCTAATCATAGTACAGAAGCAGAGTGCCCCCTATTACTGAGCTCTGTTAATATTGTAACACCCTTCCTTAAGCATCCAAATAGCCCTGGGAGAGTAAAGGACCAAGTGTTACCCTCATTTTCTGAATGGAAACACAGAGGTTAAGTGGCTTGCCACAGAACAACCAGTCAATGGAACAGATACCACAGCTTGCCATTCTTTTCTCATTTGAGCCTTTACCCATATATCTCTCCAGTCAGAACACATGTGACCTGATGGAACACTCAAGATGGCCTTATAATTCTGGTCACTGAGGAAGCATGAAGACTTGCAAGGAAGCAAAGTGAACTCATTTATTTTACTGATTTTCAACAAATCTGAGGAATAAGTACTACAGTGTTCCTGTGTCCAGTTTCAAATTCAATTAAGTTCAAAGAGTCTGGTGGTCAGTTTGTCCATTCATCAAACATCACAAGTGAGAACAGAGTGCTATGGGTACAGTGAACAAGGCGATGGAAAAGGCTTCACAGAGCAGGGGCCAAAGGCCAATTCTTGAAGGGTGGTTTAGGGTTGATTAGGCCAGAGTATAAAGAATGAATCCTGCCGGCTGAGGGAGCAACAATTATAGAGGTAGCTAAAAGCATAGACACCAAGCTTTCTGAAATGAGAAAAACTAGAGTATTTGCTCTCTCTCCTAGAGTTTATTCTAATTCTGAACCACCAGCTGGTTTAACAAATGTCTCTAAAAATTATGGCAGAGGTTATTAATAAAGTTGAAAAGGCAGAGATATTGGAGTAAATGAAAAAAATCAAAGGAATAAAAGTCTTAAAAAAAAAGAAAAAGGCACCTGGGTGGCTCAGTCAGTTCGTCTGTCTTCAGCTCAGGTCATGATTCCAGAGTCCTAGGATCCAGTCCTGCATGCTCAGTGGGGAGTCTGTTTCTCCCTCTGAACTTCCCCCCCTCCAAATGCTTTGTCTGTCACGCTCTTTCTCAAATAAATAATCTTAAAAAATATTTTTTAAAAAAGATCACAGGAATAAAGAAGAAAAATAAGGATTTTATCTGAGTATTATATACCCATACTGCCTTAGTATATTTTTAAAAATAGTTTCACCGCAAGTATTTAAAGAACACACTAGGAACACACCATTACATTATAGTAGCACGAACAGAAATATAATGTAAGCCAAGAATGAGAACCATAAATTTATTTTTAAATTTTCTAGAAGCCATACTTTAAAATTAAAGGAAATAGGTGGAATTAAGTTTAATAATATATTTTATTTAATATACATCCAAAATATCAACACTCCAGCACATAATGAATTTAAAAATTATGAAAATATTTTACATCCTTTGGGAGGGGGAGGAGGGCTAAATCTTGGAAATTCAGTTTATTTTTTACACTTCCAACATATTCGGATTAGCTATAGTACTGATTCAGATGCTTCACAGGCACATGTGTCTAGTGGCTCAGCTCTGTAAGGAGTTTCGAAAGATATAAATGAGGCTTATGAACAGAAATGGGGCAGAAAAGAGGTTCTATACTCAGCAATCTGTATGACCCTGACCAAGGAGCCTTCGCTTCTCTAGCCCACAATTCGCTCCTTCCTCTCAACTCTCTAGAACAACTCTCCTCTCAACATTCTGCTCACTGGGTTGTCTCCCTTTTAGGAGATAGTTAAGGGCAGGGCCTACTCTTGTTCACCACTGTATCCCCAGGGCTTAACTTCCAACAGTACTTGACCCAAGTGGGATGCTCAGTGAATACATCTTTAATAAACACATGAATAGATATGGAGCTGCCTCAAGGCCTTAGCTTATTTTGCACTTGGAAGGCTTTCCTTACTCTGGAAGGCTTCCCTTATTCTTCTATTAGAACATGTCCAAGTAAATCATACCTCTTTTTTTTTTTATTTTTTAAAGTTCAGCCCCTGGCTATCATCCTCTCTATAAAGCTCTCCCTATCTTCCATAATTAGTAGCCATTTCTCCATTCAGAATTTCCATCTTATCTTATATGTACCTTTAAAAAAAAAACACTAACATTCCACTCTTTGTTTGCATTATAGTTATTCACACACCTTAGGGAGCTCCCTGAGAGTGTAGCACAGAATCTCATAAAAAAAAAAGTACCAGAAGCTCAGCAAACATTACATTTTCTTTTCCTCTAGTCTCCTGAAGGGCAGAGACCATGTGCTTCATAACCCTGTGGCCCTCAATTATTCAGCACAGAGCTATGGACACAGCTGATGCTTAGCTTTTATCTCCTTGCATCATGACTAAAGTAATTATTAGCACAAGACCACTACAGGCTGGTTAGGAATGATGAAATTAAAGCAATATTAAGTATAAAGAAAGAGGAAAATGTGGGGAGCCTGAGTGTGGCAGTCGGTTGGGTGTCTGACTCTTGGTTTCCCCTGGGGTTGTGATCTTGGGGTGTGGGATTAAGCCCCACTTCCAGCTCTGAGCTCGGTGGAGAATCTGCTCCCCCTGCCCCTTCCTCACCATGCCCACCCCCCATTCTGTCTCTGTTGCTGTCTCTCTAAAATAAATTTTTAAATCTTTAAAAAAAATGAGGAAAATGTAGGGAAAAATAAAATTGTGTCAGACTGTTGAGAGCACAAGAGTGCAGAGCTGTATATAGAGCTGACAAATTTCTTCTTTTAAGTGGGAGGAATATAAAATACTTGCTTACAAGTTGTTCAAAGAAGATGACAATATAATTGGTCACAAATGTTAAAAATTGGGGGTTTTTTGATGGCTTTCATCTTAAGCATACTTACAGGTAAATTTATTCTACAGGGGCTTAATTAGTAACTGGATTATTATTTTGAAAGGAGGTACAAGGATTTATCTATCTTTATGTGGTCTGCTATTGGAACTTAAAGAAAATATTCTCTCTCACCAATGACACTGACAGACACTGGAAAGGAATTTGTTTGGTTTTAATATAAAACACTGGATACACGCTTCCACCTTGAAAGGAGTAAATCACTTCAGTGACTCATCTCTGATTCCATAGTACTCCACAGCTTTGAGGATGCTGCGAAATGTTATCTTCCTTCTTAATAGTTAAGCTTGACAAACTGAGTTAGGAGGGGAGAGCGTTTGAGGGCTGTGGCCAGTCTCATGATGGTCACTGAGCTTATTCTAGCCCTTAGTTTGGGCTGAAACTTCTCCTGCCTTTGCCCTCCTTAAAAAAGCACTCTCTATGGGCAATTACGAAGTCATTCTTAATGACAGAAAAATGGCCATGAGGACACCAAGGAAGAATAACATGCAGGTACATAGTTAGAGAGGTGTGAATAAAGACAGATACATGAAGTATGAGCCATAATGAAAGGAGAAAACGGGATCTGAAACTTTAGGTTCTGGGTCAGTTTACAAGCCACTTCCACTGACAGACTTTGGTGATCGACTTTCCCCCAACCTTTTTTTTTTTTTTTTTAAAGATTTTATTTATTTATTTATTTGACAGAGAGAGATCACAAGTAGGCAGAGAGGCAGGCAGAGAGAGAGGAGGAAGCAGGCTCCCCACTGAGTAGAGAGCCCGATGCAGGACTCGATCCTGGGACCCTGAGATCATGACCTGAGCTAAAGGCAGCGGCTTAACCCACTGAGCCACCCAGGTGCCTCTTTTCTTTTTCTTTTTCTTTTTTTCTTACTTTCCCCCAACCTTTACCTGTATAAACACAATACCAGTTTTCTGCAACTAATCACAATTCTCCAGTCCATTCCACTTACATATAAGTTACTTCGGTCTATTTTTGGAACACTGCCTTCTAGTTTGCATCAAGTTTCTTAAAAGAAGACAAAAGCCAAGTAACAAATTCAGTTCAGACTGAGCAAGTAGCTCTAGCAGTTTTGCACTTTGCAAAACAATGCACCAAAAGGTGTTAGTACTCTGTGTTACTGTGAGGTGGTACACAGGCCAATTTCTATAATAAACTCACAACACTCTGCTTGCAATTAAAGAAATTATTTGCACAACAAGTCTTCACCAGTAAAATGTTTAAAATAGAAGTCCCCTGCCCCAGGAGGGAGAGGGACAAAGCATATTACTCAATATGCTTCATGTGACTTAGAGCTATTTTAGAGTTTTAAGAAGCAAAGTAGGGCCACATGGGGTTTGACTCTAACAGATAAGCAAGTCTCTTGCAGCATTACATATGAACTTTTCTGCTTAATTTTCACTATACCACAGAGTACACTGTTAGCCATAATATGAGAAATGTCCATTATCATATGGTTTCACTTATTTGTGAAACATAAGGAATAGCATGGAGGACATTAGGAGAAGGAAGGGAAAAATGAAGGGGGGGTGGAATCAAAGGGGGAAACAAACTGTGAGAGACTATGGACTCCGGGGAAACAATCTGAGGGTTTTTGGGGTGGGGGCTAAGGGGGGATAGCCCGGTGATGGGTATTAAGTATTGCATGGAACACTGGCTGTTATACACATAGAATCATGAAGCGCTACATCAAAAACTAATGATGTATTGTATGGTGACTAACATAACATAATAAAAAAATAAAAAAATAAAAAGAAATGTCCTAATGCTCTAAACTATGAAAAACACACACAAAGGACACAAAACAATACAATTTATCCTAGTCAAGAAGTGTATCTTACCTAGTCAGAAATATCAGTTCCCCTTGTTCCCTTTGTTTGGCTAACCAGTGAGGCTAGTTAATAAAAGTTTAGGTCATGATCCTTGGAAGAATGAAATTCATAGAACTATCAGCAGTAAATCTGCTCCATTAAAGACTAGCAATTATTAGTACTAAGTATGTGAATTACACCATTCCAAGCCCAGTACACGAAAACAACCCTTTCTATATTTTCCTTCCTAAAATTAAGCACGAGTAACAGATTGGACTTATGCTGTACCATCAAGGAAGGCATTTAAATGTCCTTTTAGAATATTTTCTAGACAACGAAGGTAGATTTGGAAGCATACATCCATGTACACACACTTTAAAAGAAAAAGATGATGACCACACCACATATTTCCTTGTCTAAGGTTCATTTCATATGCTGTGACATAGAGATGTTTTTCATATACCAATCTCAGGTTCTTGTTGCTGAGTCACCAACTCAAGGACACTTTTATATTTAGGTTCTTCTCCCTCAGAGGAACAACAGTGACACCAGGGTTGCTCCTTCTGCAAAGTATATTCAGAGGCTCAGATATTTTCACACACACCCCCTCATCTCTTCACCCAATGGACAGGACTTTTCCGTTTGTTTTTAATATGAGGCTCTGCTACTGTCCTAATGTTAACTTATTTCAAACAAACAAAACACGCATGCTGAAAGGAGCCACTGATGTTGAAAGGAGCAGGTCCTTAAGCTGGGCAGATGCAGCTTTAAATTTCAATGCATCATTCCAGACCACTACAAAGTATAAGAAACTTTGCATCTCTTAACAAAGGCCTAAAGCAGGTTTCCCTCTGAGGGCTACTCTTTTCCAATAAGAGTATGATAAGTACAATAAACACAGACACAATTGTGAAATAGGCAGTTCTCTTTCTGGGAATATGAACTGCCCTATGCCAGGACAACACACGGTTGTCTTCAGACTCCCTTCTTAGATAATCTCAAGATGTTGAAATGTCTTAGGGCAAAACATTTTGCTTCTTTACCAAGTGTTAAATGAAGAGAAAGAAAAGCATGGTCTGTAAACTCACGCTTCTCTTATCACACTATCAACCGTTCTGAAGCCACACTCTTAAGAGAACCTTTTCTCTGTGGAATGGTGGTCTGCATGATTCTGTACCCCCAAATAAGGTATGTAGGCCAGGACTGGAAAGTTGTTATAGGCTAAGTCAGCCGCTCCTTACCCAGGAACTTGTAATCAGGACACAGGGCTGCAGTTAATATCTGCTGGGACTTAAATCAACAGGGACTGAGTGAAAGGCCTTCTACCAAATGTAAGGAGGGGCAGAGAAAGCCTATAACATGGAGAAAATGAAGAGGGCTAGCATACACTGAGGCAAGAGACTTTATGGCCCTGAGAAGGAGAGTCAAAGTGTCAGAGTCCATGAGAATAGGACAGAAAGCTAGAGACAAAGAGTAATTGTCCAGATTTCTAGAGGCTTTCAAGTACTTTGTACCAATCCCTAGTGAGACCTGTATTAAATTTCCTTCCTTGGTTCCAAGACACATCTCTGTCATCTTCCAGTAAATTTCATTCTGGGTCTAAGCTAACCAGAATAGACTCTTAATGATAATCAAACTAGTGTTGACCAACACACACACATAACTGCATTTTCCTCCTCCTTAACCATCATTTCCTAAACACCACTATGTGAAAACACTACACTAGACGCATTAGGGAGTGAAAAAACAAAAAGACACAGACTCCGCCCTTAGGGAACTTAGAGGTAGAAAACAGAGAAGCGGACAGCTAGCATAGTTGCTAGGTCAAGCCTTTCATAAAAATAAAATGAAAAAAGAGTGGAATGTGGAATGGCATAAGAACCAAATTTAATTTACTCAAATTTAATGATACATATTTGCCAAAGTTTAATAGTATTTTTGTTTTTGTTTCTTAAGATTTTATTTATTTATTTGAGAGAGAACATAGACTGTGAGAGAAAGCACGAGTGGGGAGGAGAGGGAGAATCAGGATCCCCACCGAGCAGGGAGCCTGACTTGGGGCTCAATTCCAGGATCCCAAGACCACAACCAGAACTGAAGGCAGACACTCAACAGACTGAGCCATCCAGTGGAATGTGGAATGGCGTAAGAACCAAATTTATTTACTCAAATTTAATGATACATATTTGGCCAAAGTTTAAATTAAAAACTACCATTAAATATCTTGCAGATGAAGCACTGTATATACTATATACCCATACTCTGCAATACATACTTACTGATCATGATCATATATACACAAATCCAGTTGGAACACTCTACAGGCAATTTAGGGATTTTTTCAAGGCTAACTTGGATGGTGTCTGATTCTCACCTGTGTGCTAACTTTAGCTCCTAACCTCACATGTGACTCCTGTTTTTAACAGTTGGTTTCCTTAGAAAAACTGTCACCCTTGAAATCCTAGCATTTTATTTGTCTGTTTAAGATTTTCGGGGTGCCTGAGTGGCTCAGTGGATTGGGCCTCTGCCTTCGGCTCAGGTCATGATCTCAGGGTCCTGGGATGGAGCCCCGCATCGGGCTCTCTGCTCAGCAGGGAGCCTGCTTCCTCCTCTCTCTCTGCCTGCCTCTCTGCCTGCTTGTGATCTCTCTGTCAAATAAATAAATAAAATATTTTTTAAAAATTTTATTTTTCTTTCTTTTTTTTTTTAAAGATTTTATTTATTTATTTGACAGACAGAGATCACAAGTAGGCAGAGAGGCAGGTGGGGGTGGGGGGTGGGGGGTGGATTAGGCTCCCTGCTGAGCACAGAGACTGATGCAGGGCTGGATCCCAGGACCCTGAGATCACGACCTGAGCTGAAGGCAGAGGCTTAACCCACTGGGTTGGGGCACCACCCAGGTGCCCCAAGATTTTATTTATTTATTTGACAGACAGAACTCAAGTAGGGGCTCCATCCCACGACCCTGGCATCATGACCTGAGCCAAAGGGAGACATTTAACTGACTCAGCCACCCAGGTGGTCCTGAAATCCTAGTATTTAAAATAAAATACCTAGAAACTAGTTAGATGTAAGCTGTGGCAGCTGATGGTCATCTAGTTATTGGACTGATTATTAGACTATCCTAGCAGCCAAGTAAACTGAAATATGGTGTTCTAAGAGGTAATTTAGGATTTTGAACAAAGTCTACAGCCTCAAATTCCGTACTAAGTCCCTAAAGTGACAGTGTCTCCATACAGGAAATAAGCAAACTAGCACACAGATGAGCCCCTGCCAACTTATTCTTTAACATGTTTTATTATTCCCTAGAACTGTTTTCAATATTTTCAGTATTACAATTATTTTTTTAATTTTATTTATTTATTTATTTATTTTAAAGATTTTATTTATTTATTTGACAGAGAGAAATCACAAGTAGATGGAGAGGCAGGCAGAGAGAGAGGGAAGCAGGCTCCCTGCCGAGCAGAGAGCCGGATGCGGGACTCGATCCCAAGACCCTGAGATCATGACCTGAGCCGAAGGCAGTGGCCCAACCCACTGAGCCACCCAGGCGCCCCTTATTTATTTTTTTTAAATAATCTCTACACCCAGCATGGAGCTCAATCTCACAGCCCCGAGATTAAGAGTTTCATGTTCTACTGACTGAGCCTGCCAGGTCCCCGGAATTATTTTTCTGTCATACTATTCAACTTGACATTTAATTCATTTCACCCTTTTAGTATCTTATCTCTTAAATCTATATTAAATAATAAACCTAGTAAGTGAAATAAGTCAGAGAAAGACAAATACCACATGACTGCACTCATATGTGTAATTTAAGGAATAAAACAAAAGAACAAAGAGAAAATAGAGACAAACCAAGAAACAGACTCTTAACTCTAGAGAACAAATAGAAAGTTACCAGAGGAAAGGTGGGTGGGGGGATGGGTGAAATAGTTGATAGGGATTAAGATGATGAGCACTGAGTAATATATAGAACTGCTGAGTCACCATACTGTCAACTAAAACTAATATAACACTGTTAACTATGCTAGAATTAAAATGTAAAAAATAAGGCTAAAAGAAACTCAGTACTATTTGAAATTTATTCCTTCCCACTTGATAAATACTTATCTTTACATCAGAGAAATCTTTTTTTTAAAAAATATTTTATTTATTTATTTGTCAGAGAGAGAGAGAGAGAGAAAGAGAGCAAGCACAGGCAGACAGAGTGGCAGGCAGCGGCAGAGGGAGAAGCAGGCTCCCTGCTGAGGAAGGAGCCCGATGTGGGACTCGATCCCAGGACGCTGGGATCATGACCCGAGCTGAAGGCAACTGCTTAACCAACTGAGCCACCCAGGCGTCCCAACATCAGAGAAATCTTAATAAAAAAAAAATAAATAAAAAGACTAAGGAAATATATATAGTAATAGTAGCTGTGAATAGAGAGACTGAGCATGGCAGTGACCAAAACTTTGATCTTTTCTTTATATATTTTTTATTTAAAAAATTTTTTAAAAAGATTTTATTTATTTATTTATTTATTTGAGAGAGCTCACACACACATGCAGAAGGAACAGATGGGGAGACAGAAGGAGGGGAAAGAATCTCAAGCAGACTCTGTGTTGAGTGCAGAGCCTGACTCGGGATTTGATCTCATAACCCTGAGATCATGACCTGCCTGAGCCAAGACCAAGAGTCGGATCCTTAATCAACTGAGCCACCCAGGCCCACCTCTTTTAAATATTTTTCTAAATATTTAAAATGATAGGAGTTTTCTCCAGAACTTACAAAATAATTTTTTAAGTGAAAAACTTTATTTTCCTTTGGGCAAGCTGTGCATAGATGATTGCAAATTCATCCTCTAAAGTTACTTTCTTTTTTAGGCAACAGAGTTAAGAGATCTAGGCTGTCTTTTCTGACCTGTACCTGTTGAAAGTGGTGCCAAGCAAAAAGTTGACAAGATATGACGACTGGTTCAATGTGATTATGTCTAAATAATTCTCCAGCTGCTGATGGGCCAAATTATGCCTGCAGACTTGCAATGTTATAGCCACTATACTGATGAGATCTACACATAATTCCTACCTTCCATGGGCTTCAATTCCAAAACTCTTACCATGGAGTTCTTAGATATTCTGTTTGTAGGCAGTAATGAATATAAATGTCTCTAACTACATACCAAATATTTGCAGAAATAATTTGGGGGACACGGGCGCCTGGGTGGCTCAGTGGGTTAAGCCGCTGCCTTCGGCTCAGGTCATGATCTCAGGGTCCTGGGATCGAGTCCCGCATCGGGCTCTCTGCTCAGCAGGGAGCCTGCTTCCTCCTCTCACTCTCTCTCTGCCTGCCTCTCTGCCTACTTGTGATCTCTATCTGTCAAATAAATAAATAAAATCTTTAAAAAAAAAATAAAATAATAATTTGGGGGACTTCATTCTAGTATCTTTAATTACTCATTCATACCTCTATTCTGCTTCCTTAACACAGTTAACAATTATTGGCACAAGCAAATAAAGAAGAGGCTGAGTTTGGAGAGGACAGTACACACGAAGGTAAGAAGCTCCAACTTAAGTGGGTGATTGTACTGCCAGCCACAAACTATCCAGAGAGCTTATATACTGAGATTTCATCAATTTAACAGACATTTGCTGAGCCTCTCCTTTAGATCAAGTAACATGCAAGTGATAGTATAACGAACCAAAAAGTGTTTCTTGCTCTTAAAAAACTCACAACCCAGCAGCATATTACACTGTGAAAAATCCACAGAGTGGGAGAGAGATGCTTCTAAGTCCCCTCATCACAGTGCCTCAAGGTGGCCTAGAATTCTTTGAGGTTATTTCTATATTCTGCAAACTGAGTGGAATGATAAAAAGGAGTAAGAAGTTTTGGTCACTGCTGTGCCAGAACACGGGTCAGCAAACTATGCCCGTAAGTTACATATAACCTGGCCTAGATACTTTTGTATGATTAGAGAATGAAGTAAGGTTTCTACATTTGAAAATATATTTGAAACAATTTAAAGACTGATATTTTGCGATACACAAAAACTACATAAAATTCTTTTTTTTATTTTAAAAATTTTTTTTATAAACATATATTTTAAAAACTACATAAAATTCTAATTTTATGTAGGGGCACCTGGGTGGTTGAGTCAGTTCAGCAACTGCCTTTGACTCAGGTCATGATCTCAGGGTCCTGGGATCAAGCCCCGCAACAGCCTCCCTGCTAAGAGGAGAGTTTGTTTTCCTCTCCCCCTCCTCCTGCTTATGCTTTCTCTCTCAAAATTTTCTAATTTCAGTGTCCATGAATAGAGCTTTACTGGAATACAGTACATTTGTTTGCTTATCATTATGGCTGCTTCTGTGCTACGGGAAAAGAGATGAATAGTTAACAGGAGAGACTGACAGCCCACGAAGCCCCAAGTATTTACCATCTGTTCCTTTTTACTACCTGGCTTCATAAGAAATCTCATTTTCCAAACTGGGGGCAGGATGGAGCCTTCCTTTTCTACCGGGATTCATAGTCACTAACAGTCTGACAGATCCTTAATAAACCTGCCTTGTGATGTTTCCCTAGTTCAGCACTAGTAATACCATTTCCTTTGCAAATTCCTAAATGCACCCAGTTATGATAAGGACCAAACATTAACTGAACCAGTTGGCCTGGTTCTTGCGTAATAGCTTCAGTTTGGTTTTACAGAACAAAAACAGTTATGGTAATGTGATCTTTTTTTTCCTGGGGTTCTTTTCATAGGTATTTCGAGACCGCTGTGGCCAAGTGATCCCTACAAACTGGCATGAAAGGCTGCAGAGTTGTGCAAGTAGAAGTGTTTGTTCTCACGAAGGAGGCTTAAGTGAGGGTAACTATATTTCAATATGACTATAGTCAGCTCCTCTGAGACAAACAAACTACCCTCAAGATCACAGATGTGAATGGGTTCACTGTAGCTGGAATTCTCCTCTACTGAATCAGAAGAGCGGAGAAATATGAAGTTGCAACTTCTGGAGAATCCAGCAAAAAATTCTCCAAAGATGAAACTGTTATCTCTCTCTTCATTCTGAGATTTTTAAGGCTATGAGAAATGTTAATAGGATATTTCCATTTCTACAGGCAAGTCAAATCTTCAGCTTTGAAGTAAAACAATAACAACCGTGTATTTACTTTGAAGTAAAACAATAACAACGGTGTATTTATATAGTACCCTTCCCCCTAAGAATACAAGGCCTTTCTAGACATCACCTCATTCAACCCCAGCAGGTCTTCAAACTGTGAGAAACAGGGTTTCCTGTTGTATGCATAAGGAAACTGAGGCACAGGAGGGGTACATGGTTAGCATGGAGTGAAAAAAGCAGTGGGAAGGGGCACAGTCAGTTGTGCGTCTGACTCAGGTTGTAAGCTCATGGGTCGTGGGATGGAGCCCACTGACAGGCTCTGCACTCAATGAGGAGTCTGCTCGAGTTTCTCTCTCCCTGTCCCTCTGCCCCTCTCTGTCCTCCCCCACTCCAACTGTGCAAATGCTCTCTCACTCTCTCAAGTAAATAAATCTTTTTTTAAAAACACACACACAAAAAAAAACAAAAACAAAAAAGATGGAGGGAAAAACTAGGCTAAACTTTACTCCTCGTTGCAATTCTTAGCTGTTTCCACTTACTCGCATGGCCTACTCAAAGTGTAATTTCAGAGCTGTCCTTTTATACTCATTAAGATCAGTTTTCCCTGTATTTAGTGGTATGTGTCTCCCCCCTCCACAATACCCCGGAAGAGAGACTTCTGAAAAACATACATGACAAGAAAGGTCCAGATTTCACTTCTTTTTATCAAGTTCACTATTTTGTCCTTTCTTCTCTTATGAAAACTTTCTAACCAACGGGAAACCAAAAAGTTTCTTTTAAATTCCTTAAGTGCTGTATTGAGGTATGTTACTTGTTCACAGCTACTCTTGTTACATGAATCACTTCTATGTTAAGTAAAATTCCCATCTTTGCAGTATCTCCTCAGCTGTTCTTACTTTAAATTTTCCTGTGTTTGCTCAGCGGGTTTATAATATACTCCTAAGGAAGTTCACAACATTATAGGAAGGTTTTGTTAATCTCACAATTTCCGATGATTTTCTTCAGATCTATGCTTTATTCCTCTGTTGAAGGAGAACCACATTTCTGTTAATTTTATAGTTGCCTAGATTCAAAGCTCTTGCTGGTACCAACTAGCACCTCCTATCTTGTTTGATGACATATGAAGGCATTCCCTCCTAGAAATTTCAAAATTGCAAAGTCTGATCAGCTCTGTGAACACTGTCATTTTTTTTTTTTAAGATTTTATTTATTTATCAGAGAGAGAGAGAGAGGGAGAGAGAGAGAGCAAAGGCAGACAGAATGACAGGCAGAGGCAGAGGGAGAAGCAGGCTCCCCGCCAAGCAAGGAGCCCAATGTGGGACTCGATCCCAGGACGCTGGGATCATGACCTGAGCCGAAGGCAGCTGCTTAACCAACTGAGCCACCCAGGCGTCCCTGTGAACACTGTCTTTATTCACAGCATAAAAGTTTCAGTGAGTGAAATGGATTGCACAGGACTGGGCTTCTCAGCTGTATACAAGGCATATGCATTCAACAAAAATGATTACCTTAGAAAGAAATATATCTCAAAACCTAGCTGCCCAACAAATATCTCAAAATCTAGATGCCGAAGGCCATAAAGGTTTTGGAGGTAACAAAGACAGCCTTCTAAGGCATAAAGTTTGAGGGTACCATGTGAAACAGGAAAAACTACTTTTTCACTGGGGGGATGTTCTGGGCCTTTGTATTTTTTTTTTTTTAAAGATTTTATTTATTTATTTGACAGACAGAGATCACAAGCAGGCAGAGAGGCAGGCAAGGGGTGGGGGAAGCAGGTTCCCCACTGAGCAGAGAGCCCAATGCAGGGCTTGGTCCCAGGACCCCTGAGATCATGACCTGAGCCGAAGGCAGAGGCTTTAACCCACTGAGCCACCCAGGCACCCCTGGGCCTTTGCTTTAATTAAACACTTCTAGGACTATCATCTACCACTCTATTAAAATTAGGTAAGGGATAATGGGTGGAAGGCCCCAGGCATCTGCTGGGGAAATGTGTATGTATACACACAAGAAAATTATCTATATTAAAAACATTCCTGGGGGGGTGTGTGCCTGGGTGGCTCAATAGGTTAATCGGCTGCCTTGGGCTCAGGTCATGATCCCAGGGTCCTGGAATCGAGACCCGAGTCAGGCTCCCTGCTCAGCAGAGAGCCTGCTTCTTCCTCTCCCTCTGCCTGCTGCTCTGCCTCCTTGTGCTCTCTCTCTGTCAAATAAACAAATGAAATCTTAAAAAAAAAAAAAATTAAAATTAAAAAACATTCCTAGCTCAGGTTTGACTATTGTGTGACCCTAGGTAAGTAAGTTAATAAACTCCCCTGTGCTCAAAAATAAGAAAAATGAAATAACCATACAAAGTATATGAGGTATACTTAAGTTTACTTACTTTCTCTGCCCAATAAGACATTGCTGTGTTTTATTACATTGTGAAATTTCAGTATCTTGTTGTCTTTTTATTTTTTAAAAGATTTTATTTATTTATTTATTTACTTATTTATTTGACAGAGATCACAAGTAGGCAGAGGCAGGCAGAGAGAGAAGAAGGAAAGCAGGCTCCCCGCTGAGCAGAGAGCCCCATGCGGGCTCAATCCCAGGACCCTGGGATCATGACCTGAGCTGAAGGCAGAGGCTTTAACCCACTGAGCCACCCAGGTGCCCCTCTTGTAGTTGTAGTTTTTTTAAATACGAGGATTAGCATCGCCTTTACAAGACATCCAAAATAGAATGGTCATTAGCAGATTAGAATAGCTGCTGAATAGTTGACCCATGGCAGGTGAGGCTTAGATCAACTATGACATGACATTTATTCCCAGAGTCCCTGAGAATTTTACCCAGGCAAGTTGCTGGTTAGAAGTGGAATTAAGTGTTTAACCAGAGCAAGAGGAATTCCTCCACCACCTTTAGGATCTCTCAATACAATTAAGAAGGCTCCAGAAGCAAAAAATCATTGTAGTGTTGGTCTATATTACAGTGAGGCCTTTCCAAATGCCAAGTGAACTGGCAAGAATTTACCATAACCTACACTAGTACTTTTACTAAAAAGGCCAAAGATATTATTCAAAACCACTGTTGCCAAGAAACTGTTAACTCTGAGAACAGTTAGGAAAAGGCAACTTTATGCTTCCTTCTGGCTACGTCAGAGGCCTCCACCGTATTTTATCTACTTATATTCTCATTTCTTTATCTAAGTCCCATTTTCTTGCCCTTTGCCTATTCCTCCCTCCCCCATCCTCTTTCATTTATTTCTGTCCTTGCTTATGCATATTTCCTCTCTCTCCCTTCCTCTCCTGTCACTTCAGCTGCCATGCTTGGTTCTGGTTTACTCATCTTTTATTTAATTACCAAACATATACTAGGCCTTTACCATGTGGCCAGTCCATACGGAGCTATGAACCTTCAGGCTCATACTGTCCCCTCTCTCACGTTTAGGCCTTCTAATTAGGCCTCTGGTTTTGGCCATCTCTGCCTCAAACCTGTCATACACCAAGTCCTATTCCTTTGTGTTAGGATACCAGCAAAAGTGGGAGGTGTAATGGATAAAGGATTAGTGGGCTGGGGAATTTTAAAATTGATGATATATATACTCTCCTAAGTAAAATGACCCTGAGAGCGCAGGGAACAATCCCTCAAACAGGAAAATGAGTTTGGGACTTACCCATAGTGACTGTAACACAATTAACACAACACTGATGAATAACAAAAAAAAAATAGAAAGAAAGTAAGAAAGATGGTTACATTCACTTGCTGACTGCAAAGCTTACAGCTTTTAATTACCATGATTAAATCCTGCTCTTCTCTCTTTGATGCTGGCCCATTGAACCATACAAATGCTAAAGCAACTAGGAGGGCAAGCAAGTTCCAGGGAATCCAGAGTAGTTCTTTAAACCCTCACTCCTACTCTTATATATTCCAAACAATCCATAGAAACTACATGTGAAAAGAAAAGCACAACTGTGCTCAATGCCAAACCCCTTTGTGCTATGAAAAATCAGAACACAGTGATTTAAGAAGGAATGAAACAAAAATTAGACAAAACTGAAGAAAGCATTTTCCAACAGTGAGGAAAAGAGTACTTTTTCGTAGTCCTTACATATAGTTGCAGCTTCACATTTAAAAAATACTGTTTTTCTTTCTAAAAACTTTGGAAATTCTCCAGTAACCTCAGATGCAATGGGTTCAACAACAATGTGCAAAGAAAAATCTACCCCACCCACAGTGATCCAATTACGTGAAAACACTAGACTAAATTCCCATTTTGATTCACTTGGTCATTGGGAGTCCACTTTGCCAGGGTTAATTTACAATGTAATTAACTTAAACAAATAATTTTATGTCTTCTGAAGCTGATGAAGATACCAAGTATAAAATATCTGCACCAGGATGTTTCTCGTAGAGTAACATGGTTTTTAAAAAATTTTGTATTCAATCTTAGAGTTCAAATAGTTCATTAAAAAGTCATGTATTCTAACTTTCTACCCCATGCACAAATCTCCCTCACAACATCCAGAATGCAGAACCCTTCAACTGCTGCCTGAATACTGTCCTTCCCCTAAAAGACAGGAAATCCTACTGTGTAAGACAGCTTATTCCAGTTCATAATTTGTTTTTCTTCCTACAAGAAGGTGTTTGGAAAGAAAGGAAACAAGATATTGTGGCACTTTATTATCACTTGTTGAACTTATGCCTGAAACTGTGAACACATGGCTCAGGATAAATGGGGACATAAACAGGTTGCTTGGCAATATAAGAGGAAGGAGGGAGACCATAAATCCACTGCTGTTGTCTTTTAAGAAACTAGTTGTTATAATAGTAATAATAATAATAGTAATAATAATGATACATGATTAGGGCAAAAGAAAAATACAAAAATACTAAAGGATTAATCTAAAAACTTAAAAGTGGCACCACTTCCCATTTCTAAGCATACTCTTCAAAGGTAATCATTATTTTTGTATATCCAATCAGATATTTTCTACACTCCTGTGGACATCTATGTATTTCTTACACTATATAAATATGACAATATACTGTTTTGCAAACCTTTTCACTTAAAAAACATATTGAGGCATCTTTCCATATCAATACATAGGATTCTACCCTCTTTTTATTATTTATTATTTTATTTATTTGAGATTTTATTTATTTATTTGACAGAGAGAGCACAAGCACGCAGAGCAGCAGACAGAGGGAGAGAAAGAAGCAGGCTCCCCACCAAGGAAGGAGTCTGATGTGGGACTCGATCCCAGAACCCTGGGATCATGACCTGAACTGAAGGCAGACACTTAACTGACTGACCCTCCCAGGCG
The DNA here is from genome assembly GCF_020171115.1 of Neogale vison. Taxonomy (NCBI): domain Eukaryota; kingdom Metazoa; phylum Chordata; class Mammalia; order Carnivora; family Mustelidae; genus Neogale; species Neogale vison. The sequence continues at coordinate 105,869,802 of NC_058103.1, forward strand.
TCCCCATTTATTTATTTATTTATTTATTTTTTAAAATAAAGGTTTATTTATTTATTTATTTGACAGAGAGAGAGATCACAAGCAGGCAGAGAGGCAGGCAGAGAGAGAGGAGGAAGCAGGCTCCCTGCTGAGCAGAGAGCCCGATGCGGGCCTCGATCCCAGGACCCTGAGATCATGACCTGAGCCGAAGGCAGCGGCTTAACCCACTGAGCCACCCAGGCGCCCTATTTATTTATTTAAAAGATTTTATTTGTCAGAGAGAGAGGGAGAGAGAGCGAGCACAGGCAGGCAGAGTGGCAGGCAGAGTGTCAGGCAGAGTCAGAGGAAGAAGCAGGCTCCCTGCTGAGCAAGGAGCCAGATGTGGGATTCGATCCCACGACGCCGGGATCATGACCTGAACCAAAGGCAGCTGCTTAACCCACTGAGCCATCTAGGCGTCCCCTTATCTATCTATCTATCTATCTATTTATTTATTTTTAAAAGATTTTATTTATTGGGTGCCTGGGTGGCTCCGGGGGTTAAGCCGCTGCCTTCGGCTCAGGTCATGATCTCAGGGTCCTGGGATCGAGTCCCACATCGGGCTCTCTGCTCGGCGGGGAGCCTGCTTCCCTCTCTCTCTCTCTGCCTGCCTCTCCGTCTACTTGTGATTTCTCGCTGTCAAATAAATAAATAAAATCTTAAAAAAAAAAAAAGATTTTATTTATTTACTTGAGAGAGAGAGAGAGTACAAGCTGGGAGAGAGGCAGAAGGAGACGGAGAAGCAGACTCCCTGCTAAGCAGGGATCCTGATGTGGGGCTCCATCCTAGGAGCCTGGCATCATGACCCAAGCCAAAGGCAGACAGATGCTCAAATGACTGAGCCACCCAGTTGCCCCTCTACATTATTTTTTTTTTAGAGATTTTATTTATTTATTTGACAGAGAGAGATCACAAGTAGGCAGAGAGGCAGGCAGAGAGAGAGAGGAGGAAGCAGGCTCCCTGCTGAGCAGAGAGCCCGATGCGGGACTCGATCCCAGGACCCTGAGATCATGACCCGAGCCAAAGGCAGCGGCTTAACCCACTGAGCCACCCAGGCGCCCTCTACATTATTCTTAATACCTAAATTCCCCAGTATAAATATACCATCATCTATTTATCCAGATCTATACTGATGACATTTAAATTATTTTCATTCTGTTCTAATTGTTATGCAAAGCCAGAATATATCCTTCTTATAGTTCTTTTCAGTAATTTTTGTTTTAAGTCATTTGGAATCAACCTAACCTTCCACATACTAGCTCTTTAAACCCTTGAAAATCATGATCATATGGGGGTAAATGGAAGAACAAAAACGAGGTTTTTTTTTTTTTTTTTTTTTAAAGATTTTATTTATTTATTTCACAGACAGAAATAGGCAGAGAGGCAGGCAGAGAGAGAGGAGGAAACAGGCTCCCTGCTGAGCAGAGAGCCCGACGCGGGACTCGATCCCAGGACCCTGAGACCATGACCTGAGCTGAAGGCAGCGGCTTAACCCACTGAGCCACCCAGGTGCCCCCAAAAACGAGTTTTGAGTTACAATACTGGGATATCAGAAATCAATGGGGGAAATTATTTCCTCAAATAAAAACAATCTAAATATCTGACAGACCATTAAAATTGGTGCCTACATTATAGCCTATGAGGTTGATGGGCTATTATTCAACAATCAGAAACATGAAGACTATAGCATCATGACAAATGCTATAATGCTAAGTGAGAGAAGATGTAGTTACATGGAACTAAGATTAACTATGAAATATGTCTACATATGAAAAGAGATACTCAAATGAAATGTAGCTCAGTTAGGGTGATAAAAGCATGGTTCTTTCACCACTTCCTTTCAAAATATCCTTTAATATTTTATAATTTAGTTTCTGTGGTGAATGAAAAAAGAAAAATTGAGAGCTATAACAAAGATCAGAATCATCATTCTCAGTTTCAGGGCCCTCAATGCCCTCTTTACCTTCTTCATTGATTATTTTGGAGATATCAACTGTCATAGTAATAATCAGGCCTTGAAATTTCTTGATGGCAAAGCTAAAATCAGCAAACAAAGCATGAAGTATGACTGTCCACAAGAGACAAAATGGAATGGAATGGAATGGAAGGTGTCAGAGATAAGACAAGGAAAAGAATGGACAATCAGGAAGAGTTCCAACTTAAACCATGTTCACAATCATCCAGTGCTACCATTCTATCTTCCCATAGATAGTGAACTGATATGAATTTCCACATCATACGGTCAGGGCAATATGGGGGTCAAAAACCTAAGGTAATAATTAAGACCTGCATACTTAAGGAAGAAATGGTTATACTCTCAAGCCAACACAAAAGTTCCTATTTCAGGAATTTAAAGTCTCACACCCTGGTCAGAATTCTTTAAATTCATAAGCACTCATTCCTCTCAAAAAACTTCATCCTTTTTTTTAAAGATTTATTTATTTGAGAGACAGAGTGAGTGAGCGCTTGTAGGGTGGGGTGAGAAGCAGAGGGAGGAGGAGAGAGAAACCCAAGCAGTCCCCGTGCTGAGCACAGAGCCAAACACGGGGCTTGATCCCAGGACCTCAAGGATCACGACCTGAGCTGAAACCAAGAGTGGACACTTAACCAAATTAGCCACCCAGGTACCCTGCATCCATTTTATAAGCACTTATTAATTCCTTGAATAAATCTAAGTCATACTGGGCTTTTAAAAGTATTCTTTGTCGTGATACCCAAATATTTTACAAATCACTGGCCTGTGATGAATAATGACAGACAAAAGCTAGTGAGTAAAAACGATTACATTATTTTGGTCACTGTCTGCAACATGAAAGGTTGTTTATTTACAATGCCACATCACCTTGGTTCTGAAGAGAGTGGCATATAAGCTCTGGCTGTTTAAATATTAACTACTGATGAGTCACATTTGCAGCTGGAACTCACTCTAGAAAAATAGGGAGAGAAATGTTCGCTTGTAAGGACTGGATATTCATGCTCACATTTATAATAAGACATGGTGAAAACTTGTCTACTTTCTTGTCAAATGATTTACTTTCAAAATAAATTTCCTTTTTCAGCCATCCCCAGAAATATTTTTATTAATAACTTGGCAAAAATCTAAAAAGCCATGCTTATCAAATCTTCCTAACTTTTTTTCTTTCACCAAAATACTTCCTAGCTGCCTATCATATGAATGAACTATGTTGGGCCTTGAGATAAACTTGATACACAAGGAAGCAGAGGATACAAGCCTTGTTCTCCAGAACTTATGGTCTCACTGCAGGGCTGGGGGGTGGAATATGTAATCACAGTTAAAGAACGTTCAATACAGGATCACCAGGAACAGAATCAGGATTGAAAAAATCCCAGTATGGCCTTTAAGATGTTTAGGTGCTCAAAATCAATTACATAACCACAAAATGCAGAAAGTCTGGGTTGATGGCAACTTACACGAAAAAGATGTAAAGGTTTCAGCAGAGTAAAACACCGTAAAAGCATAAAAGTCAACCAGTGAAATAGTTGTTAAGATAGCTAATCTAAATTAAGAGAAATATTGTGTCCGGACCAAAGAAGATAATAATGCCACTATCTCCATACTCAAGAGTTAGTGGTGCTATTTTATGAGGCTCATTCATAACAAAACTAGGAGAGGGAAGGAAGGAGAGAGGGAAAGAAAGAAAGTGAGTGAGAGAGTATATATTCATGCTAGACAGTAGTGATAGTGAAGCATCTATAAAACATATATACAGAAAGACTGAAGGAACTAAAGACATTTGGCTTGAGGAGGACTTGGGGTGAGTGGTGAAGGGGGCAGCATAAACCAGCTAGGATGCCTCTGAGCTGGTACAAGAGAGCTAAACTGTGCTGCATGGAAATAAAGGCAAATTTTGGCCTTATATGAAGCACTTCTAATGGCCTGGGCTTTCCAATACTGAACTATCTAGAAGAGGGGTAAACTCTACAGTTAGTAGTAATCAAGCAGAGATGGATGATCATTTGTTAAGAAAACCCTAGGAGAATTTCTTACACTTGGTAGAAATTGTAACAGATTCTGAAGCTCTTCCTATCTTAGAAAAGCTTCTGGCTACCTTGTTAGCTGCAGGCAAGAATATTAAAAAGATGATATTCACCACAGCTGCTTTTAAGAGCAGTTAATCTCAAAAAGCAGAAAGGAGTCAGGAATCAGGACTGAACTTCACGTAAGACCTAGAAGGCTTTGCGACTTTGAGACGATTGCCAGAAGTATTGGGAGGGAGACCAATGATGGCCAATAATTGGCCTGACCACTCAAACAGCACTCTTGCTAACCCCTCTAGTCTCAGATGTTGCTTGCTGCCTTAAGTGAAAGGCAATTTTTTTGAAGTCCCCTTTCCTCCAATCCTCTCTCTATTTAATCCTTTCCAGTGCATGAACAATGTCAAAACTTAAGAATCTGCAATATTCTCCTGTATTCAGGAAGAGCACAGATGCTATTCCTACATAACAGGTTCATGAAATTTTTCACTACATATTGAAAAGGGAAGATTGGCCTGTTGGATGGGTCTACTGGGAAGGGCTTACAGAGGAAATCCTGCAGACTGGCCTGGTCACCTTCCACAGGCCCCCTCAAACTTCTAAGGTGGGCTGGATCTAGAATGTTTTTACTTGAGCCTTAGATTTGTGAAACATGTATAAACGTATTTAGTTAAAAATGAGCTATGATAATTGTCACCCTGAAATTTACAAAAACAGGAACAACATAACAGTCAACCTTAGAAGTTTAGTTCTGGCAAGACAAGACTCAAGTTACACAAATGCTCTGTGAACTCAGGTTCAATCTTAAATCTTATCTTAAATCCTATGCCTGGAACATTCCATATTTAAGGATATAATCAATAAACAAACATATGCTGAGAGGCTATTGTGATCAAGAGCCCATTCAGGTTCAATGAAAGGCAGATACCCATCTTGGCCCTACTAGGTCATGATTATGGCTGATTACTGCCACAGCCAGGATATAAGACCACTTGAATAACACTGTATGGTTCTTAAATAATTCTACATAATCTAGGAAGAGAAATTCAAATTCCTTCAGCAGTACTTCTAAAAGTGGTACTTGAAATAAAAACATGTTTGAATCATATAAAACCGTCAGACTGAAGAAAGCATACAGTAAAGGAATGTTGACAATGTCAATGAAACTAATGCTGAACAATTTTGTCTTTTGCAAGAGGTATCCTATAGACATAACCTCTTTAGGGTTGGTAACATTTACATAGTCAAGATATTTTTCTGGAAGCCAGTAAGATATTTCAGAAATTAGAGCTTTTAGGTAAAAAACAGGTATATATTTAAAAATTATAAATCTAATTTAAAAATCTTCAAAGGTCACAGATTAATAGCGTAAGATAGATCTTCCAAATTAAGAGAACAATGGATAAAATGACAGTGTTATGGTATTTCAAATGTGTATTTTAGTAGTTATTTAGTAGTTATCTTTAAAACAGATATATAATCTCAGTATGATAAAATACTGCTTGCAAGTTACCAAACCCTCCTCCTTTCTTTTAGTATAAAGAAATGAAAAGAGAAGGAAACTACCAAAAATCAATACCTCATACAATGTGTATTTCAGGTGGGTGAAAGCATTCAAAGGCTGATTTGTGGGCATGCTCATGGCACAGATCCCCAATCACCTGTCCCTTCAAGGAGCCAGAGAATAAGTAGCTTGAGTTAACTATGTTTATTTACCTACTCAGCAAAGAGGGGAGATATACGGTCTGGTAAAAAAAGGTCAACTGGACAAGAAAATCTGCAAACTTCTGGGCTTTCAGCTAAGCTATATGCTAACTAAGCACATGGAGAAAACAGACTTGACTTACCTGCACTGCCGAGCTGTTTATAAAACCTGTACTCTAAATGAAGCTGTGGAGCACGTGATTTTATTGGTTCCTGAAACCCAAGAAGAGAAATTGTGATCAGATGTAGACAAATAAAATTTTTCCATTCCTAGGTTTTCAAAGTAAACCAGGGCTAAGACCACTTAATATTTTATTTATTTATTTATTTATTTTAAAGATTTTATTTATTTATTTGACAGAGAGAGATCACAAGTAGGCAGAGAGGCAGGCAGAGAGAGAGGAGGAAGCAGGCTCCCTGCTGAGCAGAGAGCCCGATGCGGGACTCGATCCCAGGACCCTGAGATCATGACCTGAGCCGAAGGCAGCGGCTTAACCCACTGAGCCACCCAGGCGCCCAAGACCACTTAATATTTTAGAGATGATATTCATATATGATAGCATTTTCTTACCACAATTTCTCTTTGAAAGCACAGCTAGGGGAAGATGAAGCTGAAGTATATACAATTCCTTCACGGATATTTAAGTACAAATATTCTGTGTGAGATATCATTCAAGGATAGCTCCCTCACCATGAAATATTCTCCTGAAATGAATTCTCCTAGGAAACCAGATGCCAAATCTTTTAATTAAAGAGCAGCATGTATTCCCTACCCGTTTTATTATGAATTTTGGGTGATAAACAGTATTATTTTTTAGAAAAATAATACATGCTCAGAAAAAAACTTCAAATACACAAAAATTAGGAAGAGACTAAAAGTAATCTGGGATCCTATCATTTTAAAGAAAAGCACTATTAACATTTTGGTGAATGTCCTTCTAAATATTTACACGTATATTTAGATACAATACAGACTTGAAAATATATTTAAAATGAATGAGATACTATATTTTTCTTCTGTGTCTTTAAATTCAACAGCATAATGATGACATCTTCCTATGGCAGTATATAGCTTCATATATATATATATATATATATATATTTTTTTTTTTTTTTTTAATATAGGCTCCATGCCCAAGGTAGGGCCTGAACTCATGACCTTGAGATCAAGAGTCATATGCCCTACCAACTGAGTAAAGCTTTATATAAATTTTAATGGCTGTAGTATTTCCCTGTATGTGTGTGTTGTGTGTGTACACATATATGAAAACTTTTGGATGTTCTGACTGGTTTCAGTTTTCATTATTATGAATAATCCTGGAGGAACATTATATGCACATGTATTTTTACACTCAAGAAAATTAAAGATTGTAAATGTAATTAAAATATGTATCTTAAAAAAAGTAAAATAAAATATGTACCCTTAATCAATATGATGTTCAAGTTTGCAAAAATAGTGTTTTTAAGACCCTGGGGATAAAACAGCCGAACTACCATTTTGCTCTACATTGAACTACAAGAACTAGCTGGTTAACTGTTCTGAACTGACAGTACACTGGGCAACTAGTTAACAAGAAAATCAAACATTACCCTGGAAAGATCTACATACTCATTAGGATAGCTATTATCAAAACCATAGAAAATAAGTGTTCATGAGGATGTAGAGAAACTGGACCCCTGTGCATTGCTGGTGGGGATGTGAAATGGTACAGCTATTATGGAAAACAATATGGAAGTTCCTCCAAATATTAAACAAAGAATTACCATATGATCCAGCAATTCTACATTTGCATACATACCTGAAAAAACTGAAAGCAGGGACTCAAACTGATATTTATATGCCAATGTTCATAGCAACATTATTTACAATAATCAAAAGGTGGAAGTGACCCAAGTATCTAGCAACACTCGAAGAAACAAAATGTGATTACATTTTGTTACACGCAAGCACATGTACGTGTACCCATACAATATTATTCAGCCATGAAAATGAAAGACATCTGGATACATACTACAACATGGATGAACCCTGAAGACATTATGCTAAGCAAACAAAGCCAGACACAAAAGGTCAAATACTACATGATTCACTAATAAGAGGTACCTAGAGTAGTCAAATTTATAAAGACAGAAAGTTAAATGGTGGTTGCCAGGAGCTATGAGGGAGGAGATGGACAGTCAGTGTTTAATACAGAATTTCAGCTGAGGAAGATGAAAAAGTTCTAGGGAAGGATGGTGGCAATGGTTGCACACCAGTGTGAATGTACTTAATGCCACAGAGCAACACACTTAAAAATGGGTTAAAATGGAAAATTCTAGATACAATTCCAACAGATACATGATTTTTAAATTTTCTCTCCTATTCCATGGGTTGCCTTCTCACTGTATTCAGAGTCCTTTAATACAAAAAAGTTAATTTTTACAAAGTCCAATCAATCTCCTTCCTTCCTTGTGCTTTTTGTGTCATCTAAAAAATCACCGCCAAATCCAATGTCATGAAGCTTTTCCCCTAAATTTTCTTCTAAGAGATTTATAGTTTTGGCTCTTATATTTAGATCTTTGATCCATTTTGAGTTACTTTTTTATGTCTGATGTAAGGTAAGGGTTCAGCTTCAATGCATGTGGATATCGGGTTTTCCTAACAATATTTGTGCAAAAAACTGTCCTTTCTCCAGTGAATGGTTACTTGTCCTTTTTTTAAGACTGGCTCAAAAGAAGGAGATCCCATAGTTTCTCTGGATAATTCATCCTGATGTTAAAAACATTTCATGATTTCAAAGGTCTTTATATATAGCTTAAATCTCTACAACTGAAACTTCTTTTCTGTCCCCGACAAAAATGAAATAGCTCCTCAATAACCAGTGAATACTATAACAACTATCTTCAAATAACGAAACTACTCAATCATTTCTTAGACTTTCTTTATTCGGGCAAAGTAATTTCAATCCCTTTCCTCACTGGTCCTATTTTTCAGTTCTTTGATCATCTTTGAAGGCTTTTCCTGAACCCACTTGTTTTCTACATTTTTCTTAAGATATAGAATCCATAAGTCACAGAACTCAGAAATTTCCTTGAAGTTATCTAGTCTATCCCTTTGCTTCTGGGAAGGCTGAAATAGTTCGTATCCCTAATGAGCTCCATGAAAGAACTCATATCCTTCTTTGATTATAAAATCAGCAATCATCAGAGTTGAACTTCAAGCTTCTCAAGATTCTTGTAGTCAAAAGAAAAAGTACATAAGACTAATTACACTGTAAAGTCACCTCTTTATTCATTTATGTCTTCAAACAGAGAAGGATCACTGTTGAGAGTCTCCATTTGGCTTTAGATCTTCTACTGTAGCACCAGTAAAGCAGCCAGTTATGAAATTTGTCCTTCAGAAAAATCCCTAATAATTCACAAGGATCCAAATAGAAACAGGACAACAAATTAATATGGAACCAGAGATTGATCTTTGTGGAGGTTTTTTCCTGGAGAAAGTCTCTGGGATTCTGACAAACCACAAGGAGCAATGAATGAAAAAGCCTTCTTCAAACACAATACTCTAAAACTTCACTGTGGATATCTTGATCGGAAATACTCAATCTGATGGGGGGTAACTAAGCTAACAGATTAAAAAAACACAAAAGTTCTTTAGAGTTGCAAGGCTGAAAGTGGACATAGATGTCACATATATTCAGACATGAGGAGCTCTTTATCACAGATGAAAGGACTTATACCCTTTGGCCAAACCCTTTAGCAAACAGCTGAAGCCTGCTCAGACAATTAGAGCTTCAAAGTGCTCTTCTGGAAGCACTATAAACAAAGTACATCATAAACACTCAGTCTACGTCTTGTGGAAGGTGGCAAGATTAGGAGCATGGAGAGAAATTTTTTTCTTTTTTAACAGCTGTTAGAAAACTTCTGTTAAAAAGAACCCAAGAAATCTCGGTGATGGGGTAAAAGAAGGGCTCATTATACTATTTTATGTTGTATATGATTTTTAAAAAAGGTTCCTAGAAATCTAAGAAACAAAAGCCCACAGTGAAGATCCAAACAAAGTAGAAAAAAAACAGTACCAGCAGGGCTTCCTTATATTTCTGTGCCAGATGCTGATTACATTTCCACAGAGGGCTGGCTATTTGCCAGAATCACAGTTATTCTGGAACACACATGTCTGCCTGAAATCCTAAACCAACAGCAGACGGCTACCTTGTAGGACTATAATGCTTAAGGCAAATTCTGCTGTTACAATGAAAAGAGCTCAATTACTGCCCTCATATCGCCCATGGAGAACACAGCCCAACAGCAAGAGAGAAGGCCCATAGGCAAGATTGTTATCCTATAAAAAGCCTTTATTTAAGATTTATTTGAAAGAGAAATGAGCTCCTGAGACACACCATACTAGATGATATGAAGTCTATTTTTAGCTTTCACTCTTGCCCATACAAAGTAGAATCAAGTTTAATAAACTACAAGTGAAATGCAGTAATCCATCATGAGAACAATATGTAATAAGCTTATCTAATGAGGTTAACTAGTATGAACTTGGATGAAGAAATCTAGATAGAAAAGACTGTCCCTAACAAAAAGCCTCTAGAGATGTCTTGATAAATAAAGGGAAAATAAGAAAGATATATAGCATTGAGACAGTATTTTAAAGTGTTTCAGGAGCTGCTTCCTCCTGTTACTAGTCCAATGTACTGAAGCAGCAAAACAGAAAAATTAAAAACAAAAACAAAAGAACAGATGAACTAGGGAACACTTTTACAGAACCAAATTCCTATAAATAAAAAATACGGTTACTCCTTTGATATTCAATCTGAGAAAATATTTGGCCTGCATTGTTACATGTATTACCTGTCTTCCTGCTCCCCTTTCTCCAACAAGAGTTCCAAGTCAACAAACATAAGAAAACACTTGGTTCCCTAGCAGCTACCTGCTCTAAGCCCTGCTTCCTGTCCATGTCTTTGTAGAGAAACCGATCTGGTAACTGTCTGATAATTGTCTTCAAAAGACAACTCTGACTTTTCTATAAACTGAGAAGCTCAATCGACACACAGAGCAGGTGTGGATGTGGTTAAGTGCAATTTGTTAGAAAAGAACAGCATTATCACAATTATCACACCATACTTCCTTCAATCATTAACTCCTCTGTCTTCCAACTAATAAAGCCCCAAACTGCCTGTAAATCCTGGGAAACTTACTAGGAAGACAAACATTTACACAGTATCATAGAAACTAGTCATCTGACATCGCATATGACTAAAAATGATTTTGTTTGACCTTAAATATAAGATAAAGAGTTTTCTTCTAAAATTACCCTTCCTCAAAAATAACATATTTTTTAAAACAGGATGTTATCTTTAATGACCACTTTAATTATTTATAAGATTAGTATTGACAAAACCAAGTCAACTTTTTGTTTCAAATATGAATACAAGATTTTCACATTTGACAGTTTTTAAGGCTATGATTTGATGATCAGATTTGGTTCTCTACTACTAAGTATATTAATAAGTACCTTACATTTTAAAAATGAATTAGTCACTGTCAAGCAAAAGGAAATGAAAATTTCCAGTGGTTTTATCTTTTAAAATAGCACTGTGAAAGTTACAAAATTCACAGAAATTACAAATCTTCCAGTGTCTTTCTTCCAGCTATTTTTTAATAACTATTTTTTGATTCATTGCTGCTGAAACTATAGTTAGCAACATCTAACTACACAGCATTACACCGTATATAGTGATTCATCACTGTAATACTATATATGGTTGAAGGAAAGTGACTATGTGGGAACAAATGCAAAGGAGAAAAAATTAATATTTTTGTGAATACTTAGAACTATTCCCTGTAAAAAAATATGTGAGGGTGAGAGCACCAAAACATAATTACCACAAATACAAATTTTACTCACCAGTTTGATAGCTACATATTCATTGGTGTAGAGATTTTTACCTAGGGGAAAACAGAATGTATATGTTTTAGTGACATTTATTTTGGGAAATGCAAAGCAAAATCTTAGCTTACAGGGTCATGAGAAAGGTCACATTCCCAGTGCTACTCACATATATGAAACATGATTTATAAGCAAAAAGCTAAACAGAGATAATGGGACCCAGTAAGACAAGACTAGAAACCACTTGAGGATTTGGAAATTTAAGTTAGGCATGAGAACTTAAAAAAAAGAAAACAAATTTCTTTTCTCTCTCATATACACATTTTGTTATTTATTATTTCCCAACTAGTAAACTATGAAGCAAACCAAGAAATGCCAGAATGTCAAAAACACACATTTTAACTTTTGACACAATAAACACAAACCCCTCAATTTTTAAAACTCACTAACAAATGGGGATTATATATTATTTGTCACGGTATTTAGTGTCACGTTGGCAAAAGGACAGTGTGAAATAAAACCAATCACTGCCCATCCTCCTTTTGGAAGACTCATCTCAGCAGATGATTCTCAAAGCTGCTGTGATTCTTCACCAGAACTCTAGCTCTTTATGAGCAGAAAACAGCTCTCCACCTGGACAACACTTAGACGTCTCAAAGTTCTTCTTGCAATATTAACGACTTTTCCTCTCGACTTCTCCACCTGTATAAATGGAACCAATATTCTCCTAGACGTCTAAAGTGCCTGGAGGGAGGATGAGGATGAAAGCAGCAATTAACCACTTGGTAAGCCTGTGTTCCATACTGGGTACTTAGCCACCCTCACCTACCCATCTCTACTGATTCTTGAAGGCTAATTTTAATTCCTCCTGAGTGTTTAGTTATGGCATTGGACTTCACATTTCTTCTTATAGATCTGTCCTATCTTAATCAGCTAGATTATAAATATCTTGAGGGTAGCAATTTTATCTGATGATTCTCTCAATGTCCTATGGTGCTTAAGACCATGTTCTGCACATCTCAAAGACACCCAAAACCTTGACTAATGAAAAGTTACTGGCACATATAGTGTAACTACTATTTAAATAATACATGGAAGTAAATGTTATATTTATACATATACACGGACATATATGTACACAGTTGAATATAAATGCATGGAAAAGGATATAGAAGGATATAGAAAGATGTATTAAAATGACTGTTTCTTAGTATTTTGATTTTTTTGTTTTTATAATGAAGAAAAAGCTGCTTGCAATATAAGTTCCTATTTTAACCAGGATTTAGACAACAGATGGCCCTTTGCAAATCATACCATTATGTTTTTAATACTGCTGTCAGGTTGCCAAGCACCTTTATGTGTCAAAGAGCACATTAATTTAGGAGTAACTTTTGTCTGCAAATAACATAATAAAGAGGACTCAGAGATTGTCAGAGAAATACCTAAGAAACCATTTTAAGATGAACAACTTCTTTTTTTAGAAGCGAAAGTAGAAAACAGGTATTTTTCCTCTATATATTAATTGCATTAAGCTTCTAAAAGTTAATTTGTGTTTCTGATTAATCCTCTCACCAAAAACATTTTTAAAAATGTATCTGATGCAACTGTGAAAAGGATACTAATAACTGGGTGGAGATAGTTGAAGTAGAAGCAGCCAATAGAGGTAGATTAAAACCCCAACTTGGGCAGGCATCTCATATCTGTGTGGATTCTCTACATATACACAATTAAATTTTATTTTCTCCAAAACCAGGGGTAGCACCTGGGTGGCTCAGTGGGTTAAGCCTCTGCCTTCGGCTCAGGTCATGATCCCAGAGTCCTGGGACTGAGCCCGTGTTGGGCTCTCTGCTCAGCAGGGAGTCTGCTTCTCCCTCTCTCCCTACTCCTCCCCCTGCTCATGCCTGCACTTGGTCTCTTTCTCTCAAAACATATAAATAATCTTTAAAAAACAAAAACAAAAAAACTCCAACTTGGCCACAGACTTCTCCACACCAGATACAATACTGCATAAAGATTTTTCAGGACAGCTCTTCCTGGCACAGTATAAGCACTGCTATTATGACCCAAAACCAACTTTGGCACAAGCGTGACCCTAAAAATTTAGTATCACTTAGAAGAAAATGGTCAAGTTTAAACTTGTAAACGTGGGGGCGCCTGGGTGGCTCAGTGGGTTAAAGCCTCTGCCTTCGGCTCAGGTCGTGATCCCAGGGTCATGGGATTGAGTCCCACATCGGGCTCTCTGCTTAGCAGGGAGCCCGTTTCCTCCTCTCTCTCTGCCTGTTTTTCTGCCTACTTGTGATCTCTGTCTGTCAAATAAATGAATAAAATCTTTAAAAAAATTGTAAACATGTTTAGGAGTCTTTATGATTTGGACACCACCCTTTCCACCCCCTGCCCAACCAGTTTTTTTAACAGTAAGAATTCCAATGGGGAGTAGAGGCACCAAAATTCACACCTTACACATTTCAAGTACAACATGCCATTACTGTCAAAGAATTAACCTTTGAAGTACATGCTTAACCTAACAGGTCTTCAATTCCACAGATACAACACTTAAGTGAAGTAAGGTGATGGTGTACATGTAAGAGTAATAGACATAGATTCTGATCTGTGAGCAAGAAAAGAGAGGAGGCAGTTTAGGATTTCTTGGGGAAGACATTCTTTTCTTTCTTGTCCCCATCTACTTCCCCCATCCGCACCCCCTGGCTAAAGTCTTAAAAAATGAGTTGGATTTTAATAGCTGAAAAAGGGGAAAAGGCAACCCAAGGCAAAAAAAAACTATGAAAAAACAAAAAAGCGATGAAGTAGATGTAGTCTAACAATGAAAGGTGGTCTGGGAGTCGATGAACTATAAGTTGCATCATGAGCATCAGGATGGAGCAGGAATAGGGAAAAGAGTGCTTAGGGTAACAAAGGAGACTAGAAAAGTAAGGCTCAGGCCACACAGGAAAAATCCTCAATGCCATCTTAAAGTTTAAAACAAAAAATTTTTGTAGGGTAGTGACATGACCAGATCTGTGATTATGAATAACCATTTGTGAGGAAGCATAAACGATGAACTAGAAAATAAGAGACCACAGGTGCATGGGCAATGCAGCTGGTTAAGCCTCCACCTCTTGGTTTCAGTTCAGGTGGCAGTATCAGTGTTGTGAGATCAAGCCCTGCATCGGGCTCCATGCTCAGTGCAGAGTCTGCTTAAGATTCTCTCTCCTGCTCCTTCTGCCCCTCTCCCTCATTGCTTGCTCACTCGATCTAAAATACATCTTTTTTTTTTTTAAAGAGTTTATTTATTTATTTGACAGAGGGAGAGAGCAAGAGAGGGAACACAAGCAGGGGGAGTGGAAGAGGGAGAAGCAAGCTCCCCTTGGAGCAAGGAGCCCGATGCAAGACTCGATCCCAGACCCTGGGATCATGACCTGAGCCAAAGGCAGACACATAATGACTGAGCAACCCAGACACCCAAATAAAAAATTTTTTTAAAAAAAGAAGGAAAGATAAATAAAATCTTTTTTTTAAAAAAAAAAAGAAGGAAAGAAAAATAAGAGACCAAAGGTAGGGGAAAGCATTTGTACATTTAATACCCAGCCTATGCAGATATCAGACATCTAACACTCAGTTTTCACCCTGCAGAGACTGTATTCTAGGTCCTCATACAGGGCCTTACACAGGTGGCTCTATTATTAAATTAATCACATAATGTGACAAGTTATAAGAAAAATATGAACAAGTCAATATAGGAGATTGGATGAGGGAGGGTAAAGCATTCCATCACAAGAGGCATTTGAGGGAAGGCTCACAGAGGAGACAATAAAGGGTATATAATAAAATACTAATTTTATTAGTATTAGTAATAGTGAGATGAATAGTGAATAGTGAGGTGGAAACATGAGAGAAATTGTGCAGAATCCGATATACTCTGGGTAAGCCAATATGAATGAAGCACAAGTATATGGACAGAAATGGTGAGAAGTAAAGCCAGAAAGATCCAATAGGGACAGGTGAATAACCCTGAATGCCAGCTTCTTACTCTAAGGTATATACAACCATGTGTATATGGAGAGGTGTCAGGCCATAAGATATACAATAAAACAAAATTTTCCTAGATCTTCACTTTTCTTTGAAGATTTGGGGAAAATCTTTTGTATAGTTAAAAAGTTATTAGAGAAATTGCACAGATTTCATTTGAAGAAAAAAAACTGAAGAGTTTAAGGAAATCCCAAGCATTTATGGATGTGCTTCTTCCAGAGGCACAGGGGTCTCACCAATCAGTGGGGAAACTGTTTCTCATTTTCCCTATGTTCATCTGGGTGGCCCAGCTTTCACAATGTATATCACTTACATCTCTTATGAGCCATGTTTTGCCAGGGAAAGAGGTGATTTAGCCATCCAACCTCTATAGACTTGCCACTAAGTTCTTTTTTTACTCTAGCATCCTTGCTCGAGTTCCTAGTGTCTCCAATTCTTGAGCTTAACTGGTGTATTTTATATTACAAACTGGCCTAACCTTTCAATCATTGGCTTTCTCTGGACTGCTAAATCAGTTACCACTTGACTACCTGCTTTCCAGCTTCCAAAATTTTGTTAACATTTCTTTTCTTTTTTTAAGATTTATTTATTTATTTATTTGACAGATAGAGATCACAAGTAGGCAGAGAGGCAGGCGGAAAGAGAGGAGGAAGGAGGCTCCCTGCTGAGCAGAGAGCCCGATGCGGGGCTCGATCCCAGGACCCTGGGATCATGATCTGAGCCGAAGGCAGAGGCTTTAACCCACTGAGCCACCCAGATACCCCTTGTTAACCTTTCTCACCTGTTTTCCTCATCTCTCCCACATTTTTTTCTGTTCCTTGTGGTTTTATGACTCAAAAGGTCAAAAAGAATGTTCAGTTCAACTTCTTATTCCTAGTAACAAACACAGTATTTGATATATAATAGGTAACAGATGCTAGCTGCAGTGAACCAAATTAACTTAACACAGAGAAGGTTCGTCTGAGAAAGTTCTAGGATAATAAAAAAAAGAAGTCTAGTTTACAATCAGATATGGATAATCCTAAATGCAAATACAGGAGTTTTGACTTCCTTATTCAGCTTGCTATGAAACCAACAAAGATCTTGTGCTAAGAGAAAAAGCATAATGGTGAAATACTAATTATTAATCTGGCCCCAAAGTATAAAGTAAAAGAGAGAAGAATACTTAGAGAGATGATGAAGGGGAAGCTTTGATAACAGAACACTTAAAAAATAACATCTACCATGCCTAGTATGATTATGAGCATTACATGAGTTAGAATATGTGAAACTTCTTTACAAGCTGCTAGGTGCTGGATAAACCTAATTTTTATTTTATTGCAGGGTATGAGCCAATATCTCCTGGCAGAAAACGACTTAAAAATACGATTTATAATTAAGGCATTTCAAAGAAAAAAACTAATAATCTTTGGATTATATGTAAAAGTGGGGGATAAGGAAAAGAGAAGGGTCAAAAATGATATCTCCATTAGTGGAGAACAGAAAGAGAACCAAGAAAGGAAGCACCCTTCCACTCTTCCATGATGATGCCTCCTTCCAAGTTCCCACTAAATCTAAAAGTAACAAGACAATTACGAAACATCTCTCAGTTTCAACTTTCATACCTATATAAAAAATATAATCACAGAAACATAATGAATGAGACAGCCTATGTTAACACGAAATGTGATGGCTGATACATCACAAAATATTGCTTGTGTTTGCTAACCTTCTCTGGGGGCACCAAAAGAACTGAACACATGTCACCCTCTTACAAAGCAATTATCCTTATTCCTAAGAGGTAATGGAGGTGAATGGATAATTCTCTTGAGCTATGCATCAGTCAAATGAATTCCTCTGCCAGAGGGCATCATTAAGACTGAACAGGCCAACACAAAATGCAGCCATGTGGAAAGCTAGACAACCACTCAGCCACTATCCTCCTCAGTGATATACATACTCAAAAATGGTTTTTCTGGAAGACTTACAAAAATAGAGGGTTAAAATCCTGCCCATTTAAATGAATGGCTGCTGCGGCTGAAATGTATTTATTAAGTATATATATTTAAAACATTATCAATAACTGTGAGAAAGGCAGGCAGTTTAATGGACAGCAAAGTACCATCGATGAGATGGCACAATCCCAAGCACTCAAAGCTTTTAGAATCTGTTGCACAAAATCCACAATGCTTCCCACGCTCACTTCCTGGTTCTGAGTTCTTTTATTGTTAATGGAAATGAAACTGCATTACATAGCAGCTTCTGGAGCTTTACATCTAAACTTAGCCCTTTTGAAGCAGCAGTCCTCGATATGATGCTGCCCATAAAACCCACTGCATGAAGACTTCCTATTGCAGTAAGTCACCTACAGAGACAACATTTACCGTAAGCTTCATCAGACACAGCATTATTTCAAAGAACCAGCAGGTCTCAGTTCTCAGAGTCACACTGATAAAGGAACATACAGCCTCAGGTTCCCAGTTTAGTTAGATCTCCAGCTGTCACATTTTCTTGCCCTAAAGTGAAAGTAGTACATTTATAAATTACTACCTAGAACTTGTAAAATAAAATAAAATAAAATAAAAATCCAGCCAAATGAACTTGGGGTACTTTTGTGTTAAAACAAGAAACCACTTTTATGTAACTCAGATTGGTTACCGTGTCTATTTAGGATAAAGAGGACAGACTGGCCTAATACCTTCAGCACCCAGAGAATATTTTTTTAAGCAGGCAGTATGATTAGGGGTAAGAAGATAAAAAAACGGCACTACAACTTTAAAGAAAAAAGCCACATGTCATTTTCATTTTTATTAACTTAATTCTACTAGTATATTAGTATAATGTGCAGAATTATTTCCCAAATGGTTAGCAGTTAACAGCAAAAATAAAATTTCTCTTTGTGCTAAATTTTCTGAAGGACTTACTTGTTGGTATCAGTAGTATATTATTAAAAAACTTACTACATCTTGCTTGACACTTTTGACAGCATAGAGCATGTTTACTAGTAATATGCAAAAACATGTCTATTTTATTTATTTTATTTTAAAGATGTCTATTTTAAACAATATTAAAATGTCTTCTTAACTGCAGGACATGATCCATTAGTGGAGTGTGACATAAATAAATACATGGGGTCCTGACCAACATGTTCTTTGAAGAAAAACAGTGTAAAATAAAAAAATACAGTATACCACACTTAGCAAGGATATGATTTCATGAAATGTTTGTTGCAGATATACATACATATTAAATTGTGTATGCACTGGATCACAATATAATTTATTTAGTGTGGGTCATAGTAAAAAAAATAAAAGCCATCAATAAAAGCCTTCCAGCGATACCTGGCTCACTCAAGTGGCAGAGTGTGCAAGTCTTGATCTCAAGGTCATGAATTCAACCAAAACAACAAGATACTTAGGAATAAACCTAACCAAAGATGTAAAAGACCTGAACTCTGAAAACCGTAAGACACAGATGAAAGAAACTGAAGACAACACAAAGAAATGGAAAAACATTCCATGCTCATGGATTGGAAGAACAAATATTGTCAAAATGTCTATACTACACAAAGCAATCTGCACCTTTAATGCAATCCTTATCAAAATACCATCAGCATTTTTCACAGAGCTAGAACAAATAATCCTAAAATTTATATGGAACCACAAAAGACCTCGAATAGCCAAAGCAAAAAAAGAAAAAGAAAAGTAAAGCTGGAGGCATCACAACTCTAGACTTCAAATTAAATTATGAAGCTGTAGTAATCAAAACAGTATGGTACTGGCACAAAAACAGATACACGGATCAAAGAAACAGAATAGAGAACCCAGAAATGAAACCACAACTATGTCATCAATTAACCTTTGACAAAGCTGGAAAGAATATCTAATGGGAAAAACACAGTCTCTTCAACAAATGGTGGAGGGAAATTCAGTAGCAACGTGCAAAAGAATGAAACTGGACCACTTTCTTACACCATACACAAAAATCAATTTAAAATGGATTAAAGACCTAAATGTGAGACTTGAAACCATAAAAATCTCAGAAAAGAATACAGGCAGTAACCTCTGTGACATGAGCCATAGTAACTTCTTTCTAGATAAGTCTCTAGAGGCAAGAGAAACAAATGCAACTATAAAATTAGGGCTTCACCAAAGTAAAACGCTTCTGCACAGTGAAGGAAACAACAAAACCAAAATGCAGCCTACAGAATGGGAGAAGATATTTGCAAATGACGTCTCTGATAAAGGGGTAGTATCCAAAATCTATAAAGAACTTATCAATCTCAACACCCAAAAAAATGAATAATACAATTAAAAAATGGGCAGAAGAAATGAACAGACATTTCTCCAAAGACACCCAAATGGCCAACAGACACATGAAAAGATGCTCCACATCACTCATAATCAGAGAAACACAAATCAAAACTACAATGAGATACCACCTCACCCCTGTCAGAATGGCAAAAATCAACAGCACAGGAAACAACAGATGTTGACGAGGATGTGAAGGAGAACCCTCTTATACTGTTGATGGGAATGCAAGCTGCTACAGCTCTCCTGGAGAACATCAGGAGGTACCTCAAAAAGTTAAAAGTAAAACCACCCTATGATCCAGCAATCACACCACTAGCTACTTATCCAAAGAATACAAAAATACTAATTCAAAAAGATACATGTACCCCGAAGTTTATACAGCATTATCTACAATAGTCAAATTATGTAAACAGCCCAAATGTCCATTGATGAATGCATAAAGATGTGGTACGGGGGGCCTAGAAGCTCAGTCGGTTAAGTGTCTGCTTTTGGTTTGGGTGGTGACCCCAGGGTCCTAGGATTGAGCCCTGCAAAGGGGCCCCTGCTCAGCAGAGAGCCTGCTTCTTTCTCTCCCTCTGATGCTCCCCCTGCTTGTATTCTCACACTCTATCAAATAAAGAAAATAAAATTTTTAAAAAGATGTGGTATATACATACACATATAATGGAATATTACTCGGCCATAAAAAAGAATGAACTCTTGCCATTTGCAATAACATGGATGAAACAACGGTATTCCTATGCTAAGCGACATGTCAATCAGAGAAAGACAAATACTATATGGTCTCACTCATATGTAGAACTTAAGAAACAAAACAAACAAGCGAAGAGAAAAGGTTGGGGGGACCAAGAAACAGACTCTTAACTATAGAGAACTGATGGTTATCAGTAGAGGTGGGTGGTGGGATGGGTGAAATACGTGATGGGGATTAAGGAGTTCGGTTGCTGTGATGAGCAGCAGGTCGTGTATGGAAGTATTAATCACTGTATTGTACACCTATAACTAATATCACACTGTTATGTTAACTGGAATTTAACTAGAATACATATATAAATGAAAAATTTTCAAATAAAAGCCTTCTGAAAAGCAGTTTCAATGATCTCAAGTTGAGTCAGTGATAGGCTTTGCTTCACTGACTTTCCTAAACTATTTTTTTTTTAAGATTTTATTTATTTATTCGACAGAGAGAGATGAGAGGCAGGCAGAGAGAGAGAGGAGGAAGCAGGCTCCCTGCTGAGCAGAGAGCCCGATGTGGGCCTCGATCCCAGGACCCTGAGATCATGACCTGAGCCGAAGGCAGCGGCTTAACCCACTGAGCCACCCAGGTGCCCCCCTAAACTATTTTTTTTTAAAGATTTTATTTATTTATCAGAGAGAGAGATCAGAGAGAGCAAGCACAGGCAGACAGAATGGCAGGCAGAGGCAGAGGGAGAAGCAGGCTCCCCGCCGAGCAAGGAGCCCGATGTGGGACTTGATCCCAGGATGCTGGGATCATGACCTGAGCCGAAGGCAACTGCTTAACCAACTGAGCCACCCAGGCGTCCCTTTCCTAAACTATTAAATACAATTTTATGATCAATCTGTTAGTCAGAAAAATGAGGGCTTTCTAGCAGCTCAAAATCGGAATGAGGCTCAGTAGAGTTAAGATAAAAGAGGTGGGGCAGTACCTTTTATAAATGGGGTCAAAGAAAGACCCATATACCCCATTTCAAGAAGGTAAGCCTGTGACTACTTACAGAGGCCTAGGCTTTATTAATTAAGCAAATGTGTAAAACTGTCCATATCACCGTGGTAAGAAAAAAAAAAACTGGAATGAATCACTTTTCTAAAAGGCATGATACTCTGCAGTAAAAAATACTTAAGTACTTTTATTTATTTTATTATGTAAAATTTTAAAGTTATATAATGATTATCCCATGTAACCTTACTCAATTTCAGTAAGTAAATTATTTTGAAGCAAATCCATGGTACTCTATTTTATTAATAAATATTTCATTATGAATCCCTAATAGGTTTGAAGTAGTCCTTCAAAACAGGCGGATTACTTGCTATTGGAAAACCTCTACAATACAATCGTGGAAAATTAAAAGACCAAATGGAGACCCAGGGACAATGATATTATAGCAATAGTCAGACAATTCAGGCATTCAGGAAGAAAAAAAAAGTCTAGGTGGTCCTTTGAAAAGCGAAATGATTGAGTGAAAAAAATACAACTACGAACAGAGTTCAAGGTAAAGCAACTGACTCTAGAAAACCTAAAACCATGAATTGTCAATGATTTGAACTTAATCATCTGGTAAAAACAGTCTATTATCTAAGAATTGACTTATCTAAGATTATATTATCTTATCTAAGAATCCACCATCAAATCTGAGGGCACAAAGATTTTGCCTTATATTTCTAAGGGTTTTATATAGTTTGGATTCTTACATTTAGCTGACCCATTTTGGGTTAATATTTGTATATGGTATGAGGTACAGGTTCAACTATCCAGCTGTCTTAGCTCTATCTGTTGAAAAAATTATACTTTGCCCACTGGTCGAAAAGCAATGGACCACAGACTCATATCTGATTCTCAATTCTGTTCCCACTGCTCTACTATGTCTGTTCTAATGCAAGTACCACTGCTGTTAGATCACTGTTGCTTTGTAGGAAGTTTCAAAATAAAAAAAGTGTGAGTCATTCAACTCTGTTCTTGCTTTTCAAAACTGATTTGGCTCTTAGGCATACCTTGCAACTCCTTATCAATTTCACGATCAGCCTGTCAATTTCTACAAAGAAGCCAGCTAGAAATCAGACAGGGATTGAGTTGAACTGGAGATCAACTTGGGGAGTACTACTATCTTAACAATATTAAGTTTGCTCCCTGAATATGAATGTCTTTCCATGTATTTAGGGCTTCTTTAATTTTTTTCGACATTTTATAGCTCTCAAGAGTGTAAGTTCTATACACATTTTGTTAAATTTATTCTTTTTTGATTATATTATAAATAGAACTATTTTCTTAACTTCATTTTCAGATTAAACACAGATACTTTTGTTTAATAATAATTTGGACCTCTTCTCCCATAACCCATTCCTAGAAGCATATTATTTCTTTTCATTAGAGAAGTATTAGGGGGAGCCTGGGTAGCTCAGTCGGTTAAGGATCTTGACTTTTTATTTCGGCTCAGGTCATGACCTTAGGGTCATAAGATCCTGCTCCACATCAGGCTCCACACTCAGTGCAGAGTCCACTTAAGATTTTCTGCCTCTCTGTCCCCTTCTGACCTTTCCCCTGATTATATACACTCTCTCTCTAATAAACAAGATCTTTAAAAAAGAAAAAAAAGTATTAATATCTCTTAAACTCTAACTAGGGAACTCTTTCATGTAAATGAATTTTCCAGATAGTGACACTCCTTCAGTAAAAGTTAAAAACTAAAATAACTTAAAATGAAAATGTTTCTGAGGTTTCAGGCTTCATAAAGAGTATCTGGTGCTCATTTTGTCAGCACATGTACCACAGCTGGAATGATACATAGATTAGCAAAATCCCTGTGCAAGGATGACATATAAATCTGTAAAGTGTTCCATATTTTTACATATCTCCAATTATAAAATATGTAAGTAATGGGGATGTAATGTATAGCATGATGACTACAGTTGCTTATTTATAATTTGTTCAGAAAGTAAATCTTACAAGTTCTCATCATAGGAAAAAAAATTTGTTAACTATATAGGATGACAGATGTTGAGTGAACTTACTTTGATGATCATTCTGAAGTATATACAAAAATATCAAATCATTGTGTTGTATACCTGAAACTAATGTTATATGGCAATTATACCTCAATTAAAATAATTTTTTAAGATTTATTTATCTTAGAGAGAGCATACAAGTGGGGAGAGGGGCAAATGCAGAAGGAAAGAAAAGAATCTCAAGCAGACTCACCAACGAGCACAAAGCCTGAAATAGGTTTTTGATCTCACAACCCATGAGATTATGACCTGAACTGAAACTGAGTCAGATGCTTAACCAACTGAGCCACCTGGGCACCCCTAAAATTTTTTTTAAAAGACAGAATATCTTTTTTTTTTAAATGAATCTGATCAAGATAAATAATAGTTATATTGTCACATGAATGATACCCTTGAAGGTTAATGAAGTACATAAGGCTTCCTAGACTGCTATTTTGTGTACTCTGTCCCCTTCCTTGCTATCAGTCTGCTAGTGATTACTTCTTGATATATACAATACCCTTCTCCTGTGTATCTACTCTATGGGAGACTAAGAAAATAAAGCTTGTTAGAAATGCATATAAAATATGAAGACAGAAGCTTTAAGGAAAAGACTATTGTTCTAAAATATAGAAACTTTTGGGTACATAGATCCTAAGACACCTATTTTAGCTGCTAAGACATTTTAAAATTTTTATTGTTGTTTCGGTTTGTTTGCTAGTCTGCAGCTTTGTCCAGAGAACTAGAACTTGTAAAGAAAAATGATACCATATGCAGTTTTACTATAACACAGCTAAAAATTTCGGCAAATATAATTTATAATTCTAATTTACCTTAACATACTCTTCGTAAATTTTTGTGAAAAAATAATCAAGTATCCTGAAAATAGAGATATTTTAGAGTATCTGTAGAAAACTGCACTTGTATCATTGATGTGTAAATTTCCTGCGCAATATATATAAAACGAATTTTACCCAGTAAGCTATAGAGGATGATGTTATACTTCTGATGTTAATCTATCTTTATGAAAATGCTTATTTTTTTAAAAAAAGATTATTTATTTGACAGAGATCACAAGTAGGCAGAGAGGCAGGCAGAGAGAAAGAGGGGGTAAGCAGGCTCCCTGCTAAGCAGAGATTCCGATGCGTGGCTCGATCCCAGGACCTGAGAGCATGACCTGAGCCGAAGGCGAGGCTAAACCCACTGAGCCACCCAGGCGCCCCGCTTATTTACTTATAATAATAATAAAATCTACAAGTAAATCTACAAATCTACAATCTACAATCTAAATCTAAATCTAAAATCTACAAATAAAATCTACAACCAGAAGCCCAATTATACAGTAACAGTTGTGGTAATGCACTTGATGAAAAAAATATAGCCATTAAACTTGTAATCATGAAAATCACTTTAGCAATTTAGTAAATAAAAAAGCGGAATCCCGGGGCGCCTGGGTGGCTCAGTGGGTTAAGCCTCTGCCTTCAGCTCGAGTCATGGTCTCAGGGTCCTGGGATCGAGCCCCACATCGGGCTCTCTGCTCAGCCAGGAGCCTGCTTCCCTTCCCCCCTCTGTCTGCCTGCCTCTCTGCCTACTTGTGATCTCTGTCTGTCAAATAAATAAATAAAATCTTTTTTTAAAAAAAAAAAAGCAGAATCCCAAAGCATCTCCAAATTTGTTTAGCCAAGGTGCATACATATGTATATGCTCCATATATGTACATACATATACATATGACAGAACAAAGACTTTGCTCTATTTTTCTGTGATGTTACAATTCTGTCTACTGAAACAAAAACAATACAAAACTACCTTCATGATTTGGAATTTCTGGATGTTCAAATCCAAACCATCTAATTATTATTTAGATTTTTAAAAATTATTTAGATTAATTAATCCCTGAAGTAGTTTATAAGATAAAAATAGAAAAAGTAGCATTACCACCTCAAAAAGACATCTGAACTTCTAGTTTCATGGCAGAAACATTATTCTAAACTACTCAAGAGATCCCTTTAATCATAGAACACAGAATTACTTAAAATCACAAAGCACTTACTGTTGAAGCAAAACCATCCAAACTTGAGAAAACTCTTTAATTATTCTTTATGTACCAGTATTACTGGATTTAAAAAAAAGATTGTTCTGTGTTTTTTAACAATACAAAAAAATTAGGGATGCTTGGATGGTTCAGCTGGTTAAGCATCCAAATTTTGATTTCACTTAGGTCATGATCTCAGTGTTATGGATCAAGCCCCACATTGGGCTACGTGCTCAGGACAGAATGTGCTTGTCTCTCCCCTTCCCCTCACTTGTGTGTGTACTCTCTCAAATCAATAAATCAATAAATCGGGGCACCTGGGTGGCTCAGTGGGTTAAGCCTCTGCCTTTGGCCTAGGTCATGATCTCAGAGTCTTGGGATGGAGCCCTATATGGGGCTCTCTGCTCAGCAGGGTGTCTACTTCTCCCTCTCTCTCTCTGCCTGCCTCTCTGCCTACTTGTGATCTGTCAAATAAATAAATAAAATCTTTTTAAAAAAATCAGTCAATAAATCAACAAATCAATAAAATCTTAAAAAATATAAAAATTAAATGCTTTTCAATTTTTTAAGAAAAATCATTTTTTGTGTGTGGGATGGAAAAATGAGATCAGAAGTTCTTATTAATTTATGGTCTCCAGCAAGGGGGAAAGATGACATATAATGCCTTTCCAGGTTTTTTCCTACCTACGGAATAAAAGTGCAAAATCTACATCATGGCCCACACTTAGTCAAGAATGGACTGCGGACATCTCTAGCCTCACTTCCCCCTGAACCTTATTCAAATAAAAAGCTCAGGGTAGAATAATGTACAAAAAAAAAAAAAAAAAAAGTACAATGTTTACAATGTCCTCCTCCACTTTGATTTTACTCTAAATTCTAAAATACACACTTTTCAAAAAAATTAAAATATTAATTAATTAGCCAATATTTTCCTTCCTCACCTCCCAGAAAAATCCCTGAAGATTAAAGTTGGGAATGGTCCACCAGAGAAACTAAATAATTTTACTTAAAGAGAAGATTTTTGGCTACCATTTTATACTCTGTATTTCTTTTCTTAGTAACAGGTAATTGTACTAAATGCCAATGACTATCATCTTTGGAATGAGATATTTATTCTAATGCCCTTTTAATTTTTTTATCTCATGTGGTATTTTAACCACGCAGGTAAGTAAGTGACAGGTGGTGAGATTACATAGTACAGAATGGAAACAAACTGTTTGGGATGTCCCAGATCTGGGCTCTGGTTGCAACTGTGTGGCAAACTAGTTTATTTTACCTTGACCAAGTCATTTAGTCTCTAGTCTCTCTCATCTTTAAAAAGATGAAGGTTGGACTAGGCAATGCCAAGGTTCCTTACAGGCCAAAAACAAAAAAATTTTATAACTCTTACTTTTGTCGGTCTGGAGTTTATATAGCATTAATGATGACAACAATCCACTAACAAATGCTTTCTGTTGATGATTGTTAAAATAACTACAAATCTACTTAACTATCTTAGCAGCTAGATCACATTTTTATGTCACTAGGATATCTCAAAGTCTGTCAAATAAATGCCTTGCTGAATAAAAATGTATGACACATAGAGAGAGCCTGGTAGCTTAAAAAAAGAGGCATTTAGTTCTAGTTCTCTTTAAAACCCCATTGAAACGACCAAAAAACCCAGATAGGTGTAAGTAGGTGAGAAAACAGCAGACTGAAGACATCAACCTTCAGAAGTACTAAACAGACAAGACCTGAGAAAGCAGACATATATGACAGAGGAGGAATCTTAATGCTAAGACTGCCTAATGATATTGATAGAAGGTTTACAATTCCGTTGGAAACTTGAGAAGGATTAATGAAAGATATGTGGATAACTAAGAAAATTCTTTAAAAATCAAGTATCAGTAATTTTTAATTCTGAGGGAAGGGGAATGAAGATGTACGTGAAAGAAAATATAATAACAGTGCTCTCATAGCTCAGTTGTGAACAGTATTTTCACAACCATAACACTATAAATGTAGAAAAATAGTTTAAACAAAAAGTATAACGTTAGTATGTTGCGAGAAGGTGGGGAGTGACTGGGATGATGTACACCAGAAGAATAAAAAACAATCTTTAATAACACTTAGAAGAAAGGAGATATCTAGAGGACATTGTTAAAAGAGTTGAAATGCTTGCCTGTAGAGATCAGGATTTCACAACCTATGCCATATGATTGTTTTCATTAAAATCAGATTATAAAAGGGGCACCTGACTGGCTCAATTGGTAGAGTGTGTGACTCTGGACCTCAGGGTTGTGAGTTTGAGCCCTACACTGGGTGTAGAGATTACTTAAAAAATAACACTTAAGGGACGCCTGGGTGGCTCAGTTGGTTGAACGACTGCCTTCAGCTCAGGTCATGATCCCGGAATCCCGGGATCGAGTCCCGCATTGGGCTCCCAGCTCCATGGGGAGTCTGCTTCTCCCTCTGACCTTCTCCTTGCTCATGCTCTTAAAAAATTTAGATCATAAAAATATATGTCTATAGCATTCTCTTGCCCTAATAACCCCAACTCAGGAAAAAACCGTATTAATCTAACATGATCTACTCATTGAAGAGTCCACTATGACTGGCAGTAAACTCCACTTCCTTTGATAAAAGCTTTGCCTTTTTGGAAAAGTCTAAGTTCAGACAGTTTTCCCCTTAGGATGCATGATGGCATCAAGTAAATATTGATTCTGAACTCTCCTCATAATCAAATCCAAAATCATCTTCATTTCATAATCCTGCTCATACAGTTCCAGAGTGGTTTCAGCAATCCTCAAAACTTCACCATTTAATTTTCTTGATAAACCAGCCAAGATGAATAATACTGTAAGAACCCTATCTGTGACACTTCTAAAATTGTTGTATTAATGTGATGCAGACTGTGTGTCAGCGAATATGGTTGAAATGCTTGACTCCTACCATTTTTGATGGATTATGCCGACCAAAAAAAAATTTCTTCCTCAAGATCTGTTAAAGCTGTTTAATTCTACAACCTCTGCTTGAGTTAGAACCAACAGGGTGTAATTTCAAAAGAAAGTAAAACTATCATATTACTAAGAACAAGAATTTTATATTTATTTGTAGTTTTTTCAAGAAAATGAAAATGCCTTATTTCTGGAATCATAATTTTAAATTAAAGCCCTCCACAACATACCGATGAAGCAAAACAAAGGATAGAATCTGTTACACACCTGTGAAGTGGGGCCATAAACATCCCTGACAGGGGAAGGTATTTTGTCAGGTCTACAACTTACTTTGAATGGTGCAAGCACAGACACACATTCATACACTCACACACACACACACAAATGTACACACATATCCCCAAAGATATAAAGCATATGGGACAAAATATTAACAACTGGTAAATCTAGGTAATAGTTTATTATGGATAATCACCATCCTATCCTTTTTACTTTTTAGTAAAAATTTGAAAATCTTCATACAAGGTTGGGAAATATTAAAACAAAAGATTAAACAATATTTGTATTATGTATATAAATGCTCACTATGTATCAGCCACTGTATTATGTTATTATACTATGGGAATTATAGCTCCTAACTAATCTGTAAAGATATTATTACTCTCATCTTAAAAAAGGGGGAAAAAACTTCAAAAGGCAATATGACTCCAGGACTCTAACCACTTGGGAAAGAGAGTAATGACATGACTTCTCACCTTGTTTTAGTCTGTTCCATCCAAAGATGCTACGAGTTTGCAAATGTATAGGAAAACCTTAACAATGCTGTTTCTGTTTCAAAAAGCACAACACAGCTGTTTCTGTTTCATTGGTGGCATAGTTTTGGGCTGATCCAGACTTAGTTCTATTTGTTCGAAATAGATTAATTAATAGATTTATTAAGAAACTATGAATAGGGGAGCCTGGGTGGCTCAGTGGGTTAAGCCGCTGCCTTCGGCTCAGGTCATGATCTCAGGGTCCTGGGATCGAGTCCCGCATCGGGCTCTCTGCTCAGCAAGGAGCCAGCTTCCTCCTCTCTCTCTCTGCCTGCCTCTCTGCCTACTTGTGATCTCTCTCTGTCAAATAAATAAATAAAATCTTTAAAAAAAAAAAGAAAGAAACTATGAATAAAAAAGTAATATTTCATTTTATAATGCCTTCACTTTCAACTAAACACTTTTATATATATATATACATATATATATATTTTGTTTGTTTGTTTTATTTGACAGAGAGAGAGATCACAAGTAGGCAGAGAGGCAGGCAGAGAGAGAGGGGGGAAGCAGGCTCCCCGCTGAGCAGAGAGCCCCATGCGGGGCTCGATCCCAGGACCCTGAGATCATGACCCGAGCCGAAGGCAGAGGCTTAACCCACTGAGCCACCCAGGTGGCCCTCAACTAAACACTTTTAAATTTTATCTTAAGCCTATATTCTTTCAGATAAATGATTTTCAAAAAAAATTTTAATACAGCAAAGAGGTACGTGGATGGTGTAGTCGGTTAAGTGTCCAGCTCTTTTTTTCCGGCCCAGGTCATGACCTGGGTGTTGTGGGACTGAGCCCCATGTGGGACTCTGCACTCAGTGCAGAGGTTGATTAAGACCCTTTCTTCCTCTCCCTCTGCCCCCTCCCTCTTGCACGTAAGTGCTCTCTCTCAAATAAATAAACAAATACAATCTTAAAAAAATTTTTTTAAAAAGATTTATTTGAGAGAGAGAGTGTGAGAGAATGAGCATGAGAAGTGGTGGGAGGGTCAGAGGGAGAAGCAGACTCCCTGTCTGATATGGGACTTGATCCCGGCAGGACCTGAGCTGAAGAGAGTCGCTTAACCAACCCAGGCGTCCCCAATCTTAAAAATTTTAACTCAGCAGATTGGTATCTTTTAAACATAATCTTATTGAAAACTCAGTATATAGGCGAGAGTCCTATCTTCTCATTTTTCATTTCCCATTCTCTCACAGTGGGAAATAAGGGCTCTCAGGCCTTGGGGGACACAATATGAAATGAAGGGTTTAGAAAATATGCATCTGTAAACTGTTAATGATCATAACTGCCAAATACAGAACTGGCTGGTAAAAGATGAAGTTAAAATTCCAATTAACTTCATTAATGACAGATAAGTAATTCAGGTAAGGAAAGAAAAATATGCAAAGATGTTGTCATGTACACCCTATTTTAGTCACAGAAATAATAAGTATCTTATTTTAGAAGGGAGGGTGACAAAGGACAAGTTGCTACCCTAGGCCAATTTACTTTTGTCAAAAACATTCTTCTGTGTTAATGATGTACTTTTGTGTATTTCATCAGGTACCAAAGATGAAAAACAGCAAAAACAAACAAACAAACGAATGAATGAATGAATGAATTAAAAAGAATTCCTTGAGCCTCCATTTTCTTATTTGCAAGTAAAAAGATTCTCTAACAGTGTCCTATTTCACAAGGATAATATGAAGATTATTAAAATTATATGCAACACTGTCTAGTCTAAAGGGTCTCCCATTAACATAGGCACATATCAGGAAGGGTAAGAAGTATCATCTACTTATTCTTACAACTAAAAAGAAAAACAAGCCATTAGCCATTTACTTATAGACTATATTAAATGTAGACAAGGTTTTCTTAATTCTAGAGGAAGAGAATCAGTCACAACTTAATGTTTACATGATTCTTTCCAGGCCTGATTCAGAATACTCAAAAAAATTTTTTAAAAAGGCCTCAAAATAGACCCATATTTCTCAATTAATAAAAAACAGCTTGCACATGTATTTCCTCTCCACTGTATCCTCCAACCTTTTATTCACAATCATCCTTCATCAATCTTCCTTTCTCGAATCTTCAAAATTCCCTTATCTATTGCGGCAATATACACAGGTAAGACTCCACAGAAACAATCTTTCCAATAAGAAAGAGGCAAAGGCCAGAAAGAAGCAACTCTTAAAAGAAAAAATATAAATCAATGTATAAAGACATTTAACTTTACCCATGAATCTATACATATTTAATAAGACCCCCATTTTACCCTATCAGACTAGCATACATCAAAAGATTCTCAGTAATGTTCAAGGCTTTGAAGGGGCAGGGAAAGAATCACCTATGCACATGCATGCACACACAGGCAGAAAGTAAAGAGAAGCCATCTTTCTATGGAGCCAATTTCCAATATGTAACAAAATCACAAATATGTATATCCTTTGACTCAGAGTGTACACTTCCCAGATTTACCCTAAGAAAATAATTAGCCAAGTCTGTACAATAAGGATGTACTACCATAGGCATCTATTAGGATGCTCAGTACAGTATCATTTATAATATGAAAAGAAGAAACAATTAATATGTAAATATAAATGGGCTAAATTACAGAATAACTACAGACATTAAAAATGAATGATCTAGGGATGCCTGGATGGCTCAGTTGGTTAAGCGTCTGACACTTGGTTTCGGCTCAGGTGGTGATCTCAGGGTCTTGAGATGGAGCTGGTACGGGGCTTTGCGCTGGGCATGGAGCTTGCTCTCTCTGCTCCCCTGCCATTTCACATGTGTGCTCTCTCTCTCAAAAAAAGAATAATCTGTATTTTTTATTTTTTAAAAAGATTCTTATTTATTTGTTTCACAGAGAGAGAGGCACAGAGCATAAGCAGGGGGAGCAGCAGAGGGAGAGGGGGAAGCAGGTTCTCTGCTGAGCAGAGAGCCAGATGTAGGGCTCAAGCTCAGGATGCTGGGATAATGACCTGAGCAGAAGGTAGACGCTTAACCAACTGAGGCACCAGGCACCCCAAGAATGATCTGTATTTAAACTGAAAAAAGAAATTCGTGTTATATTAAGTGATAAAAACACGTTTATACTACAGTTTGATTATATTTCTAAAATATGTCCTGATATACATTCTAGAAAATTAAATTAAATAAAATTAGTGGTTATCTTTGGATAAACTTTTTAAAAAGATATTATTTTTAAGTAATCTCTATTCCACCATGGGGCTTGAATTCACAACCCTTAGATCAAGAGTTGCATGCTCCACCAACTGAGCCACCCAGATACCCCTGGAGAAACTTCTGAAGTAAAACTTGAAAAAACTTCTGACTTTTCAACCTCACTACTCTTCAAGCCCTTCCTCTTCCAGCATCCCTTAAATGCACCTTTCTTCCATTCATACAAACTCCATAAAGTATCATCTCATCATCTGTGACTGTGTGTCCATTAACACAGACATAGTGATGACCTCCTTACCCCTACCTCAAGCCTAAAATTTTCTTAGTCTCAGATTCACATTTTTGCTTAAGTGCTGCACACTCCTCAAAGTCAGTGTATTAACTACCTGTCTTAACTACCTGTCTTCCCTTCCACCAACTCTAATCCTGTAGTTCCTATTGACATTAAAAGTTTTCTTCATTCACTTGGTCTCTCCAAGCTGGCAAATTCAGTCGTCTTTGAAAGCTTTCCCTCAAATATCGGGGTCAAATCCTGCCTACAATCTACTTCTGAAATTTCTCCCTAATTCCTCCCTTTCTCTCCATCTCACTGCCATTTTCAGAGCTAAAAGCTAAGGCAGGTCTGGCCATTTCTGACTTCGACTGTAAAGTCAAATAAACATTTCTTAAGTACCCATTAACATTTCTTAAATATATATTATATGCCATACACAGTAAAAAGGAGCTGAGAATATAAAGACTAATGAAGCAAAGTACTACCATCAAGCTAATCTTGAGGCAGAGACATGGGGGAAGATAATACAATGTGACAAGTTTTACAATTAGAGCAAAATTCACAAGATGTCAATCTCTTTCTTATCTGATCTAATCTTACAACTACCTGAATTATCTTTCCATCTAGAATAGAAACCAGATCATGCCACTCTTGGGTTGTAAAACCCTTGATGATTCTACTCTGCTACCTAAAGGATCTAGTCCAAATGCTTTAGTACCATCAAAACACTTCACAATCTGGCCCCAACCTCCCTGATGGAGTCATCTATTACTTCTTTTACTTCACATCCATTAACCCAGTCATGTTGCTGGGTTAACCAGTTGCTACTCTGATGTTTCGTGTTCCTACTGCTGGAGAGCCCCTCTTCCTCGTGCCTACCAGTGGAAGTCTAGTCCTATTCTCAAATAATGCTTCCTTTCTGAAATCTTCATTAACCTCTGCTAAAGCAGTTTTTAATATAATAGTTATCACTTCGTGTTATAATTTTTTTTCTTTCTACCAGTAGACTGTGAGACAGATTCTTGAGGATAGAAACTACATTTTGTTATTCTTTCTATCTTTCCCAAAGTCTAGTAGTTAGTAATTATTCAAAAAATGGTTTGTTTTTTTTTTAAAGATTTTATTTATTTATTTGACAGATCACAAGTAGGCAGAGAGAGAGGAGGAAGCAGACTCCCCACTGAGCAGAGAGCCCGATGCGGGGCTCGATCCCAGGACCCTGAGACCACGACCTGAGCCGAAGGCAGAGGCTTTAACCCACTGAGCCACCCAGGCGCCCCTCAAAAAATGTTTGTTAAGGGACGCCTGGGTGGCGCAGTTGGTTGGACGACTGCCTCCGGCTCAGGGCGTGATCCTGGAGTCCCGGGATCGAGTCCCACATCAGGCTCCCAGCTCCATGGAGAGTCTGCTTCGCTCTCTGACCTTCTCCTCGCTCATTCTCTCTCTCACTGTCTCTCTCTCTCAAATTAAAAAAAAAAAAAAAAAATGTTTGTTAAGGTGCAGTCCATTAACTGTCTTCCTTCGGCTCAGGATACGCTCTTGGGCTCCTGGGATCAAGTCCTATGTCAGGCCCCCTGCTTAGCAGAGATCTTGCTTCTCCCTTTCCCTCTGCTCAAGCTCTCTCTCTCACCCTCTCTCAAATAAATAATAAAATCTTAAAAGAAAAATTTTTGTTAAATGAATGATGGGGTAGAAAAAGTTTTGCAGAGAACCAAAATGTACTAACACTGCATTATTTTCTTTATTTCTCTACCTGGAATCCAGAGGTCTCCTAAATCAGTGGTACTAAGGCCACTACCTACCATCACCCCCACCCCCATATACCAGGAGCCTGAAGGAGGCTATGTTTGTTTGGTTTTTTTTTTTCTCTCTCTCTTCCTGTTCATCCGGCTATCTATCTGTCCAATCCACAGATTAACAACAGTAAATAACACAGATAGAATCCCCACCCTCCAAGGGGGTTATATTCAAGTAAGGAGAGACAATTAGCAGGTAAATAAACACAAATAAATCATTTCAGGTAGTGTATCAATGTGATGACTAAAATAAAGTGTTTGGGGGCGCCTGGATGGCTCAGTGGGTTAAGCTTCTGCCTTCGGCTCAGGTCATGATCCCAGGGTCCTGGGATCGAGCCCCATGTCGGGTTCTCTGCTCAGTGGGGAACCTACTTACCCACCTCTCTCTGCCTGCCTCTCTGCCACTTGTGCTCTCTGTCTGTCAAGTGAATAAATAAAATCTTTTAAAAAACTAAATTAAATAAAGTTTTGGCTTCATAGCTAGGAGAGAAATGTATCATTTTAAATGGAGGTGGGGAAGAAATCACTGAAGGTTTCTCTGAGAAGGAAAGAAAAGGTAAAGCCTGAAGGATGAGAAGCAACCACCTAAGCAAAATTTGGGGGAAGAATTCTGTAGTAGAAGGAACCTTAAGTACAAAAGGTCTGAAAGCATAAATGCATTTGGCTATGTGAGGGCCAGAGAGACAGTGTGGCTAGATAAAGAAATGAATATGGAGAAGAAAGCATGGCCTTGTAAGTGGCAGCCTTGGTGAAGGCCCATCTGTACCTGTCTTGAGTATGCCATTTCTAGTTTATATCATCTGTTGTCTGCACAATCTCCTACTTACGAAAATCACACCCAAAGAACAGTGGAATGGAGTATATAGCATACCCTGTTGTTAGGAAGATGTCAAATGATTCTGGAAGTTTGTTTTCTGGTTTCTGTTGATAAAGAAGTATTCCTACATACAATGCCATGACAATATGGTCCCAGGGCTAATGAAAACTTGATAAGCACAAAAGAGTAAAACCACTTCAAAAGAAAGAGAAGTCTTTCTACAGATTACAAGGCCAAAATGAGAACTACCAAAATTATCCTAAATTCACATAAGGACTCTGAAATACATATGGGTACAAATTTATCCTTTTAACTCACTAAGTTTTTCTATTTCCATGTAAACTTAAAGATCATCTAATACAAATAATTAAATAAGACAGATTTCCAGTTTTTACTGACTGAAGTTTTCCTTTACCTATAGAGAAATCAAACAATTTTATGATGTTCTGAGAAAGCAAGAATTCATATGCATCAAACTGCTTCTCAGTAGTAATTCTGTGGATGTTTATGTCATAATCTATTTAATTCAAGTTACTACTGTGATGTTAGAGCAAAGTCAATCCATTACATAAATGAATATTCACGAAACTAGCTGCTAAAACAACTCAGTAGTTGCTAGGAACTCAAGCAGTGTGAAATTACACATCTTACTCCTATTCCCAGTAGCATCTGCTAGATTTGCTAACTCGAACATCGCTAAATATAAAGACCCTTCCATTACACTAGTCAGGTCTTAAAATTCCAGGCTGCTGGCCTTCTACCAGTAAAAATAAATTCATACTCAGCATCCTTAAATTGAACTGTGCACCCAGTGATCTCTCACTAGTGCAGTGATGCTTCCCTGATTCTCTCTATGGGGGACCAGAGACAACATTTTTCCCTTCTTCTGCAGAACAGAAGAAGAAAAGGTGACAAACAATAATCATGTTAGCCTTCCACATTCCTGTTCTCCTGTTCCCTCAAGGGGCAGAGTCTCTTACAAAGGGTCTTTATAATCATCCTTACCCATAACAGCTATGGAGAAAAAGCAACACTTTAGCCTAAAAGGCAACCTCTTTACATTCTCCAAGCTGATGTCCAACTTCATACAAGATCTTTCATCCAGGGAGGGCCACTGAAAATTTTATAAATACCTACTGTATCTTCTTCCCAATTTCACATCTTCAAACTGGTTGGTTTTGTCATTTTTCATCATCATACTCACAAATTCATACTTGAAATTAAAAAAATCCATTTCCCTCGCTGGGAAATAAAATCACGTAATTTCTCCCTGGAGTTTTAGCTCAATCCTGATATTGGTATTTCCAGGAAGAATGCAAACATAGTATCAGTTGGAAAGCCTCTCTGAACAGGAAGTATATCCTTATAGACTAAGTCTGGGTATTACTCATTAAGGATTTATTCCTTATCAGGGGTAGAGTCAGAATTAAAGCAAGACCTTACTCCCTTCTTAGAGTGTGGTTCAAGGACCAACAACATCTAGGTCACCTGAAGTTTGTTAAAAAGAACTTTGGTCTACCTCTCAGACCAACTAAATCAGAATTTTTATTTTTGATATCTGTATATAGTGCTCCCTACATCATAAAATCTCAGAATTGGTGGTAAATTTAAAAGTCTATCATACACAGGGACGCCTGGGTGGCTCAGTTGGTTGGATGACTGCCTCCGGCCCAGGGCGTGATCCTGGAGTCCCGGGATCGAGTCCCGCATCGGGCTCCGAGCTCCATGGGGAGTCTGCTTTGCTCTCTGACCTTCTCCTCGCTCATGCTCTCTCTCACTGTCTCTCTCTCTCAAATAAATAAATAAAATCTTAAAAAAAAAAAAAAAATTCTTAAAAAAAAAAAAAAAGTCTATCATACACAGAGATGAACCTTGGATACAATTGTAACTGATAATGACTATAGTCCCCTTCACAAATTCTTTAGTTCTTATAATAACAAGTCCTCCTTAAGATAATTTCTCATGAAATTATAACTGCTTATCTTAAACAAAGCTTTATCCAAAGCTGTCATTGTTGGAAGTCACTGATAAAATCAAGTCCTTACCTAATCTGAGCTCTCCGAAGTTCCCACACCCTATCTTCTTGCCAACCCTGAAGTTGGGTCCCACCATAAGAACCCCAGAGGACGCTGAGGTGCCAGACGGTCGGGGACAGTGTGTACTCCTTTGTGCCATGGGTTTAGTTGTCCGTTGTCTTTCATCCTTCTCCCTACTAGGATGGTCCATGATTTTACACGACAGTCTCTCTGCACAAGTAGCCTCAGTCCGTATAATTCTCTTCAATACAAAAGTACGTCCAAATAAACCGTAGTCAGAGAAAAGTAAGGAGATCTTTTGACATCATATTTATGTTTCTAATGTATCTCCAGGAGATGAAAAATCATTGATTTGTTCTTGTAGGACATGTAGTCTGTGGATCTCAAACATAGGAGGGTATTTGGTAACCTAGGTAAAAATCAAAAAAACATAGAGTTAAAAATTAAATTTTAAAACAAATTCAGAAAGTCACCACTAATTAGAATGGATCTTATCCAAAAATGAACAAAGTGGATAGCTTCCTGATATGGGTTTTGGTTTTATACTTTCCAACAGTTTAGCCATCTGGACTAGTTCTTCATCTGGTAGCATAAGCTCGGTAAGCTACAGCCCATGGCAGCTAAGGGAATATGCAAGCCTTTAATATAAAATTCTATCTCTGGGGTGCCTAGGTGCCACAGTAGGTTAAGAATCCAATTCTTGATTTCAGGATCATGAGTCCAAGCCCTCTGTTGGCCTCCACACTGGGAGTGTAACCTACTCACACACATAATATACATATGTATTTAAGTACATATATATACACATACATAAATGCTATCTTCTAGTACTGTACATATGACCCACAAGAAAGCTATTTGCTTCCTTTTTCATCACTGGCCAACAGAAAGAAAAAGTGGGGTTAAGTCTAGTTAAATAAACTGTGGACAATTAAAAGCTCTTCCTTCAATTTTGTGCAGAACCTATCACAAAAGAATTTCCTTTCCATCCCAACTCCTCCATCCCCACCATTACCAAGCACTGACAGCAACAACACAATCCAATCCAAGTTACTGATGACACAAACTAGTTCTATAAAAAACTTCCCAAAACCCTAGTGATACTAAGCAGTCCTAGACTGAAGCTTTGCAATTGTATTTAATATCCTCCAATTATCTTTGTTGTTTACTAAAAGTCCTTCAAACAGTATTAGTAAGAGAAGGGAAATAAAACTTAAAATGTTTTAGATAGCTCTGTCTTAACTGGTGCAAGTATGTGTCTTTGTATGAGAAATTGTCAGGCTAGATTTTCTTCCCTTATAAATTTCTCTGAAGACAGGAAAAAGATGGATCTTAGCCTATCCAGACAATTTTGAGCTATTCAACTAACTACCAAATTTTCATAAATTATCACCAGTGTAATAGTTTCATTTATAAGATTTGGAAAAGTGTACTTCCTTATCTATTGCTCTTCATACTTTTCATATGTGTTCACTTTAACAGATGGAGGTTATTTTTATACTTGTCACTAACTTTCTCCATTGCGCTTAAACTCATAAAACATTATG
Source organism: Neogale vison (assembly GCF_020171115.1). Classification (NCBI taxonomy): domain Eukaryota; kingdom Metazoa; phylum Chordata; class Mammalia; order Carnivora; family Mustelidae; genus Neogale; species Neogale vison. The sequence goes on from NC_058103.1 coordinate 105,908,841, forward strand.
TGGAATAATCACATACATCATTTCCATGTATACTTGCATGTATGTATAGAAAAACATATAGTACTTGCCAGGTTAGAACCCTGCAAAAATCATGTTCAGCTGAGAAAAGGATGTTTTTAACACCTGCTTGTAGCTCAGAAGAATCACTTTAACTCCCACAAACATGGAAAAAACTTACACTTAAGAAACCAGTTTTCTAATATATGCATGCAACATGAGCATGGTCTAACCTGTAATTATGAAAGATGAATAATATTTAATACTACTTTTATATGGCACTTCTCATTTAAGAAATCAAACTGATTGAACAATTTTTCAAAATCCTATTTCTTTATCACCACCCACTGCTCACACCTATTTTCTACCTCCCTATTGCAAACTCTTTAGCTTGTCATTTGAATTCCTTTACTATTAAACTCCCTATTTTAATTCTTATATTAAAAAGTTACACTATTTATATATATATATTTATATTATGCGTGTACACACACACACAGGAATATTATGCAGCCATCAAAAAATGTTGACATTTGCAATGATGGGGATGGAACTAGATGGTATTAGGCTAAGTGAAATAAGTCAATCAGAGAAAGACAATTATCATACGATCTCACTGATACGTGGAATTTGAGAAACAAAGCAGAGGATCACAGGGGAAGAAAGGGAAAAATGAAACAAGATGAACCAGAGAGGCAGGCAAACCATAAGAGACTCTTAACCTCTATAAACAACTGAAGGTTGCTGGAGTGGAGCGGAGTGGGGGGAAGGGGGTTGCTGGGTGATGGACATTGGGGAGGGTATGTGTTGTGGAGGGTATGTGTTTTATGTAAGACTGATGAGTCACAGACCTGTACCCCTGAAACAAATAATACATTGTATGTTAATTAAAAATTAATTTTTTTTAAAAGTTACCACATAAACACAAGGAGCATCCATTGTTGGCCCTTATACCTAGAATGGCCTCTTCTGTCTTAAAGGCCTGACTCACATCCTATGGCCCTTATGAAACCTTTTATAACCGATTCATCATCAACACTTGGAGCACCACTGTGTATACTATGTGTACATTTGCAATTTACCATGTACCAGATTATATTTATATGTACTCCATATTCCATTTGGTTATAAGCCTTTTAAGTTAGGGATCTTATCATATCTCCTTTAATTTCTTACATATAATTGGAATTAACAAATACTGAATAACAGTTATGATGGTCTTGCTTAATAGAAAACAGATTTTCAATGACATAACCAAATACTTACACAAAATGGTACAAGAGAATCCTGATTAACCCTAAAAACTCTTAGAATTCATCTAGAAAGAAGCTGGTATGGTTTCATTTCAAGTCATTAGGGTTAAGACACGATAGGCTTTCTATTTCACAAGGATATTAAATGATTTATTTTCAATTAGTAGCAGATAACGTATGAGAAAGTTAGCACAAGAATCAAGCAAGTCAGGGGTGCCTGGGTGGCTCAGTGGGTTAAAGCCTCTGCCTTCGGCTTAGGTCATGATCTCAGGGTCCTAGGATCGAGCCCAGAATTGGGCTCTCTGCTCACTGGGAAGCCTGCTTCCTCCTCTCTCTCTGCTTACCTCTCTGCCTACTTGTGATCTCTCTCTCTCTGTCAAATAAATAAATAAATAAATATCTTAAAAAAAAAAAAGAAAAAAGAAAAAAAGAATCAGGTCAAATAGGGGGCACCTGATGGCTCAGTTGGTTAAGTGTCTACCTTTAGCTCAGGTCATGATCCTGGGGTTCATAATAAATAAATAAATTAAATAAATAAATCTTTAAAGAAAAAAAAAAGAACCAGGTCAAATTTAACATCCAAGGTAAACATCAAGTTATACTTTAACTTTATTTTAAAAATATAACTTCCAGGGCCCCTGGGTGGCTCAGCTGGTTAAGCAACTGCCTTCAGCTCAGCTCATGATCCTGGAGTCCCAGGATCAAGTCCTACATCGGGCTCCCGGCTCCAAGGGGAGTCTGCTGCTCCCTCTGACCTTCTCCCCTCTCATGCTCTCACTCTCTCTCTCTCAAATAAATAAATAAAGTCTTAAAAAAAAAAAAAAGACTTCCAAAGATAGCAGTAAAAGACAAACTATATGATTTGTCCTTTTTCTTTTTTACAGTAAAAAAGGAGGAAATTCCACTTTTTTTCACCATACACAAAAATAAACTCAAAATAGATTAAATTTCTAAATGTAAGACTTGAAACCAGAGAACTCCTAAAAGCGAACAAAACACACACATACACACAGGGAGGCAGTAAACTTTTGGGTATCAGCCTTCAGCAGTATTTTTCTGGATCTGTCCCCTTAGCTGAAGTTAACAAAAGCAAAAATAAACTACTGGACCTAAACTGAAAAGCTTTTCCACAGCAAAGGAAACCATCAACAAAACAAAAAGGTAATCTACTGAATGACAGAAGATATTTACAAATGATACAACCAATAAGGGTTAATACCGAAAATATATGAAGAACTCATATAAATCAATGCCTAAAAACAAAATACCCTGATTAAATAATGGGCAGAAAACCTGAACAGACATTTTTCCAAAGAAGACAAGCAGACATATAGAAAGAGGCTCAATATCACTAATCAGGGAAATGCAAATCAAAACCACAATGAGATATCCCCTCACAGCAGTCAGAATACCCAGTACCAAAAAGACTTGGTTGGCTCAATCAGTAGAGCATGCAACTCTTGATCTCAGGGTTGTGAGTTCAAGACTCACATGCAGTGTAGAGATTACTTAAAAACAAATTCTTGGAGCACTTGGGTGGCTCAGTTGGTTAAGCGTCTGCCGTTGGCTCAGGTTCATGAGTCTGGGGTCCCAGGATCAAGCCCAGGTCAGGCTCCCTGATCAGCAGGGAGTCTGCTTCTTCCTTTCCCTCTCTCCCTTCCGCCTGCTTGTGAGCTCTCTCTTTTCTTATCTCAAATAAATAAAATCCTTAAAAAATAAAATAAAATCTTAAAAAAAAAGATATGCCAACAAAAATTGACAAGAATATGGAGAAAAAGAAACCCCTGTATACTGTTTGTGGGAATGTAAATGGGTGTAGCAACTCTGGAAAACAGTATGGAGATTCCTTTAAAAATTAAAAGCAGAAATACCATATGACCCAGTAATCCACTTCTGGGTCTCTACCTGAAGAAAACAAAAACACTAATTCAGAAAGATACATATACCCCATGTCTACTGTAGCATTTTTTTACAATTAGCCCAGATGTGGAAGCAACCTAAGTATCCATTGATAGGTGAATGGATAAAGAAGATGGGTGAGGGTGTGTGTGTGTAATGAAATGTAAAGTATTTAAAAGAATGGAATCTTGGGGCGCCTGGGTGGCTCAGCGGGTTAAAGCCTCTGCCTTCAGCTCAGGTCATGATCCCAGCGTCCTGGGATTGAGCCTGGCATTGGGCTCCCTGCTCAGTAGGGAGCCTGCTTCCTCCTCTCTCTGCCTGCCTCTCTGCCTCTTGTGATCTCTGTCAAATAAATAAATAAAATCTTAAAAAAAAAAAAAAAGAATGGAATCTTGCAAGTTTGTGACAACATATATGGACCTAGAAGCTATTATATTAAGTGAAATAAGGCAGAGAAAGACAAATACCATATTAATTCACTTATATGTGGAATCTAAAAAACAAAACAAATGAACAAATAAACAAACAGATTCATAAATACAGAGAATAAACTGGTGGTTGCCATAGGGGAGGGAGAGTCGAGGGATGAGCAAAATAGGTGAAGGAAATTAAGAAGTACAAACTTTCAGTTATAAAATAAGTAGGTCAACAAGGATGAAAAGTACAGCATAAGGAATGCAGTCAATAATATTGTAGTAACTTCATATGGTGACAGATGGTAACAGTGTAGTGAGCATTTCATAATGCAAGTAATTGCTGAATCACTATGTTGTACACCTGGAACAAATACTGCATGTCAACCATATGTTAAAAAACGACAGAGGGAGAGATATATAAATGCAATAAAATGTTTCTTTTTCTAGTAAATAAGCCATTTTGCAACTACTTGTAACTTATTAAAGATGTAAATGCTATGACAAATTTTTAGAATCATGCCAGCAAGTTCTTAACTTGCTAAATTCTACAGGAACCTAGGTGGCTCAGTCATCTAAGCATCTGCCTTTGGCTCAGGTCATGGTCCCAGGGTCCTGGGGTTGAGCCCCACATTGGGCTCTCTGTTCAGCAGGGAGCCTGTTTCTCTCCCTCTGCCTGACACTCTCCTTGGTTGTGTTCTCTGTCAAGTAAATAAAATCTTGGGGGAAAAAAAGAAGCTTAATTCTAATAGTTTTTATGAATTTAAGCATGCCTGAATTAAGAGGAAATATATTTTTTCAAGTATAACACTGCAAACATTCTTTATAATCAAAAGTTATAATTCATTTCAGGAACTGGTTTACCGCTTCCCAGAAGGCATCACTTCGTCAATAAAGCCACACTTACTGAATAAAAAGAGATTTACATGCACGACTTTCTTGACTGGGAAATTATAAGAGTTCTCCAGTAGGTTAAAGAATTATTGCTAATAGTAAAATGAAAGAATCCAATTCATCAAACTGTGGGTAGGGAACTGATGCCAAATCTGCTATTTTATGACACAGTTGAAGAATATGGCTATCTTCAACAGTGGTCAGTGAAAAGTTTTCCTAGAAGATATCTAGAAGACATCTTAGAGCATTCTATCACATTGAAATGGGAGAAACTTTTCTGGTACCTATCACCCTGAAGCAACATCCAAAAGAAATAGGCTAAAACCAAGGGGTCATCTGGCTCGAAGTCACTCTTTTATAAAGGCAACAATGAATGCTTTGTGGAAGAGACAGGCATGGTCCTCTATCATGAATGAAATGACTAAAGTTATTTTATTGCTTTACGTAAGAGTATTTTGAGAAGCTGTATGAAGTCTAAAAAAAATTAAGTCATATTATAAAACCACCAAAAAAAATGTTTAAAGAATTACAGCTGTGAGTCTGTTAAGAGAAAATAAATCACTGAATTACAGTTTGTTATTTCAGATTCTCATATATTGGCAACACCAAAATGAGGCATGTAAATATTTAAATTTTAAAGTCAAAACATACACAGTCTTTGTTGATAGTCAAGACAAGAGATACTCAAGCCTAAGTCTCTCTCTTCTGATATAAATTACGATGAAATTGCTTAGAGGTGTAGGACTGCTAGATCATATGGTAAGTGAATGTTTAAAGAAGTGACCACACTTTTCCTCTGTTCCTTCATCTACCGTCTTTGGTGCAAAGGCGTACAGCCTCTCGGTCACAAGTTTCAGCTTCAGACATCATTTCTCACTCCAGTATCCAAAACAAAAATCAAAGGGCAGGGGCACCTAAGTGGTTCAGTCATTAAAGCATCTGCTTTAGGCTCAGGTCATGGGACTCACATGGGGCTCCCTGCTCCGTGGGAAACCTGCTTCTCCCTCTCCCACTCCCCCTGCTTGTGTTCCCTCTCCGTCAAATAAATAAATAAAATCTTTACAAAAAAAAAAAAAAAAGAAAGGGCAAGAGCAAAAAGACTTTCTCATCATGTATCTGTTTCTTGGTAAGGATGAAAATTCTTCCCAGAGCCCAAAGCAAAGTTCCCCTCCTGCTAAGTGGCCAACAGGGAATACCACAATCCCTGAAATTCCCACTGTAAGCTCCTCAAAGAATGACATCAAGTCTAACCTGATCTTTAGAACACAGGATAATTTGGGCACCAGGGTGGCTCAGTCAGTTAAGCATCGGCCCTGAGGTCATGATCTCAGTCCTGGGCTCCCTGCTCAGTCAGCTTCCCTGCTCATTGGGGAGTTTGCTTCTCCCTCTGCCCATGCTCTTTCAAATAAAATCTTAAAAAAAAAAAGAAAAATAGGGACGCCTAGGTGGCTCAGTTGGTTGGACAACTGCCTTCAGCTCAGGTCATGATCCGGGAATCCCGGGATCGAGTCCCACATCGGGCTCCCAGCTCCATGGGGAGTCTGCTTCTCCCTCTGACCTTCTCCTCACTCATGCTCTCTCTCACTGTCTCTCTCTCTCAAATAAATAAATAAAAATCTTTAAAAATAAAAAAAAAATAGAACACAGGATAAGTTTCAAGAGTGGTATCATACTGAAAGAAGGTACTGAGTAAATATTCAGTAAAAATGGTATCTGCATGTGTGCATATGCTTGTGTGTGTGTGTGTGTGTGTGTGTGCTAAAAGACTATCAAGAATTACAGAATAAAAAAATTAAAAGACAAATTAAGGACAAATAAAAGTCTTATAACTCATTTTAGCTTAAAAGAAAAAAGGACACTAAGACTATCACTTTAATTAATCTAACAAATGACCAAAATTGATTTATTTTAGTCGCAATACATTTCAGGAGTGTTATTATTAAAGGGAAGAACAATGTTTAGTATCAGGTCCTGATACTATTACTGTTTCTCTTTTCCAACAATTCCAATTATTAATGTCTCCCAAATGTTTCCTATTCTTACCACCCTATCCTCACAGTTCAGTCTATTCTCATTTAATGATTACTTTTCAGTTTTATTTACAATCACACCCTCAACAATTTCAAATATAAAATACAGTATTAACTATAGTCACCATGCAGTATATTACATCCCCAGAACTTAATTATCTTCTAACTCCAAGTTTGTACAGAAGTCTCCTCGTGTCTCCCTTAACCAGTTTCAGTTACCTATGGTAAACTTCCATCCAGGAGCAGGTAATCTTTCTTCTGCTGTATCATCAGAAAGTCAATAGAAGCCTAGGGCTACGTCACAATGCCTGTGTCACTCCACTTCATCTCATCATGTAAAGCACCTGACCATCTCATAACGTCACAAGAATAAGGGGAGGGGTGCCTGGGTGGGTTTGGCTTGAGTCATGATCCCCGCTGCCAGGATGGAGCCCCACATCAGGCTCCCTGCTCAGTGGGGAGCCTGCTTCTCCCTCTCCCTCTACCACTCCCTCTGCTTGTGCACTCTCTCTCAAATAAATAAAATCTTAAAAAATAATAATAATAAAAAGGGGAGGGGCACCTGGGTGGCTCAGTGGGTTAAGCCGCTGCCTTCGGCTCAGGTCATGATCTCAGGGTTCTGGGATCGAGTCCCGCATCAGGCTCTCTGCCCAGCAGGGAGCCTGCTTCCTCCTCTCTCTCTCTCTGCCTGCCTCCATGCCTACTTGTGATCTCTCTCTGTCAAATAAATAAATAAAATCTTTAAAAAAATAATAAAAAGGGGAATATAGGAGAGTAAGATCATCTATTATAGTATATTATTATAACCGTTCTACTTGTCAGTTGTTGTTAATCTCCTACTGTGCCTAACTGATAAAAGTTATCACAGGTATGTAATATAGGAAAAACAGTATATAAAGGGTACAGTACTATCCATAATTTCAGGCATCCACTGGGGGTCTTGGAACTTATCTATCACAGGTAAGGTGGGGGACTACTGTACCTTTCAACTACCTTCACAACCCCCCTATACCTACTATTACCCCTGCCTCCTGCCTCAGGCAACTCCAATCTGTTGCTCTGAGTTCAGGTTTTTTAGATTCCATGTATGTGGGTCATACAGTATTTTGTCTTTCTCTGTCTTATTTCACTTAGCATAATGCCCTCAAGGGCCATGTTGTCACAAATGGCAGGATTTCATTTATTTTTATAGCTGAATAATATCTTTGTGGGGTGTGTGTGGGTATGCATGTATATGTTTATCTTTTGATGGACATTTAGGTTGTTTCCATGTCTTGGCTATTGCACATAATGCTGCTATGAATGTGGGTATACATATAACTCTTATTTTTAATTTCTTGAGGAACATCCCTACTGTCTTCCCCAGTGTCTGTACCAATTTACATTTCCACCAAGAGTGTACAAGGGTTCCCTTTTCTCCACATCCTCACCAACACTTGGTATTTCTTATCATTTTGATAGCAGTCATTTTAACAGGTGTGAAGTGTTACTTCATTGTGGTTTTGATTTGCATTTCCCTGATGATTAATAAAGTTGATCACCTTTCCATATCCATGTTGGCCACCTGTATGTCCTCTTTGAAAAATGTCTTTTCAGTTCCTCTGCCCATTTTTTTTTATATTTTATTTATTTATTTGACAGACAGAGATCACAAGTAGGCAGAGAGGCAAGGAGAGAGAGAGAGAGGAGGAAGCAGGCTCGCTGCAGAGCAGAGAGCCCGATGCGGGGCTCGATCCCAGGACCCTGGGATCATGACCTGAGCCGAAGGCAGAGGCTTTAACCCACTGAGCCACCCAGGCGCCCCCTCTGCCCATTTTTAATTAGATGTTTTTCCTATTGACTTGAATTGTTTATATATTTTAGGTATTAACCACTTATCAGCTATAGGATTTGTAACTATTTTATCCCATTCAGAGCTTGTCTATTCATTTTATTGATGACTCCCTTTGTTATGCAGAAGCTCTTGATTCTCGCACAGGTCATGGTCTTAGTGTTGTGAGATCAAGCCCTGCATCCGGCTCCGCATGGAGTCTGCTTGGGATTCTCTCTTTCTCTCCCTCTCCCTCCCTCCCTCTCCCCCTTCCACCACCCCCACCCCAACTCCTATACACACTCTCTCTCACTAAATAAATAAAGGGGAAAAAAAGGTTTTTAGTTTGATGTAATTCCACTTGTTTTGCTTTTATCGTCTTTGTTTCTGCTGTTAAAATTTAAAAAAATCATTGCGAAGACTAGTACCAAGTTGCTTATGCTCTGTGTTTTCTTCTAGAAGTTTTGTGGTTTCAGGTCTTACATTAAAGTCTATAATCAATTTTGAGTTCATTCTGGTGATAGAAGACAGGGGTCCAGTTTTCCTAACACGACTTTTTATTTTTTTTTAAGATTTTATTTATTTATTCGACAGAGAGAGATCAAAAGTAGTCAGAGAGGCAGGCACGGGGGTGGGGGGTGGGGAGGGGAAGCAGGCTCCCTGGAGCTTGATTCCAGGACCCTGAGATCATGACCTGAGCCGAAGGCAGAGGCTTATAACCCACTGAGCCACCCAGGTGCTCTCCATCACCACTTATTGAAAACACTATCCCTTTTCTATTGTATATTCTTGGCTCCTTTGTTGTAAATTAATTGACCATTTATTCTGTTCCATTGATCAAAGTGTCTGTTTTTATCCCAATACCATACTGCTTTGACTACTGTAATTTTGTCTTATGGTCCAAAATCCAAAGTGTGATATTTCCAGTTTTGTTCTTTGTCAGGATTGCTTAGACTAGGGTACCTAGGTGGCTCAGCTGGTTAAGTGTTTGCCTTCAGCTAAGGTCATGATCCCAGGGTCCTGGGATTGAGTCCCACATAGGGCTCCCTGCTCAGTGGGAAGACTGCTTTTCCATCTGCCTCTCCTCCCACTTGTGTGCACACACACTTTCTCTCACTCTTGCAAAAATAAATAAAATCTTAAAAAAAAAAAAGATGGCTTAGACTATTGGGGTTATTTTGCAGTTCCATACTAATTTTAGGATTTTTTTTTCTACTCATACTTTTTCAAACTTATTTTTCCGTGAAAAATGTCATTGGAATTTTGATACAGACTGCACTGAACTGAAAAATTGTAGATCACTTTGGGCAGTATGCACATTTTAACAATATTAATGCTTCCAAACCATGAGAACAGACTACCTTTCCATTTATTTGTACCTTCTTCAATTTCTTCATCAATGTCTCAGTTTTCAGTTTTACCCCCCTGATTAAATTTATTACCAGGTATTTTGTTCTTTTTGATACAATTACAAACGAGATTTTTTTTTTTAAATGACAAGGTTGGTCTTTTTTTTTTTTTTAAGATTTTATTTATTTATCAGAGAGAGAGGGGAGAGAGTGAGCACAGGCAGACAGAATGGCAGGCAGAGGCAGAGGGAGAAGCAGGCTCCCCGCTGAGCAAGGAGCCCGATGTGGGACTCGATCCCAGGACGCTGGGATCATGACCTGAGCTGAGGGCAGCTACTTAACCAACTGAGCCACCCAGGCGTCCCTACAAACGGGATTTTTAAAATTCCCATTTTTTGACAGTTCATTAGTGCATACAAATGCAGATTTTTGTACATCTATTTGTATCCTGCAACTTTACTGAATTTGTTCATTAGTTCTAATAGTTTTTTTTAAGATTCTTTTTTATTATTTATTTATTTGACAGAGATCACAAGTAGGCAGAGAGAGAGAGAGAGAAAGAGAGAGAGGAGAAGCAGACTCCCCGCTGAGCAGAGAGCCCTATGTGGGGCTTGATCCCAGGACCTTGGGATCATGACCTGAGCTGAAGACAGAGGCTTTAACCCACTGAGCCACCCAGGCATCCCAGTTCTATTAGTTTTTTGATAGAGACTTTAGGGTTTCTGTATATAATATCACATCATCCACAAACAGTGATAATTTTAGTTCTTCATTTCCAATTTAGATGCCTTTTGGTTTCTTTCTTTCTTTAAGTAGGCTCCATGCCTAGCATGGGGCCCAATGGAGGGGTTGAATTCACAACTTTCGATAAAGCCCTGAGCTGAGATCAAGAGTAAGACACTTAGGGGTGCCTGATAAATAAATAAATCAAATCAAATCAAATCAAATCAAATCAAATCTTTAAAAAAAAGAGTAAGACACTTAATCAACTGAGCCATCCAGACACCCCTTGATTTCTTTTTCTTGACTAATTGCTCTGGCAAGGACTTCAAATACTATGCAGATTTCTTCTTTGACCCATTGGTTGTTCAGTAGAATGCTGTTTAATCTCCACATACTTCTGAATTTTCCATTTTTCCTTGTAACTGATTTTTACTTTCATGCCATTGTGGTCAGAAAAGATGCTTGAGTGGCACCTAGGTGGCTCACAGGGGTTCTGGATCCAGCCCCATTTTGGGCTCCCTGCTCAATGAGGAGTCTGCTTCTCCCTCTCTCTCTGCCTCTCCCCATGGCTCATGCTCTCTCCCACTTTCTCTGTCAAATAAATAAATAAAATCTAAAAAAGAAAAGAGAAGATGCTTGATATGCTTTAAGTCTTCTTAAGTTTATTAAGTCTTGTTTTGCGACCTAACATATTATCTATCCTGGAGATATTCTGTGTATGTTAAAAAGAATGGGTATTCTGCTGTCAAGTGGAACACTGTGTAAATGTCTGTTAAGTCTGTCTAGTCTAGCATATACTTTAAGTCCAATGTTTACTTACTGAGTATCTGTCTGAATGATCCATCCACTATTGAAAGTGGGGTACTGAAGTCCCCTATCATTATTGTGTTGCCATCTATTTCTCCCTATTATTGTTTACTTTATATATATTTAAGAGCTCCTATGTTGGGTGCATAAATATTTGCAAAAGTTATATCATCTTGTTGGACTGTCAACATGTTGGACAACATTACCATTATAATGACCTTGTTCTCATTAGAGAATCTGTCTTAAAGTCCATTTTATCTGATGTAAGTATAGCTACCACTGCTTTCTTTTGGTTTCAATTTGTATGGAGTATCTTTTAACATCTCTTAACTTTCAGTCTGTGTGTGTTCTTTTTTTTTTTTTTTTAAAGATTTTATTTATTTATTTGACAGAGAGAAATCACAAGCAGATGGAGAGGTAGGCAGAGAGAGAGAGAGAGAGGGAAGCAGGCTCCCCGCTGAGCAGAGAGCCCGATGCGGGACTCGATCCCAGGACCCTGAGACCATGACCCGAGCCGAAGGCAGCGACCCAACCCACTGAGCCACCCAGGCGCCCCTGTGTGTGTTCTTAAAGCAGATATCTCCTGTAGGCAGCATATAGTTGGGTCTTATCTTTTCATCCATTAACCAACTTTGTCTTTTGATTGGAGAAATTTAGTACATTTATATTTAAAGTCATTATTGGTATATATGGACTTACTATTACCATTTTGTTAACTATTTTTCTAGCTGTTTTATAGTTCCTTTCTTCTTTTCTTGTTCCCTTTGTCTCTTCCTTTATGACTCGATGATTTTATTTAGTGTGTGCTTAGATTCCTTTCACTTTCTCTTTTGTTTATCTTATAAGTTTCAGTTTTGTAGTTGCAATGAGGCTTATATAAAATACATCTACAACAGTCTATTTTAAGCTGATAACAACTTAAACTGTACACTAAAGCTCTATATTTTTACACACCCCCCTCATTTTATGTTTTCTATGGCACAATTTACATCCTTTTACCTTGTATACCCGTTAAGAAATTATTGTAGCTTGTTATTTTTACTTATCTCTTTTAACCTTCATACTAGATTTATAAGTGATTTACCCACCACCATTACAATATTAGAGAATACTGAATTTAACTATATATTTAACTTTACCAGTGAGATTTACACACTCATGTTTTCCTGTTAGTAATTACCATGCTTTAGTTTCAGCTTGAAAAAATCCCTTTAACATTTCTTTTAAGGCTGGTCTAGTGGTGATGAACTCCTTCAATTTTTGCTTGTCTGGAAAATTCTTTACTACGCCTTTAATTCTAAAGGATTTCTGACCTCAGTGACTGACATTATGACCATTATTTTTAAGACTTTATCAAGTAAATCACTTATCTCTGTTTCTCAAGTTTTACCTTGTTCTTTTGTTCAGAAAATATTCCTCTGTTTCTTCATTCCCCTTGACTCTGTTGATTTCTGTGTACTGGATAAAACAACCAGCTCTCCCAGTCTATACAGAGTAGTCTCCTATAGATAAACCTTACTGCTCAGCCAGGTCCTAGGTCCTGGCTGTTTCTCCAATCTCTGTGATTGTCCAAAGCCACCTTCTTTGTTCATAATGGTGCCCAGTAACTAAGGATGTGCCAACACATGTCAATGACCCAAAGGGGAGGACCTGAGATGCCTGGGTGGTTCAGTCAGTTAAGCGGCTGCCTTCAGGTCAGGTCATGAGACTGGGGTCCTAGGACAGAGTCAGGGATTGGGCTCCATGCTCAGCGGGGAGCCTGCTTCTCCCTCTGCCTCTGCCTGCCACTCTACCTGCTTTGCTCGCTAGGCTCTCTCTCTCTCTCTCCCCGACAAATAAATAAATAAATAAAATCTTTTAAAATAACAACAACAACAAAACCAAATGGGAGGACTTAAGTCAGCATTTAGATGAAGGCTAATAAGCTGGACCTTCAGGCAGCAGCTTTTAAAGAATGAGAGTAGATCTTTCAGGGAGACTGAGAGCAGAGCTTTTTAATCTGCTCCCTCTGCATTGACCCCTCAGGGCTATAGTCAGTTAAAAACTGTTTGTTATAGTCCTGTGGGACTCATAAACACAAGCCCTGCAGCCACCAGAGCCAGGCAACCATGGGGGTGCAATCGTAGGCAACAGCCACAAAAGCCTGGGTACCAGATGAGACTGTACAGATTTATTCTAAGGAGACACACTGGTGACGTGCAGTAGGCCAGAAGGAGAGTCCCGCATCAGGCTCCTTGCTCGGTGGGGAGACTGCTTCTCCTTTGCCCCACTCCCCCACTCATCTCCCTTTCTCTCTCTCTCTCTCAAAAATAAATAAATAAAATCTTAGAAAGAAAGAAAGAAAGAAAGAAAAGGCAAAAGTACCAGAATAGCCAACACATATTTCAAAGAGAAGAACAAAGTCAGAGGACTACACTACTCAACTTTAAGACTCACTATAAAGCTACCGTAATCAAGACAGTGTGGTACAGGTGAAAGAATACACAAATAGATCAATGGAACAGAACAGAAGGTCCAAAAATAGGCCCACACAAATATAATCAAACTGATCTTTGACAAAGGAGCAAAGGCAATACAGTGGAGGATTATCTCTTCTAAAAATGGTGCTGGAAAAAATGGATACTACATGCAAAAAAGTGAATCTAAACACAGACTTCACACCTATCACAAAAATTAACTCAAAATGAAGGATAGCTCTAAATGGAAAACACAAAACTATAAAACTACTAGAAGGTATAATAGAGAAAATCTAAGTGACCTTGGGTTTGGCAATAATTTCTCAGATCCACCACCAAAAGTGCAGCCCATGAAAGAAAAATTGGTAAGCTGGATTTAATTAAAATTAAAAACTTCAAAAATTAAAAAATAAAAAATAATTTAAAAAATTAAATTAAAAACTTCTGCACTGCAAAAGTCATTGTTAAAAGAATGAAAAGACAAGCTACAGACTTGGTGAAATATTCACAAAACAAATACCTGAAAAAGGACTCTTAACCCAAAATTTAAAAAAAAAAATAAAATAAATATACAAATAAAAATAAATAAAAATAAGCAAACAGGGGCACCTGGCTGGCTGGCTCAGTTGGTAGAGCATGTGACTCTTGATCTCAGGGTTCTGGGTTCAGCCCCACATTTGGTGCAGAACTTAATTTAAAAAAAGAAAAAGAGGGGCACCTTGGTGGCTCAGTGGGTTAAGGCCTCTGCCTTCAGCTCAGGTCATGATCCCAGAGTCCTGGGATCGAGCCCCACATCGGGCTCTCTGCTCAGCAGGGAGCCTGCTTCCTCCTCTCTCTGCCTGCCTCTGCCTGCTTGTGATTTCTGTCAAATAAATAAATAAAATCTTTAAAAAAATAAAAAGAAATAAAGAAAATGGGCAAAGAATCTGAACAAACACTTCACAAAGACATACAGATCACAAAAATGAAAAGATGCTCAACATCATACGCCATTAAGACAATGCAAATTCAAATAAGGTACCAACCACTACACTATTAGAACGGAAGTACAAAATACTGTCAACACCAAATGCTGGTGAGGATATGGAGCAACAAGAACTCTCATTCATTGTTGGTTGGAATGCAAAATGGTACAGCTACAGTGGGAGGCAGTTTGGCAGCTTCTTACAAAGCTAAACATATTTTTACCATATGATCCAGCAGTCCTTGGTACTTATTCAAAAGAACTGACAACTTAAAGGCCATACAAAAACCTTCACATAATGTTTACAGCAGCTAAACATAGAAAATGTTTTTATCTGAAATCGCCAAAAAGTAGAACCATTCAAGATATCTTTCAATAAATGAATGGATAAACTATGATACAGCCATGCAAAGGAATATTATTCACCAATAAAAATAAATGAAGTATTAAGCCATGAAAAGAAATAGAGGAGCCTTCAAAGAACACTCACTAAGTGAAGGAAGCCAATCTGAAAATATTATATACTATATGATTCCAAGTATATGACATTCTGGAAAAGGAAAAAATATGGAGGTAGTAAAAAGAACAGTAATTGCTACATATTCAGGGAGACAAAGGGAGAAAGAAATGAAAAGACAGAGGGGATTTTTGGAGCAATGAAACTAATCTATAAAATACTATAAAATAAAATGGTAGATACATATAATTATGTGCTTGTCAAAACCCATAAAAAGGGGCACCTGGGTGGCTCAGTGGGTTAAGCCGCTGCCTTCGGCTCAGGTCATGATCTCAGGGTCCTGGGATTGAGCCCCGCATTGGGCTCTCTGCTCAGTGGGGAGCCTGCTTCCTCCTCTCTCTCTGCCTGCCTCTCTGCCTGCTTGTCTCTCTCTCTGTCAAATAAATAAATAAAATCTTAAAAAAAAAAACCATAAAACATATAACACAAGGGTTGGATTCTAATGTAAACTATGGGCTTTAGTTAATAATAATACAGTCAACCCCTGAATAGCACAGGTCTACTTATAAAGGATTGTTTTTTATAAATACAGTATAATGTTATAAACATATTATCTCTTCCTTATGATTTTAATATTTTCTTTTCTCTAGCTTACTTTAAGAATACAGTATATAATACATACAGCACACAAATCTGTGTTGACTATGTTATTAGTGAGGCTCCTTGTCAACAACAGACTAGCAGTAGTTTTTGAGAAGTCAAGAGTTTTAAGTAGATTCTCAGCTGTACTGGAGAGATGGCATCCCTAACCCCCACACTAATCAAAGGTCAACTATAATTTTAAATAAGCATGTATTATTTTAGTTATTTTTAAAAAATCATTAGATAAAAATTCTCTCAATTTTCTAACACAAACCAGCAGAAACATGTCTGCAAAGTTATCTATCTTTACATTACCTTCTTCCTATCTCATACAGAATAGGCAGTCCTCTCACCCAAGGCAAGTAACTTACAAACTTTACTATATCATCTCTCTCACCTGTACCTTCATTCTCTTCCTCTCTCCTGATCCCCTACAATGAGCACCAAACATGTTCAAAACAGTCCCATTAAAAATACAAGACACAACACCCATACCTTGATCATTATCTCTGGTCCAGCTACCATCCTCTCTCCCATGGGCCCTTCAAAACCAAACTGAAGAGTTGTCCTCACTCATAGTTTCTATTTCCTTATTACTGAACACTGTGTAATAGGGTTTTTAATCCCATCCCCCCAAACCATTTTTACCTTTCTTTTCCCCAGGTAAACCGCACCCTTGAGGTTAAATCTGAGGAACACTGTTCAGTCCTTATCTTTTTCATCCCCTCGCACTGGTGGGTGGCCTTTTGCTCTTATTTTAAACAATTTTTTCCCCTTTGAGTTCATGCTGTCACTCTCTTCTGTCTTTCTCTATCTCTGATTTTTTTTTTTTTTTAAAGGTAGGCTCCTGGGCTTGGAGCTGAACACAAGACTTGAACTCACTACCCTGAGATTAAGACCGGAACTGAGATCAAGACCTGAGCTGAGATCAAGAGTCAGACCCTCGGGGCGCCTGGGTGGCTCAGTGGGTTAAGCCGCTGCCTTCAGCTCAGGTCATGATCTCAGGGTCCCGCGTCGGGCTCTCTGCTCAGCGCGCCTGCTTCTCTCTCTCTCCCTCTCTCTCTGCCTGCCTCTCCATCTGCTTGTGATTTCTCTCTGTCAAATAAATACATAAAATCTTTAAAAAAAAAAAAAAAAGAGTCAGACCTTCAACCCCATGAACCACCCAGGTGCCCTAACTGCTCCTTTACTCAGCCTGTCCTTAAATGGTTTCATTTCCTCTGAATACTGGGTCAAACCTCTCTTCCCACTCAATACAACTTCATGGATTCCAGTCACGCATGCATTCAACATAAATGTATTAAGCATTTATTACGTTAAAGATACTGTTCCCAGGCACTGCTCCATTATTCTAAGCATCCGTATCATATGTTCATTTACATGCTAATACATCCTAATTTACATTTCCAGCCCTTCTCCAGAGGTTGAGATCTATATGGTCAGAAGTATACTTAATTTTTCTACCTGAACATAAAAAATGCCCATACTTCAAACTGAACAGTTTCAAATGAACTCATCTCTTCGCTCCCATTTCTCCCACCACCCTCTCCTCCCCAAGAAAATTTGAAACCTACTTTCTTCTCTTCGATCTCATCTCAAAGCACAATACTACTAACCATCGACCTCATGACCTAAACAAGAGACAAAAGAACTGTCAGTTTTAACTCTTAACACTCAAATCTAGAAGTTTTCTCCATGTTGATTTAGTACCACTGTGGCAAAGAAACAATCCTCCCAGAGGGATGGAACACAATCTCACAACTGATCTCCTTGCTCCCGGTTTCCCCTCTCAACTAGTGGGTCTCCACAGCAATTTGCACACCACTGCGGCCTAAGGGAACTTTCTTTTTTTTTTTTTTTTTTCCTAAGGGAACTTTCTTAAAAGGCTGGCCTGATATGTTATCTTCCAACTCAAACTTTCAATGGCTTCTCAATAGCCTTAGAGAAAAGGTAAAATCTCTTAAGTGGCTTAAGTCCTTTCTGATCTGGCACTTCCTAACCTCTCCAGCTTCATTTCATTTCAATACTTCCCTTGCAGTGAATGTTAATGAACACCAAACTTAACTCATTTCTTCTCAAAGACCCTCAGCCTGGACTCCTTAAGTTAACTTATGCTCCTTTTTAGCCTTTACCCTAAATGTCCCTTTCTCTGGAAAACCTTTCCTGACTCAATTCTGTGTTACGTGTCCCTCCCATGTACTCTTCAGTAGGGCATTTGTTAAGACGGTGAAACTACTCTGTATGATACTATAATGGTGGATATACGTCATTATACATTTTTCTGAAACCACAGAACGTACAACACCTCGCGTGAACCCTAATGTAAACCAGAAGCTTTGGGTGATTATGATTTGTCAATGTAGGCTCATCAATTATAACAAATGTATCGATGGGTGGGGGGTGTTGATAATGGGGGAGCTATGCATGTTTGGGGGATATATGAAGGGTAAATCTCTATATCTTTTTCTTTATTTTACTGTGAACCTAAAACTTCTCTAAAAAATGAAGTCTTTAAAAAAGCAGACATACACATGTTTGTTTATACACATCTTAAAATATTATTTCTACATAAAAGAACTTTAAGGGATTAATAGCCATTACTGAAGGAGTCTGCATAATTTCTAGGTGTTGAAAAGGAAAAGCACTTATATCTATTCAAAGTGGAATTCTTGGGAGGAGCCTGGGTGGCTCAGTGGGTTAAAGCCTCTGCCTGGGGTTCGGATCATGATTGCAGGGTCCTGGGATGGAGCCAAGCCCAGTATTGGGCTCTTTGCTCGGTTGGGAGCCTGCTTCCCTTCCTCTCTCTGCTTGCCTCTCTGCCTATTTGTGATCTCTGTCAAATAAATAAATAAACTGTTTAAAAACAAACAAACAAACAAAGTGGAATTCTTGGGAAGCCTGGGTGGCTCAGTCCGTTAAGCCTCTGTCTTCATCTCAGGTCATGATCCCACATGGGGCTCCTTGCTCAGGGGGGAGCCTGCTCCTCCCTCTCCCTGCCACTCCCCCTGCTTGTGCTCTTTCTCTCCCTGTCAAATAAATAAAATCTTAAAAAACAAAGAACAACAACAACAAAAAAAAAAACACCAAAAAAACAAAGTGGAGTTCTTAATTCAACCAACAAACATGTAGTGAGTGCCTAAAACTAAGATAGTCACCAGGGATATAATGGTGACATTAACATATATGTAGTTCCTGTGCTCATAGAACTTACAGTTCTAAGAGGTGGCATCACAATCAATCACAGGAATAAAAGAAATACAAAGAAAACAAAGATCTGCTGAAATAAAGATTATGAGGAAGTCCAAAGAGAGAGTTTTAGATAGAGGGAGATTAAAGCCATTTATTAGAAGCCACACTTAAACAGTGTCCTCAAGGATGAGAAGGAGACAACCTTATCAAGAGCAAGGAACAGAGTCTCCAGAGAAAGGAACAGCCCATAAAAAAAGACTTGGTGGGGGGCGCCTGAGTGGCTCAGTGGGTTAAAGCCTCTGCCCTTGGCTCAGGTCATGATCCCAGGGTCCTGGGATCGAGCCCCGCATCGGGCTCTCTGCTCAGCAGGGAGCCTGCATCCTCCTCTCTCTGCCTGCTTCTCTGCCTACTTGTGAACTCCATCTACCAAATAAATAAATAAAATCTTTAAAAAAAAAAAAAAAGACTTGGTGGAAGAAGACCAACAAGTTCTCAAGGTGAAGACACAACAGGAATCCATCATTCAGGACTTTTATAGATCACTGATACAGCAAGAAGCCATTTAAACATTTAAAGCAGGAGAATGACATTTATATATAAAGGGATTTAGGGCTTACAAAAGACATTTACATTTATTTTTATTTTATATTTAAACTTAAATCAATTAATATGTGCTGCATTATTAGTTTCAGGGGTGGAATTTAGTGATTCATCAGTTGCATAGAATACCCAGTGCTCATTCCATCAAGTGCCCTCCTTAATACCCATCACCCAATTACCCACCTCCCCTCCAGCAACTCTCAGATTCCTATAGTTAACAGTCTCTTATGGTTTGTCTGCCTTTGTTTTCATCTTATTTTATATTTCCTTCCCTTCCCCTATATCCATATGTTTTGGTTCTTAAATTCTACCTACGAGTGAAATAATACAGTATTTGTCTTTCTCTGACTAACCTATTTTACTTAGCATAATACCATCTAGTTCCACCTACGTCATTTCAAATGACAAGATTTTTTGATGGTTGAATAATATTCCTCTGTGTGTGTGTAGAAGAATATGTATATACACACACATCTTCTTTATCCATTCATCTGTTGATGGACATCTAAGCTCTACATATTTTGGCGACTGTGGACATTGCTGCTTATAAACAGTGGAGTGCATGTGCCCTTTCAAATCACTGTTTGCATCCTTTGGATAAATAGCTAGCAGTACAACTGCTGGGTGGTAGGGTAATTCTATTTTTAACTTTTTGAGGAATTTCATACTCTTTTCCAGAACAGCTGCACCAGTCTGCACTCCCACCTATAGTGTAAGAGGGTTCCCCTTTCTCCACATCCTCACCAACATCTGTTGTTTTGTGACTTGTTAACTTTAGCCATTCTCACCGATGGTGGTTTTGATTTGTATCTGCCAATTGATATTTACATTTTTAAAATGATTAACTTTGGGTGCTATATGATCTCTTCAGTGAAATGAACTTAGACTTACCTGCCCTGATAAAAGCCAATTATTCCTTGCCATAGATGAGGAAACTGAAGCTCAGAGGGTTATATTCACTAACTAGGTCACAGTCAAACCCAGCCAGGGTTTGACTCTGGTCTCTCATCTGCCGCCATGTACCAAAAAACCCTGCACTCACTTACTCAGCCATTCAGCCCCACTGAATCGAAAGTGCACTGGCTTCACAACTGTCCTCCTGAAACAATAAAAAAAATAAAAGTGTGTGGTGTTTTTTATATGTGTTCACAATTTTTTTTTTAAACTAGGAAGCCAGCCTAATTCTTCCTCCCTTGAATAACTTAAAATTCCTTCTGTTTTCCACACCGATGCTCTTCATCACTTGAACACTCTATTTATGGCCCCTTTTTGTGGCAGAATTTCTTCATGGGATCTCATTTGCATTTTTTAATTGAAGCTTTATTGAGATATAATTTATATACCATATAACTCATCTAAAGCACATTTCTGTTTTAAAAATAATTTGGTAGGGGTGCCTGGGTGTCTCAGTGAGTGAAGCCTCTGCTTTCAGCTCCGGTCATGGTCTCAGGGTCCTGGGATGGAGCCCCACACCAGGCTCTCTGCTCAGCAGGGAGCCTACTTCCTCCTCCCTCTCTGACTGCCTCTATGCCTACTTGTGAACTCTCTTGTGTCAAATTTTTAAAATTAATTAATTAAATAAATAAACAAATAAAATAAAATTGGGGGGCTCCTGGCTGGCTCAGTTGGTGGAATATGCAACTCTTGATCTCAGGTTTGTGAGTTCAAGCCCCATGTTGTGTGTAGGGACTACTAAAAATAAAATCTTTAAAACTAATAATTAATAAATAAAACAAAATAAATTTTGAACTTCGGAGATATCAAATTTAGCCCACAATTAGTACAACTGACTTTTCTTGAGCTCAGTCACCTGGGAAATACTTAGAGCTTCCTTAGTTGGCTCATTCATTTCACCAGCCTAACAGGAATGGTAAGGGACCTAGGCCTAAAGGAACTATCCTGTCATATACTGAGAAAAGGAGACTGTACCTCCTGCTTTTGGCTTCATCTCTAAATCTTGTTCATAATAAATTTGGTAAGGACTGTGAAAAGTAAAAGCAGTTATATCTATTTAAAGTGGAATTCTTGGGATGCCTAGGTGTCTCAGTCAGTTAAGCGTCCACCTTCAGCTCAGGTCATAATCCCAGAGTGCTGGGATCAAGCTCCACATTGGGCTCCCTGCTCAGTGGGGAGTCTGCTTCTCCCTCTGCCCCGCCTCGTGCTCTCTTGCTCTCTCTCAAATAAATAAATAATATCTTTAAAAAGAAATTTGGTAAGGACTTCTTCATGTAGAAGCCAACTGTGATATTGAAAGGTTTAATCAGAGAGGAGCAAAAATATGCATTTATATAAATATTTTTATAAATATTATAAATAAATTATATATAGTTTATCACTTTGCTGTTGTGGCCTCAAAATACATGTACCTAACCTTCTCTTTCCTATGACATATTAGTATGGCTTTTCAAACTTTATATGGTTCTGACAATAATGCATGGTCCTTCTGAAAAGAATGGCTACAACTGAATTTCTTTCAATCTGGTTCAAAGTATATTATTCCTGAAAGGCATTCCTTGAAACCTGCGGCATAAATTAGGCATTATCTCTGTTTTCATCACCCTGATAAAAGTTTTCTTCACTACTTTTGTCTTCTTACTGTTATTGTTGTTAATTCATTATACTCTATTCTTTCAGTAAGGAGAGTTAAAGCTGAAGGTTAATGGGTATAAACCTATAGTTATAACATCTTTCCTGGAGAACTATTTACTTTGAACGAATCTTCAAATTAACTGTGAAGCTGGATAAAATCTGGATTTATCCAGACTGTCATCCATTAGACTCTGAGCTGCCTGACTTCTTGTTACTTCATAAACTTTATCACATTATATATATTACATACATACTTCTCAAATTATATACTTTTCTCAAATTTTATATATATATACTACTTCTCAAAACTACATATATTTTTCTTTTTTTTAAGATTTTATTTATTTATTTGACAGAGAGAGATCACAAGTAGGCAGAGCAGCAGGCAGAGAGAGAGGGGGAAGCAGGCTCCCTGGGATCATGACCTGAGCTGAAGGCAGAGGCTTTAATCCACTAGCCACCCAGGCTCCCCTCAAATTATATATACTTTTCAAGTATTACTAAAATGTATCTAATCTCTAAGGATAAAAATGTGACATCTGATAATATTCAAAAGAAATATACCACCTTTTTTTCCCCAAATACGTTTTGAGTAAGCACTTTTAGAAAAAACTGGCGTGATTCCTTGAAGAAAGCAGGACTTATTTGGATGTTAAATTATTGGAAGTTTTTCTCAAAGTTATCTTAATTTCTCATGCTAATCTTCTTTTATTTAAGTTACAGACATAAAATGTAACATCCTTCCCTTGAATGAATTAAAATCATAAAAGGATAATACTCCTAGTCTAAAAGGTTTAAAACAGAACAAAACTGAATGATGGTCTAAGCACACCAAGGCTTTTTATCATTCTCAAGATGATTCCATTAAAAAGGCATGCATCAAGAAACAAACTCACTGATGCAAAGGCTGCAATGCTCAGAAGAACCAGATATCAAACATAAGGACTCATGACCATTTCAAAGGCATATGGTGGTAAAGTGAATAGCGGGCATCCCATCTAAAGCACAGCTATGTCTCAGCCCCTGTTGACGTCTACCATGTAATATAGACCCAATGCTGCCAGCACTGATTTTTCAGGAGTTGTTATTAGTCACTGAAATGTCAATAAAATCTCCCTGATTTCAGAGGCGTGGGGGGGGGGGCTCAGTTGCTAAAGCATCTGACTTCAATTCAGGTCATGATTTCAGGGTCCTGGGATCAAGTTCCCCACCCCTCACCCCCATGAAGCTCCTGCATCCAGTCCCGTGCTCACCCCTCAGGCTCCCTGTTCAGCCGGGAGTCTGCTTGTTCCTTTCCTTCTGCCCCTCCCCACCACACCTGCTCTCTTTCAAATATATAAATAAAATCTTTAATATCTCCCTATTTTTATATGTTGGCAATTAATTTTTAAAAATTTTAAATATACAAAACACCCATTTGAAACCTCTCGTCTAAAGCTGTTCAAGTGAAATACAGCTTTGCAAGTCTTTAGCATAAATAATCTATGTTGCCAAAAACAAGGATGGGTACTCAAAGAACAAAAGTATCCTGTTTAAACTAAAAAGTACCTATTCACTCTAGCAAAAAAAAAAAAAAAATCTTATGAAAAGAGGAAGTCTGAAATAATGATAACACTTTCTACTAAATAGTTCAGAATATCATGGCTAGTGCTCTTAACTAGATCGATTTAATTGATTTGTTTATTATTAAAGGGAATATTTACATTTCTTAATTTCACATCCAAATGAGAACAATTTCGGTATTATTCTCAGAAAATAAGCAGTTTTCAAAACAAAAGTTTATTCCACATTAGATAATGGTATGACATTTACACCATTTATATGATAAACAGATGTATTTATATGCATTTATATGACAAACAGATGGCCTTATAAAGAGAAAAGGCTATCATATATAAAATTACAAGTCCAGGGGCATCTGGGTGGTTAGATGGGTTAAAGCTTCAGCCTTCCGCTCAGGTCATGATCCCAAGGTCCTGGGATCGAGCCCCATATCAGGCTCTCTGCTCAGCAGGGAGCCTGCTTCCCTTCCTCTCTCTCCACCTGCCTCTTGTGATCTCTGTCTGTCAAATAAATAAATAAAATCTTAAAAAAAAATTACAAGTCCATGGGCTGATGATGAATGTAGCTGTTTCTGATACTGAGATGGGTTATAGCCACAGACATTGCAAATTTCATTTAAAATCATCTAGTCAAAGACAACACTAATATTGGTAAAGTTTTCTTATTAGGAAATAATCATATCATTAAACTTTCCTTGAGCAAGCAAGGCAGCCAAAAGAGGGGAAGGAGGGGACTGGAGTGGTTTTGTTGTTGTTGTTGTTTTTGTTTTTTAAGATTTTATTTATTTATTTGACAGAGAGAGAGAGAGAGATCACAATTAGACAGAGAGGCAGGGGGTCGGGGGGTGGCAGGAAGCAGGCCCTCGCTGAGCAGAGTCAGATGCGGGGCTCAATCCCAGGACCCCGAGCCGAAGGCAGAGGCTTAACCCACTGAGCCACCCAAGTACTCCATGGGAGACTGGAGTTTTAACAGCTATATACAGAAAGCCTGAATTTGCTTCCTGTATTTCCCATTAACTTATTGATAAGCCACACAAGGCAGTAATAAATCTCACCTCTAATTAGATCTTATGTAACATTTCACTGTATTTGTATACTGAATTACCCTAAATAGTAACTATCTTCCACCTTCTGAAATCCTTATTCTAGAACATGTTTTCCTTCTCTCATGGAGCATAAAGGATTATAACAGGAGTGTTCCCATATTCAGCTTTCTCTTTCTCAGTTTCATGTATGAACTAGGTACAATGGAATCTGATTCTTTCTCCTAAAGGCGCTGAGCTACTTTTCATCTTAGGTACATACCATACTCTTGCTTGGTACCTGGAAACACAGGTTTAAAACTCAGTTAACTCTAAAGTTTAAGATAGGGCTGCATTTTAATCATAGCAGTATGAAAGGCATTACACTACTATCTTCTGCTTGCTTTTATCATGAATGAGTCTTCATTTTGCACTGTATTTACTGGGAACTGCAAGGGCTGCTGTTGAAAATCTGACAGCATTATAAATACAAATACTACTCTATTTTTATCTAACCCTTGTCCAGTTACAAATACTATTTTTTTAAAAGATTTTATTTATTTATTTGACAGAGAGAGATCACAAGTAGGCAGAGAGGCAGGCAGAGAGAGAGAGAGAGAGGAAAGCAGGCTCTCTGCTTAGCAGAGAGCCTGATGCGGGACTCGATCCCAGGACCCTGGGATCATGACCCGAGCCGAAGGCAGCGACTTAACCCACTGAGCCACCCAGGCACCCACAAATACTATTTCTTAATCAATGGCTAAACACATAGGCAACTTCACCCATCTAATTAGAATGTTTAAAGTTATATTTATCCCCCTCTTCAAAGGGCCACTATCTGTTTATTCTCTCATTTTATAGCTTACATGATAGTGCAAAAGGAATAGTTTCTTTCTATATTCTTTTTTTTTTTTTTAAGGATTGTATTTATTTATTTGACAGAGAGAGGGAGGGATGGAGAGAGAGCAAGAGAGAGCGTGAGTGGGGGGGTGCAGAGGGAGAAGCAGACACCCCACTGAGCAGGGAGCCCCAATATGGGGCTCAATCTCAGGACCCCAGGATCACGACCTGATGCTTAACTGACTAAGCCACCCAGGTGCCACTTTCTATATTCTTAATACAAAGCCACTCTATCTCAGATTTTATTAATCTCTGCATATACTTTACAGGACATAATGAAAAACCTAGGGATAGTTCACATCTGTCACACTGTAGAACAGGGACAACTATACTATCCAAAATTTATTGGGCTTTTATGTGCCAGACACTTTTTAAGTGACTTAAATATATTAATTCATTAAATTTTTCTACAATCCTATGAAACAGTAATATTTTTACCACCATCCTCATTTCACAGATGAGGAAACCAAGTAAAGTACCTAAGATTCATAAAACTAGTAAGAAATGGAGCCAGCACACTTGGCAGCCTGACTCAAGAATTCTTTATAAACACTATACTGATTACCAAAACTTACATGAAGTTTATGATTGCCCTAAGACAGCATACTCTTGTAACCTGAGATTAAAATGAACCCCACCCAACTTCTTCAGTGATTAAGATTCATCAATAACTGGTGACACCTACGTAGCTCAGTTGGTTAAGGGTCTGCCTTTGGCTCAGGTCATGGTCCCAGGGTCCTGTGATCGAGCCCCTCTCTGCTCCGCAGGGAGCCTACTTCTCCCTCTCCCTCTGCTGCTCCCCCTGCTTGTGTTCTCTCACTCTCTGTCAAAGAGATAAATAAAATCTTAAAAAAAAAAAAAAGATTCATCACTGACTGGCACAACAGATACAAAAGATTATCACAAGAAAATGTATTCTTTTAGGAAATATGAGTACATCTTCATGTATATTCAAGTTTTCTCAAGAAGATGCTACTGGCCTAATATGTAAGGTACAATTTATTATTATACAGTCCAATGCTCTATAACATGTTAGGTAGGGCACATTTTGAATTTATAGAAGTATCTTAACCGTAAGAACTTGATTAATACAAAATTTAGTACAGAATACTTTTTGTCCTTTCAATTTTTGTGATATCTGGAACGATTGATACTTTTTCCTATAATCTTTCTCTATAACTAAGCTACAGTAAAAGAAAAGTATTTATTTTAAGGAGAATGGAAAAACATGAGTTCAAGAGGTCTTTCAATGATATTTTACCTTCACTGGGATATGGCTATAGTTACATTATATAATTCACATGGAGCATAGCAAGCTTCTATTTGAATTCTACAAATATATATGATCAGCAATAAACTTCCCCTTTCATTATTTTCAGTAAAGCTAACTGAATTTCATTAATTAGCAGAGGCCAGTGTGAGGAGTTAAGACTAAGAGACAATTCACAATCTTGACAACTATTAGTACTACATAATTCTCATATTATAATGGATTATCTCAGAGCAAGAAAAACTATAGTACTAGAATCATAAAAGACTTTATCTAACCATTTCTATGAAAAATTAATTAAAGTTGGAAGAATTAGGGACACCTAGATGGCTCAGTCGGTTAAGGGTTAAGTGTTGGCCTTCTGCTCAGGTTGCTCTTTCTCTCTCCCTCCCTCCTGCATGCACTCTTTCTCTCAAATAAATAAAATTTTAAAAAATAAATAAAATTAGGAAAAATTAGATTCATGACTACCCTAAGATTTGAAACAGAGTGTGCATGTGCATGAATACACACACACACACACACACACACACACAAATTGGGAAGGGACAGAGAAGAGAGGGAGAGAGAAATCCTAAAAGCAGACTCCCCGCTGAGCACAGAGCCCAACTTGGGGCTGGATGCCAGGACCGTGAGGTCATGACCTGGGCTGAAATCAAGAGTCAGAAGCTCAACCAATTAAGCCATCCAGGCAGGCACCCCTTGAATACTTTTTTTTTCTTTTTAAAGATTTTATCCATTTAGTTGACACAAAGAGAGAGAGATCACAAGTAGGCAGAGAGAGGGGGGGAAGCAGGCTCCCCGCCGAGCAGAGAGCCTGATGCGGAACTAGATCCCTGGACCTTGAGATCATGACCTGAGCCGAAGGCAGAGGCTTAACCCACTGAGCCATCCAGGTGCCCCCTTTGAATTCTTTAAATAAAGCCTTCTGAAACCCCAAAACTTCAACTACCTTTCACTACCACAAACTTTAGGGTTTACTTCATAGTTCTGAATTTATCTAGTATTAAGAATATCTGTTGAGTGCCTGCTGCAGACTAGGTACCATATGAGACACTTCACATGGGTTATCTGACCCACGGGAGAAGTAAAGTTTAAAGACATTAAGTAACTTGCCAAATATTACCACAGCTAAGAAATGGCAGAGAGATAACTCAAATTCAGACGTGCCTAATTCCAAAACTGTCTCCCATCATGTTATGTGCCATCCTATCACATCACACTTTACCTCATTCAACATGAATAAAAACATCTGTACCTTAGTTTTCAGTTAGTTTTACTGTTCCTTTCTAAAGATTTATTCATTTTGGGGGGTGGGGGGAGGGAGAGGGAGTCCCAGGCAGACTCTGCACTGAGCATAGAGTCTGATGGGGGCTCAATCCCAAGACCTTGAGATCAGACCTGAGCCAAAAGCCAATGGTAGGATGCTCAGCTGAGTGCACCACCCAGGTGCCCCAGTTTTCCTGGGTTTTAAGCTACAGTTTACAAAAATATTACATAAATACTTAATGTCATAAGAAAATTTTACTTAAAAAAAAAAAAGAAAATTTTACTTTTTAAAGCTATGTAAAAATTGGGGTGCCTGGGTGGCTCACTCAGTTGAGCCACCAGCTCTTGGTTCTGACTCAGGTCATGAGATCCAGCCCTCTGTAGGAATCTGAGCTCAGCATAGAGTCTGCTTTGGGATTCTCTCCCTCTGACCCTTCTCCCCGACTCTCTCTCTAAAATAAATAAATCTTTTAAAAAACAAAGTTATGTAAACATTACCAACCAATGACTATTGACTTACAGCAAAAGCAGTTCTTCTGATAAACATAATTTATACTGATTTATCAACCTTTCAGATTTCCTGGGAAATTCATCCTTATCTTCAGAGATTATACACTCAGCTTTAAACATGAGCTAAACTACCTGGGAATAAAGAAATTCTAGCGTGTACATCTCAGGAGTAAAACACAGAAGTACTATTTTCTAAGACCATCACATTCAAGGACCTAGAAAGAGGCAGTTTTAATTTAAAACTAAGGCAATGATACCAACAAAGCATGAACTACAGAAATCTTTTATCTATGTTAACAGATAATAGTATTAAAATTATCCTTACCAAAAAGCTCACTCCTAGAATTACCTGTTTTTCTCTAATTTAGGGTAAGAACACACTATTATTTTCGTCACCGGTTTCCCTTATGATATTTCCAGAAGACTTAATATAAAGATTCAGATTATTGGCTTATTTTTATTCTACAATAATTACTTTGTTAAAACAATCTACAAAGAAAATGAACATTTGTTTCAAGTACTCAGAACACATCCTGTGTAAGAACAGTAAACCAACACAGACTAATAGAAAAAATATATATATCTTTCAGTAATGTGGTGAAAGCGTTTTCTTTTCTACCACACTATAAAATCTTTTTTAAGCTAAGTTATGCTAAAAAAAAAAAAAACAAAACAAAAAAACACAGTAACTGTCATTGAGCAGATGGTTTTTCTTCTCTCCTGAAGGAAAAATAAATAATAAAACTGTCACGATGAAGCCAGTATTGAAAAGCCGCAAACACCTCCCACTGGCATACAGAGTGACAAAGATCCTGAATCATCATTTTTCTTACAATTTTTTTTAAAAAATTTAAATAAGGCTTTGATAACGGCAGTGTGGTAATACAGGAACAGTCAGCATAACACGTTACAGGACACCAACAAGCAGCCTTGATGACAACCCAAATAGTTACTGGATTGATTTTTCCATTGATTGCCTCATCCCTATCTAACTACCAAAGAACTATTGTTTCCTCCATTAATATTTCCTTTTGATTGAGGATTTGGATTTTTAAGCTTTAATGTAACTTTTCACCTAATTACTACTTTTTTAAAAATACCCTATCACAAGCTTAATAGTAGAGTCTCTGCAATATTGACAGGAAAAATCAGAATTTCAAATTTTTCTGTTGATCAAGGAAATACTAGATTGTTATACAAACATCTGATTTGAGTTCCCCCAGTAGAGAGTCAACTTACTCCTGCTGTTTCCTGTCTTGTTTTAGTTACTTCATTCAAAAGCTTAAGGATAAGAACAAAATAAAGCCTACTTAAAACCTGCCTGTAAGCTTCTTCAATGTAGAAGCAAATCTTTGTTTTCACTGTACTTTCAGTGCCAACACTAGGCTTAAGACAAAATAGTTGCTCAATAAATTTATGAGATACAAATGAGTGATACTATCCTTAATTATACATCTATTTATCACTATGATATAGACTGTGG